>NW_022437050.1:2687074-2837999 GCF_009761245.1 Sapajus apella | reverse complement strand
CTGAGGCAGGAGAATGGCTTGAACCCGGGAGGCGGAGGTTGTGGTGAGCTGAGATCACGCCATTATAACTCTAGCCTGAGCAGTTAAGAGTGAAAGTCTGTCTCAAAAAAAAAAAAAAAAAAAAAAAAAAATAGGAATTAGCTCGACTTGGGTAACTGTGCTGTTGAGATCCTCTTCAGCTTCTAATCCTGCCAAACATACCGTCAAAGCAGTTACACTGCGCCAGGGTCTAAGACACAAAAATGTCCATTTAGGGTTGATTTGTTTAATGTGCCTCACAAAAGATACTCAGGCGGAGGAAGACAGTGGCTCCTCCATCTTTGCAAAGAAGGTTGATTTGCAGGAATTGAGTTATTTTAATCCCAGTTTAATTAGCCCAAAAACCTGGGCTCTGGTTTTCTGTTAATTATCTTGGCTGTCACAATCATGGATAACTGTGTTGCATGATAATTTAAGAGTGGAACTCATAAATATCCTTAGGAAGAACAAAGAGGGTGGAGAAATAACCATGACCCATGTCCTCACATCCCACTTGAGGTCCTTCACTCCTGGTCATGTGTGGGAGTCACGTAACTTCTCTGAGCCTTGATGTTTTATCAGTGATATAGATAGAGTACCACCTTCCATGTTGATCACAGAGGGTTGCGGTGAGGGTCAGCCAAGTACACACAAAGTACTCTGTTAGCCGTGTAGAGAGCCTCAGATATAAAAGATACAGGTTGAGAACACCTTGTGAGGAAGTGGTGAGTGGAAGTGGCCTCAATGTGTTTTAACCCTCTTTATTCTCCTGAAGGATCCTGGACATGGTGCAGTTAAAAGAAATTTTAGAGGCTCCTGAAAATCTCCACTGACCTTCTCTTCCTTTCCCTCAGTGCGGAATACAGAAACTGCAGCCATGACCACGCATGTCACCCTGGAAGATGCCCTGTCCAACGTGGACCTGCTTGAAGAGCTGCCCCTCCCTGACCAGCAGCCATGCATCGAACCTCCGCCTTCCTCCATCATGTACCAGGTAATGGAAATGGCACATAGCACCAGGGGGCCCAGGAACTCTGGGGATCCCCTAAGAGGGTTTGCCCTGAGGCAGAGGGAAGGGGAGGTCTCCATCTAGAAGGTGAAAGGTCATGAGCTGATCCAGTCCCTTGTGCACCGGTGGAACCGAGTGTAAGGAACAGATTAGCTAGTAAATGTGCACCAGGACTATTTCCCTTTCCCAGGGAAGTCTTGTTGATCTGATTAGACCACCGGGTACCTTCCTGGCTATTCTTGCTGCTGCACTAACCAAGGTTTTGGCAGCTCTGACCTCATGAATTAAATATTGCAATTTAGAAACCCCGGAGCCTGCCTGGGTAATTACTTTTGAGGAGGGCATTGCAATGTCCCATAACAGCTCATGCCTCAGGGAAGCTGGTCACAGTTGTTTGCTTTTGCTTAAGAGAACAGAGCTTGTGATAAACCCCCATCAGATTGTTCCAAACCATGGCCCATCAGGGCCGGGAGTCAGCTTTTTAACCCCTTGTCTGGGTATGCCAGTCCAGAAGCCACGTTAAGAAAGGACGTGCTAATTTCAAAGTTCTAGCTGTGTTTGACCTTTTGATAGTTCTCAGATTGCTAAAGGAGACTAAATTTAAATACATGATAAATTCTTAAATTTCATTCAGTGGATGTATGAAGCACATGCTTGAGGGTTCAGCTCATAAACTTCATTGATTCACCTCTTCTAATCCAGATTAACATTTTAATTATACAAATATATTTTTTGTCATAAGCAATACAGAAATGTATACAAAAAAAGTATACAAAAACATATAAATTTTTTCTTTAACTGTGCCTATATATGCCTTTTTTAACCAAATATACACATTTGTGTGTGTGTGTGTGTGTGTGTGTGTGTGTATGTATGTATATATGCTTACCAAAAGAGAACCATACTATATTTATTGTTTTATGAGTTGGCTTTTTAACTTAAAATATAGATATTTTTCCATGACAATACCGCAATACTACCACATTATGCTTAGCCACCTCACGGTACTTATAAGCCCGCTTATGGATGTGCTGTTATATAGTCAGCCTTTCACTGTTCAGGGACATTTGGGTTGTTTACAGTTTTTTTAATCACAAAAAAATGCCACGGTGATTATCCCTGGACCTATGTATCCGCACCCTTGGGTGAGTATTTTCTGGAACTGCTGAATCGAAGCAATGCACATCTTAACTTTTAGCAGCTATTTGGGCTCATGGAGTTTCAGCATTTGCTTCTGAGGCTCAGCTGAGTGAATCTGATTACTGATGGGAAGCAGATGGCAGGCCCTGTCATCACTGGCTGCTGCCCAGTGTGAGTGAGGGTGGGACTTTGTGGGGAAGGGGCAAGATGAGAGGTGATGCAGCGGGAGCTCGTGCTGTTTGTTGGGCCCTGTCATCACTGGCTGCTGCCCAGTGTGAGTGAGGGTGGGACTTTGCGGGGAAGGGGCAAGATGAGAGGTGATGCAGCAGGAGCTCATGCTGTTTGTTGGCAGCAGTTTGCTCCCCGGACACCCAGCCAACTTGGAACTGTTTTCTAACGACCAACACGTTCCTGCCCTCTAATTCCACAGGCTAACTTTGACACGAACTTCGAGGACAGGAATGCATTTGTCACGGGCATTGCAAGGTACATTGAGCAGGCTACAGTCCACTCCAGCATGGTAAGTCTCTGTGACCCACGTGTGCAGACATGCTCCCTGCTGGCCTGGCAGGGGCTGTGGGCAGCTTCTCACACCAGAAGCATGTGCTCAGCTATTCTAAGAACGCCCTGCCTCAGTCAGAATCATGTGCTTAAGCCCAGTCTTACATTCTGCCCCATCTCCTCTTGGTGCCTAGAAACACAGTGTTCCCCTTTATCGTCCAGATTTGCAAATCCTACTCAACTGTTAGGGCCCAACTTAGTCTCCACTACTCACTTCCCTGAGCTCCTATAGCTTTTTGGGTTAACCATGTGATTGGCTCCTGCCTTGTATATAGATTATTGAATGTGTGGAATTTTGTCTCTTGAGCAGAGCAAAAGGTTTCTTGAAAAAGGGACATTGGCTTTGGTTTTGGAATAACAGTTAGTTACTCAAAAAAGCTGATGGCCTAAATCATTTGCAAATAGGGCCACTTATTATTTTCTCTCTTAGAGTCTGATTCATCTGTGGAGGGCTCCTCCCCTTCCCTGTTGGGTTTCCATTGATTTTATTCTCATGTAGCACTGCAATTTGAAGAATTCCAAATTCTGTGTTCATGGACCCTGCCTGTGGCCCCATAGACCTTTGACACTATATGTCTTAGCTTGTTTTGTGATGCTACAACAAGGAAACCAGACTGGGTAATTTATAATAAATAGAAATTTAGGCCAGATACAGTAGCTCATGCCTGTAACCCCAGCACTTTGGGAGGCTGAGGTAGGAGGATCCCTTGAGCCAAGGAGTTTGAGGCCAGCCTGGGCAACATGGTGAGACCCTGTCTCTACAAAAAAATTTAAAAATTAGCTGGATGAGGTGGCACACACCCATAGTTGCAGCTACGTGGGAGGCTTAGGTGAGACGATTGCTCGAGCCCAGGAGGTTGAGGCTGTAGTAAGCTGGGATTGTGCCACCACACTCCAACCTGCGCAATAGAACAAACTCTATCTCAAAAAAAAAAAAGAGCAGTAGTTTATTGGCTCATGATTATGGAGGGTGGAAAGTCCAAGATTGAGGGGGCAGTATCTGGTGAGAGCCTTCTTACTGCATCATATCATGGCAGAAGGCATGACATGGGTAAGAGAGAGGGAAGGGAGCCAAACATCCTTTATAAGGAACCGACTCCCATGATAACAGCATCAATTCTTTCATAGGGGTAGAGCCCTCATGACCTGATCACCTCTTAAAGGTCCCGCCTCTCAACACTTGCATTGGAGATTTAAGTTTCTTTTTTTCTTTTCTTTTCTCCCTGAGACAGAATTTCACTCTTGTTACCCAGGCTGGAGTGCAATGGCCCAATCTCGGCTCACTGCAGCCTCCACCTCCTGGGTTCAAGTGATTCTCATGCCTCAGCCGCCTGAGTAGCTGGGATTACAGGCAAGTGCCACCATGCCTGACTGATCTTTGTATTTTTAGTAGAGATGGGGTTTCTCCATGTTGGCCAGGCTGGTCTCGAACTCCTGACCTCGTGATCCACCCCCCTCAGCTGAGATTTAAGTTTCTAACACGTGAACTTTGGGGAACACATTCCAACCATAGCACTGTATCGGTTATCTCCTGTAGCCTTGTGCTGGCAAACCCTGCTCATTCATTCAGTAAGTATTGTGTCGCCGGTGCCTGCAAAGGACTGTGTAAATGCTGAGGAGGTATGCAAGGACAGATAGGGGCCAGTCCTGATCCTCAGTGAGTCAAGTGGGAAATTGACAAACTTACCATTTGTCGAATGCTTCTTCTGTACAGATACATTAGATGCATTAGTCTCATTTACTCCTCACATCAACTCTGTGAGGTAGGCTCTATTATCATACCCATTGTACAGTTGGGGAAAACTGGAGCCCAGAAAAATAACATAACTTACTCAGGGTTCTGCAGCTGACAAGTGACAGATCTAGGCCAAGGTCTGCCGGACTACAAAACCTGTGTGAACTACCAGCAGCCTGTTTAGAATGGAGAGTCTCAAACTTATTTAACTAAAGAAAATTTGTGGAAGCATAGTTTGAGAAATAGTGACCTAGAGTATAGGTAAAACAAAAAGAATTGTGGAGTGCTCAGACGTAGCCTTCAGAGGTTTTTTTGCCTTTGAAAGTAAACACATCAATTATTGGCAGAAGTTTGATTTCAGAACCTTCTTATCTGGCCTAATGTTCTTAAAAGTGTCATCACTACATACATTGAGTAATTTTGACTTGGTTAAAAAAAAAATTTCTCTTCGGCCTCTTTGTGAACAACTTCACAATAAAATAGCTGAAGAAAACAGCCAAAAGCCTAATAAAAGCTACCCAGTGGTGGATGGGTAGATAGACAGCATTGAAGATGATATGATTTCTGCTTCACTGAATCCAAAACTGCCCCTCTATTTGTATTTATGGAATCAGAATGCAGCTTTCTAAGCATAATATTCTAAAGACAACATCTAGGATGAATAAAAATTAGAATCTTAAAAAAAAAAAAAAAAAAAAAAACCTGTGCTCCAGACTATGCCTTGCAGACAAATAAAAATACAATAAAAAATAAAAACACAGGAAGACAAATAAAAATACACGAAGTTAAGGGTAAATGTCATGGTAAAAGTTCAAAGTTCTGTGTTTTTGAAAGAACCTTGAGAGAGTCAGAGACAGCTTGATGAAGGAAGTGGCTTTTGTGTGAGGCCTCGTAGGTGGGTAATGATACCTTGTAGATACAGTATACTTTAAAATATAGGTAAGGCGTTTTCATACGTTATATTATTGGGGCTTTATAACAGCCCCGTGACTTGCAAAGGGATCATTATATCCATTTTAGGGATGAGAAAACTGAGGCCTAGAAAAGTTAATAAGCAGGTTGCTCATGATCCCACAACTAGTAAACCACAGGACTGGACCTGAAATCCAGGACTGACTCCCTGTCCTGATCTCTTTCTCCTGTTCTGTGCTGTCTCACACAGTTAGAATTTTACTAGTCAGAGATGAGATGGGGAGGGCACACCAGGTGGAAGAGCCACTGTGAGCAAAGGCACAGGGCAAGGATTTTCAGGCACTGTCTGGCTCGGACTGTAAAGTACATATAGGGATATTGTTTACAGATTCCCTACAAATAAAGGGTCAGGGCATAAAGGGTGTATTTGTTTGCTTGGGTACCATAACAAAGTGCCACAGACTAGGTGCCTTAAACAGCACAAATGTATTTTCTCCCCGTTCTGGAAGTTAGGAGTTCAAGATCAGGCTGTCCATAGGTTCAGTTTTTCCTGAGGCTTCTTTCCTTAGCTTCCAGATGGCTACCAAGGAAGTGGCAGCCATCTGTGTCCTCGTGTGGTCTATTCTCTGTGTGCACACATCTCTGGCACCTTCTTTTTGTGTGTCCAAATTTCCTCTTTTTATAAGGACACCAGTCAGATTGGATCAGGGCCCTCTCTAATGGCTCTTTTGATCTTAATGACCTCTTCAAAGGTCCTGTCTCCAAATACAGTCACATTCTGAGGTTCTATGGGGTTAGGGCGTTAGCATATACATTTGGGCACACAATTTAGCCCATAACAGAAGGCTTTAGTTTCTTTAATTAAAAAAAAAATTAAAAGCAATGAAAAATATTTATCCTTAGGAGAGATATGAACAGAACTCTGCGTGGGGGATAGGTTCCATGTGTTAGTTATGTGTAGAATGAGTTGCAAATAGGAATGAGGCAAATATATTAGTCAAGATAATTTTTTTTTCTTTTTTTTCTTTTTTTGAGATGGAGTCTTGCTCTTGTCGCCCAGGCTGGAATGCAGGGGCACAATCTTGGCTCACTGCAACCTCCACCTCCTGGGTTCAAGTGATTCTCATGCCTGAGCCTCCCGAGTAGCTGGGATTACAGGTGCCCGCCACCATGCCTAACTAGTTTTTGTATTTTTAGTAGAGATGGGGTTTCCCTATGTTGGCCAGGTTGGTCTCAAATTCCTGCACCATGTTGGCCAGGCTAGTCTCGAATTCCTGACCTCGTGATATGCCCACCTCAGCCTCCCAAAGTGCTAAGATTACAGGCGTGAGCCACCTCGCCCGGCATTTATTTTATTTCATTTTATTTCGAGATGGAGTCTCGCTCTGTCACCCAGGCTGGAGTACAGTGGCATGATCTCAGCTCACTGCAACCTTCGCCTCCTGAGTTCAAGTGATTCTCCTGCCTCAGCCTCCTAAGTAGCTGGGATTACAAGCGCCTGCCACCACGCCTGTCTAATTTTTGTATTTTTAGTGGAGACAGAGGTTTTACCATGTTGGTCAGGCTGATCTCGAACTCCTGACCTTAGGTAATCTGCTCTCCTCGGCCTCCCAAAGTGTTGGGATTACAGGTGTGAGCCACCACACCCAGCCTAGTCAAGATAATTTAAGTTGCCTACAGTGCAGGCGTTCAAGGCCAAATGAGGGTGATGGCTCAGGGGTACAGCTAAGAGGATATGGATGTGAGGGAGGGACACTGGCTTTGCAGTCATCTGGGACTATTTGGACTGAGTTCCTAGGAAGACCTGGGTCAGGACACCAATAGGGAGGTTAGGAGGAGGGGCTAGGTTGTAGGGTGGTGGTGTTCATAAACTTAGTGGCTTAGAACAACACTGATTTATTTGTTTACAGTTCCATAGGTCAGAAGTCCAGCATGGGTCTTACTGAGTTAAAATCAGGGTGCCAGCAGGGCCGCAATCCTTCTGCAGGCTCCAGGAGAGAGTCTATTCCCTTGCCTTTTCTGACCTCTAGAGGCACCCGCATTCTTTGGCTGGTGGCCCCCAGCCAGTAGCGACTTCACTCTGATCTCTGCCTGCATCTTCACATTTCCTTCTCTGACTCTTCTGCGTCCCTCTTTTGCTTATGAGTACCTTGTGTTTACACTGGGCTCCCCGGGATAATTCAGAATAACCACCACCACCACCACCTCCCTACCCCCATTGAAAGGCTCTTAACTTGGTCACATCTGCAAATTCTTTCCACGTGAAGTAACATATTCACAGGTACCAGGGATTAGGGTGCAGACATTTTTGGGGGACATTCTGCCTACACAAGGAGAGTGTTGATGTGGCTTAGGCATGAGTTATGAGTGGCATGCAGTGCCGGCATTCCTATCTCCCTTCAGTCAATGGTGTCCTCTCGTGCCTTGTCCAGTCTTTCTAGAGTAGCTTTTCAGCAGCAATGTGGGCATATGAGATGCTCATCTTCTTGTATTTCTCCTGCCCCCACTTGGGCAGGGTGAATCTCTCAAAGGGCGGGATAGCCAGAGAAAGGAGGAGGGGAAGTACATAAACCATGTAATTTACCAACTGTATGGAAGAGTTGAGGATTCTTTGCTGGGGGTGAGATGGGGGTTGAGTGATCACTGAATCTGTCACTACAGAAAATTTGAGCTAGACTTACATTGGGTTTAAGTTATGGACTTACAGAATATTAGACATGTAAAGAGATCCTCAGTCTTGAAGCTGTCAACGTGGGCTGCACAAGAGAAACACCTGCGGATTATTAAACACCAATGCCCCATCCCATCCCCAGGGATAAAAATTTAGTTAGTTTGGGGCATGGCTTGGGCATCAAAGTTCCCCAGTAACCCAGTGTACAGCTAGGTGAACACCAACAATTCAGGCCAACTGTTTACCTCCAAATAAAGAAACTAAGACATTATAAGTCAAAAGATGGGCTCAAGAAGAGTGAGGACCAGACCTCAAGTCTCCCAAGACCCCCACCCAGGGCTCTTTCCACCGCACCATCCTGACCTCTGCTGCATTCCAGCATAATTCTACGACAGTTCTGGCTAATGGCCAACCATGAGGCAGAGTTCACATTCTTCTTGTTCACTGCACTGTTGGCAGCACAAAGCACAGAGCCTGGGACCTGTGAGTGCCCCATTAAACATTCACTGAATGAATGAGTTGGAATTACACCTATCAGCAGGCAGTTCGTTCTGTGCTAAAAGTAGACCCATGTTCCTTGCATTACTGTCACTTCTCCTTTCAGACATGTGTTCTGAGGCAGATGCCTGCGGGACCCACAGGCTTGATTGGTTCTCCCTGGTTTCAGGGACAACATGTTACTGATTTTTAAAGTTCTCTAATCATCGAATGTGTGACTTGTCAATGACATTTGCTGTTGAAAATAAAACTGTCACAAGTAAATTAATCTGATGTTGTACTAATAAGATATTATGAAATGGTGATCTGTGGATTTAAAAATAAAGTTCATTTATAAAAAGAGATGGCCTAGGAAAATTCTTTTTTTTTTTTCCAAGGGGTATTTCCATTTAAAGTGTACAATTCAGTGGTTTTTAGCATATTCCCAGTGTTATATAGCCATGACTACCACCTAATTTTCATCACCCCTGAAAGATCCCCTGGACCTGTTAGCAGTCAATCCCAATTCCTCTCACCCCCTCACCTCCTGGCAGCCACTAATATACTTTCTGTTTCTATGGATTTGCCTGTTTTCATTTAAATAAATAATCCAATCTGGGACCTTTTGTGTCTGGCTTCTTTTACGTAGCATAATGTTTTCTTTTTTTTTTTTTTTTTTTATTGAGATTGAGTTTTGTCCTTGTTGCCCAGGCTAGAGTGTGATGGCGCAATCTTGGCTCACACAACCTCCACCGCCAGGGTTCAAGCAATTCTCCTGCCTCAGCCTCTCAAGTAGCTGAGACTACAGTCACGCACCATTATGCCCGGCTAATTTTGTATTTTTATTAGAGATGCGGTTGCTCCTTGTTGGTCAGTGTGGTCTCAAACTCTCGACCTCCCAAAGCTGGGGTAACAATGAGCCACCGTACCCTTTCAAAGTTCATCCATGTAGTAGGATATATCGGTAGTTCATTACTTTTTATTGCCGAGTTATTAATTGTATGGATATACCACATTTTATTTATCTATCCATCGATGGACATTTAGGTTATTGGGCTATTTTGAATAATGCTGCTATGAATTTGTGTCACATGCAAATCTTGAATCTACACAATTTTCTGTGTACACATATGTTTTCAGTTCTCTTGGGTATACACATACCCAAGAGTTACTGGGTTAAATGGTAATTCTGTGGTTAATGGGTCCTGACACTGCCAGATTATTTTCCTGACTCACTTCACAGATTACCAAGAATGTGTGTGTTTGTGTGTGTGTGCCATTTAATTCTCATAAAATTCTATGAGATTATTTATATTACCATGATTTAACAGGTGACTAAGTGGAGAATTTTAGGCTAAGTGATTTACGATAGACTGAAGGGCCAATAAGTAATGAAGCTGGGATTTGAGCCCAGATATTTATTTATTTATGAGACAGAGTCTCACTGTGTTGCCCAGGCTTGAGTGCAGTGGTGCAATCTAAGCTCACTGCAGCCTCTGCCTCCCGAGTTCATGTGATTCTCCTGCCTCAGCCTCCGGAGTAGCTGAGATTGCAGGCACCCACCACCATACCTGGCTAATTTTTGTACTTTTAGTAGAGATGGGGTTTTGCCATTTTTGGCCATGCTCATCTTGAACTACTGACCTCAGGTGATCCACTTGGCACGTCCTCCTAAAGTGCTAGGATTTTGGACAATCTGAAGAACTTCCCAAAAGACTTATCTTACGTTCTACAGTAGTATTGGTATTTCTGAGAGCAACCGGGGAAGTCACAAATCTTGTGACCTCTGGCCATGTGGCTCCTGAGTAGTAAGGGATTATGGAAAGTATGCCTACATCTTAAGCAGAATTCACTCACCTCTCATAATCCTAATCTTTTGGCCTTTCATTAGTTTTACAAAGGCAGGTGTGAGCCACCATGCCCAGCCTTGAGCCCAGATGTTTGGACCTTGAATTTAGGTCTCTTTCCACAGTAGCATTTACTCAGTGAGATGAGTCGTCACTATAGTTTTTCATGTTCGTTTTTTATGCTGTTGCTGGTTTTCCCATCTGCTCTGGTTATTATTAAAAATTGATATGAATCATTTTCCTGCTTATGAGATAGTAGTACATGGGCTCTTATAAAAGTGTGAACATTATAATGCTATCTGGCTTTTTAAAAAGTGATGCAAAATAATCCAGCCCCACAGAGGGCTTGCTATTCAGAGCATGGTGCATGTTACACTGAAATTTTGTTCAACACATAGTAATGTAATCACCTGATACGGGTATTTCTGCCCACTGCACAGACAAAATCAATTCACTGAGACAGCAGTATTGCAGTAAAGAAAGAGTTTAATCAATGTGAGACTGGCCATGCAGGAGACAGTGTTATTATGCAAATCAGTCTCCCCAAAGGCTTGGAGGTTAGAGTTTTTCCAAGATAGTTGGGTGCGCATGGGGCTAGGGAATGGGTGCTGATTGGTTAGGGGTGCAATCATGAAGTGTGGAAAACAGGCCTCATGTGCTGAGGCTGCCTCTGGGTGGGGGCCATCGGACCAGTTGAGTCCCAAGTCCAGGTGGAGTCAGTCTGAAGAACTTCTCATAAGACCGATCTTACATTCTCTATGATAGTGTTGTGTTGGTATTTGCAAGAGCAGTTGGGAAAGTCACAAATCTTGTGACCTCTGGCCACATGACTCGAGTAGTAAGAGATTATGGAAAGTATGCCTGCGTCTTAAGCAGAACTCATGCACCTCTCATAATCCTAACCTTAGTTTTACTCTGGCAGTTTAGTTTTGGGAAGGGCTATTATCATCCTTGCTTTAAGGTTAAACTATCAGTGAAATTCCTCCCAAAGTTAGCTTAGCCTACCTCCAGGAATGACCAAGGACAGCTTGAAGGTTGAAAGCAAGATGGAGTCAACTATTTCAGATTTCTCTCACTGTCATAATCTTTGTAAAGGCAGTTTCAATAATATACTTTAATAATTATTTCTGTTTTCCTACTGTACATACTGTTTTGCTACTTGCTTATTTTCTTGCTCACATTATATCTGGGGAGCACATAGATCTGCCCCATTCTTTCTAAGGTAGCCATTCATCTGTTTGGAAAAATGTGGCCTGGTTGTAGAGTCTTTGGGT
The DNA here is from genome assembly GCF_009761245.1 of Sapajus apella. Taxonomy (NCBI): domain Eukaryota; kingdom Metazoa; phylum Chordata; class Mammalia; order Primates; family Cebidae; genus Sapajus; species Sapajus apella. The sequence continues at coordinate 2,826,355 of NW_022437050.1, read as the reverse complement.
ATCTGATGAGGATGATTTAGGTCAGTTCTTCTCAAACTCATTGTGTATGTGGGTCATCTGGGAATTTTGTTGAAATGCAGATTTACTGCATAGGCCCAGGAAGGGGCCTGAGATTCTCCATGTCCAATAAGGTCCCCAAGTGGTGTGCATGCTACTGGTCCATGGACCTAACCATAAGTAGTGAGGATTTGGGGGCTTTGGAAGCCTGGTGGCACCTGTCTGGTTCCTCCCTGCTGAGGCTGTTTTACCATTTCAGAATGAGATGCTGGAGGAAGGACATGAGTATGCAGTCATGCTGTACACCTGGCGCAGCTGTTCCCGGGCCATTCCCCAGGTGAGACTGTCCTTGCTGTGTGCCTCTTTCCCCTCCAGAGGGCGTTACTAACCCCCCTGCTTCATCCCCAAACCGGAGAGCTGAGCTTTTCCATGTGGCAGCGGGTAAAGCAGGGCCTCTTATCCAAGGAAAAACCTGGAAGACATTCAGATAGCTTCCCATCGAACTGATGACAGGGACCCATGTCGAGGGACCTAAAACACATTTGTTCAGTAGATTTTATTTCCAAAGCAGTATATGCTCACCATATGACACCAAAATCACTGCAGAGGGTATAGAGTGAAAAGCAAGATGTTTCCACTGCCTCACCCAACCACCCAAACCCACCTCCCGCCATAGGATGGCCGTGTATACTTTGTGAAATATTCTTCTGGATCTTTTGTCTGGCATGAATATTACTTTGTAAATAATAATTTACATAAATAATTATATAGTTATATTTACATAATTTACATAAATTAAATTATTGTTTACAAAAATGTACTGTTTCCGTGTTTGTATTGTTCTGCCACTTGCTTTTTTTTTTACACTTAATTCTTAATTACTGACTTTTTTCCTGTTGACACATACAGATATTTTTATTACCATCAGTACCATCATCATGTAATTAGTGGGTCCCATGGTAACAAAATCAGCAAGCCACAGGTGTGTAAAGTAAACGGAAACTATTGCTCCCCCTTCCTCCTAACTCTAGGCCCCAGCAATAACTGCTATTAACAGTTTGGTTTGCATCCTTTTAGATTTTCCATGCCTGTCTTAGATGTGAGCACACATGCTGTTTTGTTTCGCTTAAAAAAATAAGACTGAACTATACTGACTATTCTGTAACTTTTTTCACGTGCTTATGGTGACTTTGTTTCCTGGTTACATAAAACAATCTCGTTTCTTCTAACAGCTCACAGTGATATTATGTGATTGTAGCATATTTTATCCACTTAATCATTCACTGGTGGATATTTAGCATGATGCTGCCATTTTAAGACTTTCTAAGCAATAGTGTGAGGAGTGTCCCTGTGCTTACCTTGGCTCGCTCTTCAGATCCCGTGTACCCATTAGCAGCCTTGGCATGTGGGTTGTGAGGATGTCTGCCATGGGATTCTGATGTGCACACTGGTGAAAACCGCAGAGCAGGGGAAGTGGGCCTGGGTTTGTCTAGGGGAGCTTTGTCCCAGGTGTATCCACAACAATGGATAGAGCATTTGCCTCTGATTAGAATCTAGCTGGACCCCACTGGAGCAGGTACAGGGAAAAACTGAAGGAGTAAGAGCTCGTAGATGAATGGGAACATGTCAGTAGCTCATGGACACAGCACAGAACTGAGAAAAAGGAAGGAGGGTTCTGTTCTTGGGACCAACTGGTTCCTTTCCTGCAGCCAATGTCTGGGGAGCACCCTGCCCCCTGCCAGACTGGTGAAGCAGAGGCTACCCCAGTCTCCTCTCACTAGGATGAGCATATCAGTTATCATCCAAAATCAGGTATATTTGAGAGTAAAAAAGGGCTCTATTAATAAGACAACAGAGCCGTGCATGGTGGCTCATGCCTGTAATCCCAGCAATTCGGTAGGCTGAGGCAGGAGGCTTGAGCCCAGGAGTTTAAGACCAGCCTGGGCAACATAATGACCCGCCATCCCTAAAAAACTCCAAAAATTAGCTGGATGTGGTGGCGAGTGCTTGAAGTCCCACCTACTTGGGAGGCTGAGTTGGGAGGATCACTTGAGCCTGGGAGGTTGAGGTTTTAGTGAGACATGATCATGCCACTGCACTCTAGCCTGTATGACAGAACAAGACCCTGTCTCAAAAACAAAACAAAAAACCAGTAATAAGATGACAGGTGTGAACCAGGACTGCCTGGGCAAACCAGGATATGTGGATCCCCACCTTCCCCCACAGGTGAAATGCAACGAGCAGCCCAACCGTGTAGAGATCTATGAGAAGACAGTGGAGGTGCTGGAGCCAGAGGTCACCAAGCTCATGAAGTTCATGTATTTTCAGGTGAGTGGGGAGGGGCAGGTCTGCATCTCAAGAACTAAAAAGGCCCTTAGTCTTCTAACCACTGGGGTCTGAAGTTTTGTGCCATGTTATTTGTTCACTCAGCAAATATTTTTTGACTGTGCCCTACACACCCTGGGTGAGCAAGACAAATGGGTCTCCCCGCCTTCATGGAATTTCATCCTAGTACGTGTGTGAGTGTGTTTTAGGTAGGGGAAGAGACAGACAATAAGCAATACACGTGAATATTCAGAGAATAATAAGTGCTATGAGTAAAATAACATTTTGAAACGTTGTGGGTTATAGAGTACCTGTGGTGTGGGTGCTGCTTTAGGGACAGCCCCTCAGGAGGCAGCATTTGAGCTGAGTCTCTTTAGAGAGAGGCTGACGTGTGGCGACCCGGAGGAAAGGATTTCAGGCAGAAGGTACCACAGAGGCAAAAGGCTTGAGGCTGAGGCTGGAAGGAGCTTGATGTCTTTAAGAAATAAAATGAAGTGCCTGGGTGTGTTGGGGGTGGGGGCAGATAATGCACCCCTGGGTAGGGAGCATGGCCTTTGGAGGCAGAGAAGCCCAAGTCACATTCCCTGGCTCTTTCACTTTCTGTGTGCTTGTGAGTTATTTAATGTCTCTGACGCCTTGGGATTTTTCACCTTGAAAATGACCTGCCTCACCGGTTTATGGTGAGGATCATTGAGATCTATTTGTAAAGAACCAAGTAGGACCCTGGTCAGACGAGATTTAACAAATTGTAGCTGCTGTTAGCATCGTGGACCTGCCTTCGGGAGCCCAAAATCTTTTGGGGAGTACAGGGCCAAGAGAGAAGAACTATTCAGAAACTGATGAAGTACTAAACTGAGAGTGTCCTGACAAGAGGTATTTACAGAAGGGAGGATATGGAATAATCTAGAACTATGCTGTCCAGCTCCATAGCCATTAGCCACGTGTGGGTACTGACATTAATTTAAAAGTGACCACTTGACAAAAGTAAAGATTAAAAAATAAAAGTAAGTAAAAGTAAAATTTAAAAATGGAAGTTTGAGGTAAGTTGAAAAAAAAAAATAAAATAAAACGAGACAGCATGAAAAATTCAGTTCCTCAGTAGTTCTAGGCACATTGCAAGTGCTAAGTGGCCACGTGTGATGGTGGCTGTCGTATTTGGACAGTACAGTATGGTCCATTTTCATCATCGCAGAGTTTAGTTGGACTTAGACTCTGGAAGGAGAAAGTGTGACTTCGTCCGGTCTTTGAAGGAAAGGACTGACTGGCTGGTTGGGCACCTCAGGCCTGTGGAAGTGGAATGGAGCTTACATCGGGACAGTCATTTCAGTCCCCTTCCTTCCCTATTTTCCTTTTCTTCCTCCTCCTCCTCTCTTGCTCTTTCTGGGATACTACAGTAGCCTTTTTTTGTTGATGCTGTTCAACTGCTTTTTAAAATTTTTGGTACCAGTTTTGTAGAGGTATACTTAACATATACCATATATTTTGCCCATTTAAAGTGGACAATCCAGCAATTTTTAATATATTCACAGGGTTGTGCATCCATCACTACAGTCAGTTTTGTTATTTTATTTTATTTTATTTTTGAGACAGAGTCTTGTTCTATTGCCAAGGCTGGAGTTCAGTGACACTATCTCGGCTCACTGCAACCTCAGCTTCCCTCTCAAGTAGCTGGGACCACAGGTGTGTACCACCACACCTAGCTAATTTTTGTACTTTTTTGTTGTTGTTGTTGTTTAAGTAGAGATGAGGTTTCTCTATGTTGGCCAGGCTGGTCTCAAACTCCTGGCCTCAAGTAATCCACCCGCCTTGGCCTCTCAAAGTGCTGAGATTATAGATGTAAGCCACAGCACCCGGCCCACACTCAATTTTAGAACATCCTCATTACCACAAAAAGAAATCCCATGCCCTTTGGCCATCACCCCATAATACCCTCATCTCCACCCCCATTCCAGCCCAAGGCAACCACTAAGCTACTTTATGCCTCCATGGATTTGCCTATTCTGGACGTTTCATATAAACTGAATCATACAGCATGTGGTCTTTTGTGTCCATCTGGCTCTTCACAGTTAGCATAATGTTTTAATACATCCATGTTATAGCATGTATCAGAATTTCATTCCTTTTTAGGACTGAATACTATTCCATTGTATGGATATACCACATTTTATTTATCCATTCTTCAGTTGATGGACATTTGTTTATTTCCATTTTGGGGCTATTTTGAACAAACATTGATCATTTCCATACAAGATTTTGTGTGGACATATGTGTTCATTTCTCTCAAGTAGAGACCTGGGAGTAGAATTGTTGGGTCAGATGGTAACCCCACCCTTAAGCCTTTAAATACCCCATTAACTATTCTTTTGTGTCTAGCTTTGTGCCCTAGAGTCTGTTCTTCCCACAGCAGCCAATGTGACTCTTTTATAATATAATTCATGCCATGTTATCTGGCCTCACAACCTCCCACATCTCCCCAGCTTATGCAGTGTCCAAGCCTGAGCCTTCACAAAGGCCCACAAGAGCCAGTGCCCTGGCCCCCCGTTCTCTGCCTCCTTCCGGCACTCACTCCACTTCAGCCGCACTGGTTTCCTTCCCATCCCTGGAACATGCCTCAGGGCCTTCACACTGACTGTTGAGTTACCTTATGTGCCTCTTTTCCTCCTCTTTCAGCTTCTTTTCCTGAAAGTCACTTCTTGAGAATTCCTTCTCTGATCTTCCTCCTTAGAAGGACCACCCCTCTGAGACCTTCTCCTCAAGCTTTCCTGCTTTGTTTTTCTCCATAGCACATACCACAGCCTAACAGATGTATTGTTTTCTGTCTTCTCTTACTAGAGTGTAAACTCCTAGGCCAGGCATGGTGGCTCACACCTATAATCCCAGCACTTTGGGAGGCTGAGGCAGGTGGTGATCACTTGAGGTCAGGAGTTTGAGACCAGCCTGGCCAACATGGTGAAACCCAGTCTCTACAGAAAATATGAAAAATTAGCTGGGCATAGTGGCGTGTGCCTGTAATCTCAGCTACTAGGGAGGCTGAGGCAGGAAAATCACTTGAACCCAGGAGGTGGAGGTTGCAGTGAGCCGAGATCATGCCACTGCACTCCAGCCTGGGCAACAGAACAAAACTCTGTCTCAAAACAAAACAAAACTAGACTATAAGCTCCTGAAGGCAGAAGGCAGAATTTCCTTGCTTGTCTGTTTTTCTCTTTTGTTTCCTGTTCTACCCGAGGACGTAGAATCGTTCCTGGCACATAGTAGATGCTCATTAAATAGCTACTGGATTAATGAACCTCTTTTTCTCTCTGCATCTCTCTCTCACTCTTGGTCTCTACCTCCTTATCAGCTGGTACCTGACACTGTCCTAGGTGCTGGGAATTCCAAAATGAGTAAGACATAATGCTCAGCCAGTGTATGTTGAATGAATTCATTGGTTTGACTCACATGGGGGCAGGTGCCAGGCTCCCCTCCAGAGATCAGCTTTGGATTTAAGGACCCCTCTGAGAAAAACTGACTGGCAGATTTGCCTTTCTCTAAAGGGCTGGCTCTGAGGAGGGCCCTAGAGGAGCCTGGACCCTGCCCCTACAAGAGAGCACAGTGAGCCTCCCCAGGAGACCTTACTCACTGTCCCTCTGCCCCCAGCGCAAGGCCATCGAGCGGTTCTGCAGCGAGGTGAAGCGTCTATGCCACGCCGAGCGCAGGAAGGACTTTGTCTCTGAAGCCTACCTCCTGACCCTGGGCAAGTTCATCAATATGTTCGCTGTCCTGGATGAGCTGAAGAACATGAAGTGCAGCGTCAAGAACGACCACTCTGCCTACAAGAGGTCAGGGCAACCTCTCCCTTTCCCTTGCCCCAGTTGGGCCCCTCCTCCAGGGCCACCCACCAAGTGGAGGAAGAGGATGGAGACCCTCTCACTTGCTATTTCTTTGGTACCAAGGTAGCCATCTCCCAGACACAGGAGAACTCAGCCTGATTCAGTGTGGTTTGAAGAACAGGGCATAGAGCTGGGCTTTGGAAGAACTTTATCTTTGCAGAGTTTTATGTCACAAGATAGAATCAAATCCTCAATTCCCCCATCTGTGGAGCAGCAGCATTTTATGTTGCCCCGTGCAATATGGGGCCAGTAAGATCATCACAAAATTGTTACTTATTTTCTGTAAGAATGAGAAAGCCAATTCAAGCAACTTGTATAAAATAAGGAAATGAATTGGCTCACAGAAAGTCCAGGCACACCTGCACGCAGGCACTCAGACGACGGCGTTAGCCTGGGTCTCTCCAGCTCTCAGCTCCACCTCCTCTACATTGGCTGCGTTCTCAGGTCTGTGGTGGCTTCCAGCTGCTTTCCTCCAGCCAGTGCAGCAACTGCAGCTTCTAAGGAAGGGCAGGATGCTTCTCTTTCCAAATACTTTCGTGGAATTCCCAGGGAGGATTGCCTTTGATCCAGCTTGAGTCATGTGCTAAACCCTCCATCAGTCACTGTGGAGGCGTAGTGGTGGGGATACCCTGATGGGATGGTTACACACCTTTGGAGCCCAGGGTCTCTGCCAGCTCATAAGAAGAGTAGCCAGGAGAGATGCCTCACACCTGTAATTCTAGCACTTAGAAGGCCACAGCAGGCAGATCACTTAAGCCTAAGAGTTCCAGACCAGCCTGGGAAACATAGTGAGACCCCTGTCTCTCTCTCTTTCTCTCTCTCTCTCTCTTTTTTCTTTTTTTTTTTTTAAGATGGAGTTTCACTCTTGTTGCCCAGGCTGGAGTGCAATGGCACGATCTTGGCTCACTGCAACCTCCCCGGGTTCAAGTGATTCTCCTGCCTCAGCCTCCCAAGTAGCTGGGATTACAGGCACCTGCCACCACGCCCAGCTAGTTTTGTATTTTTAGTAGAGACAGGGTTTCTCCATGTTGGTCAGGCTGGTCTCAAACTCCTGACCTCAGGCTATCTGCCCACCTCAGCCTCCCAAAGTGCTGGGATTACAAGTGTGAGCCACTGCACCTGGCCTCTTTTTAAAAATTAAAACAAAAAAAGAGGAGGACTGAAAATGGGGAAGGAGTCATTCCAGAAACCAGTATGCCACCACCTGGGAGTCTCTTTGAAGGATTTGCTGTGTCTCTGCTAAGGAGAGACGCTCCTCCTTGAACGACATCTTCCTGCACTGCAGAATAACCAGAGAAAACAGAGGGATTCTCACAAGTTTACCCTCCTGAGTCAACTGTGAAATCTGGTGGTGTCCAGCAGACAGGACCCCATCTCAAGGCTGACTTAGAAGTGACAGCTTCACAAAGTTTTTACACGTAGCTTATTGCATAGTATATTCTACCAAATTCTCCCCAGCTGTGGCTAGCTGCTTCTGTCATGGCCACAAATGACATCCTGTACAGCCCAGCTAGGTCCTGAGCAAGGTGGGGTGTCTTGTCTGTTTCCACAGTTCACGATGGCACAGGTGGCACCATCCCCAGGTTAGGCTGGAAAGTCAGGCAGCTGCCGCTGTCTGCCGTCAAGCTCTGCCTGTGTTCCTGGTGCCCATCATCCCTTCACCCGAAGTTCTGTGAGGCTCAGTAGTTCTGTTTTCCATACAGTGCATTGCTTTGGAAACACGGAAGTTTTCGTATAAATAACAGAATACACAACAGGGGCATTCTAACATCCTACCTGTGCTTCTTCATAACTTACCATGCAGCCTCACTAGAGGTCACAGGAAGGTACAAGGTTGATCATTTCACTCCGTTTTAGTACTCCCGGCTGGTTGATGGGATGCTAGTTCCCCTAAACTTTCTGAGGTTTCAGAGATTTTTAGTACATTCCTGCCTTTTAATTTCGGGGACCCTTATTACCGGTTGCAGACAGCCCCAAAGCAAACGACTCCAGAATACACTCTGTTTCAACATTAGCGTTGCCTGGGATATTCAGAGCTCATTAACTTCCAGGATGGTGTCACTCTGGGTTAGGTGGGTGTGGGAGCCTGTGAGGCATGGTTCAGGCTGCTGTGCCTAGACAGTCCTCTCTGCAGCACGCGCTGTCTCTGTTTCAGGGCGGCACAGTTCCTGAGGAAGATGGCAGATCCCCAGTCCATCCAGGAGTCGCAGAACCTTTCCATGTTCCTGGCCAACCACAACAGGATCACCCAGGTGAGGGCAGAGTCCCTGTTAGTCCTGGCCTGGTGTCCCAGTGATACAGGCAGGCGTGTAGAGGTTGGGTGGACCACAAACCCAAGCAGACAAGCCCAGTCGGCAGCTTCCATCTCCACTGCCCTACATGAGAGTGAAATGCAGTTGAGGACTGCAGCCTCCCCTCCCAACCCCAGGTGGCCCATTCACCCTCCCCAGTTGTCATTCTTGTGAAGCCCTCTCAGCCAGTGCTCTGACCCTGCATCACGGTTGAGAACATGGGGTCTGGATTTAGGCAGCCTTGTTTTCTAATCCTAGACCACCACTGACCCACTGTAAGACTTGGGGCTCAATCTAAGCCTCAGTTTCCTCATCTGTAAAATGGATCTGTTATTTTGAGAATATTACGACAAGGCATCTCATAGGACTGTTGTGAGAAATAAATGATGTCAGGCCCAAACTCAGGGGATCTTCCATCTTCCAAGCGTATTCAGGCTCAAGTCCGTATCACTAAGGCGCTGGGATTGACTGGGCCCTTGCCATTCTTTGTTAACTGCAGAAAGCTGCTCAGCAACTGAGGCCTCAGGTTTTCTTTCTCTTGTCTGTGGGAACTACCAGCAGTGCCCTCCTCTGCGTACCCTGCAAGGCCGAGTTGATCTCTTTGGAGAGAAAGGGCCTGGGGTGGGGACCTCAGACCCTTCTCTAGTAGATGGTCCTGTACTGCTGTGTCCTGCCAGGAGGGAGACACCTGCCCCCCACCCCACTGCAGCTCTCCTCCCTTGAATGGATTTTTGCTGCCATTGTCTAAGAAGACATCCTAGATAAGCCCACATCCTCCAAGCTGAGCTGAAATTACAAGAAGCCTATTGCTGTAAAGCTGAGCTGCTTTTTTGCTCAGGACAGGAAAGCACTTTCTAACCATCAAAACTGCCTGGGAATAAAATAAGGGAGTGAGTTTCCTGCCATGGGAGGTGTGCAGGAGTACTGTGCAGACATCGAGGAGAGGATTCAGGCATCAGGTGCCGGCTGGCATGCAGGCTCCCCTCCCTGGAGCCATGCTTCCTGGTCATTAGTGGGGGCCACACCCGCCAGCTCTAGACCTTCTGCAGGGGTGCAGGTGAGGGCGCAGGATACATGCACTGCCTAACCTGAGGGTGGCGCTGCTGTTCAGTGTCTCCACCAGCAACTGGAAGTGATCCCAGGCTATGAGGAGCTGCTGGCTGACATCGTCAACATCTGCGTGGATTACTATGAGAACAAGATGTACCTGACCCCCAGTGAGAAACACATGCTCCTTAAGGTAAAACTCCCTGAGGCCACACCCACGGGACCCGAGCTTACCCTCTCACCTTCTTCTTATTAAAAACCCTTTTTAAAAAACAGTGTTTCTTTTTTCTTAAACATTGATACAGATCTTACTGCACATAATGGTTTGTAACCTGTTCCTTTTCTGTAGTACTGTAGTCACCTTTCCAGATGTCATTAAGGTTATTTCTACAGTGTGATGTTTAATGACTACCAAATGTTCCATTGTACTGGGACATTGTCATAACAAATCCCCTGCGGTTGGATATTTCTTTGCTAAACTCATTGAACACCCTTGTAGCAGAATCTCTGTGCACATCTTTTTGTCAAGCTAAACTTCCTAGAAGAGAAATTGCTGGCTCAAAGGAAAAAACAGAATAAATCTTTTTCTCTTAAATTTCAATAGTTTGAGGGAAACCAGGTGGGTTTTTGTTGCATGGATTTTACTGGGAATTTCTGAGATTTTGGTGCACCCGTCACCCAAGCAGTGTACATTGTTCCCAAAGTATAGTCCCTCACCCACACCTCCCTGCCTTTTCACCAAGTCTCCAAAGTCCATTATATCATTCTTTTTTTTTTCCTTTTTTTGAGACAGAGTTTTACTCTTGTTGCCCAGGCTGGAGTGCAGTGGTGTGATATCAGTTCACCACAGCCTCTGCCTCCTGGGTTCAAGCAATTCTCCTGCCTCATCCTCCCGAGCAGCTGGGACCACAGGCATGTACCACCATGCCCAGCTAATTTTTTTGTATTTTTAGTAGAGACAGGGTTTCTCCATGTTGGTCAGGCTGGTCTCCAACTCCTGACCTCAGGTGATTTACCTGCCTTAGCCTCTCAAAGTGCTGGGATTACAGACATGAGCCACCGTGCCCGGCGTATTAATATCATTCTTATGCCTGTGCATCCTCATAGCTTAGCTCCCACTTATAAGTGAGAACGTACAATATTTGATTTTTCATTTCTGAGTTACTTCACTTAGAATAATGGCCTTTAACTACTTCCAGGTTGCTGTGAATGCCATTATTTTGTTCCTTTTTGTGACTGAGTAATATTTCACGATGTATATATGCCACATTTTCTTTATCCACTTGTTCGTTGATGGGCATTGAGGTTGGTTCCATATTTTTGCAGTTGCTAATTGTGCTGCTATAAACAGGTGTGCAAGTATCTTTTTCATATAATAACTTCATTTCCTCTGGGTAGACACCCGGCAGTAGGACTGCTAGATCAAATGGTAATTCTACTTTTAGTTCTTTAAGGAATGTCCATACTGGAAAACAAAATAGATCTTCAAGCTTTTGCTATATTTTGCCAAAATGATCACAATTGTTTCATCAGTTTACAGGTTTCCTTCCAAAATTGTCATATTTATTGTTTTGGAAAATCTGGAATATACAGCAAAGCATAAAAAAATTTAAATCTCTCACAGTCCTTTAACCAAAAGATAACACGTTTATCATTTTCTTTTCCAAGGCAGGGTCTCATTCTGTCTCCCAGGCTGGAGTGCAGTGGCACAATCATGACTCACTGCATGAAATAGGCTGCCTAACTCCCAGGCTCAAGTGATCCTCTCACCTCAGCTTCCTAAATAGCTGGGACTACAAGCACATACCACCACACTCAGCTATTTATTTTATTTTATTTTTTATTTTCTGTAGAATCAGGGTCTTCCTACGTTGACCAGGCTGGTCTTGAACTCCTGGGCTCAAGCAATGTGCTCACCTCAGCCTCCAAAAGTGCTGGGATTATATGCATGAACCACTGCACCTGGCTTACTTTCAGCATTTTAATGTATGTCCTAAGTTTTTTCCTCTGCTTATATATTTTTAAAATTTGCAGTCTGTATGACCATGTATCCATTTTATCTCATGTGACTAAATTTATTTGGTTGTGTTATGCTGCTGTGAAATAATGTGATTTCGATGAGCCTTCCTTAGCTGTTATTCCATTGTTAGCTTAGGTTGTCTCTAACTTACACCCCACAGCTGCTGTAGCATTGACATGAACAGCCTTCTCCCGTTCTTTTTTCTCTTTTTTTGGAGACGGAGTCTCACTCTGTCGCCAGGCTGGAGCACAGTGGTGTAATCTATGCTCGCTGCAACCTCTGACTCCCTGATTCAAGCGATTCTCCTGCCCCAGCCCCCCGAGTAGCTGGGATTACAGGCACACGCCACCATGCGCAGCTAATTTTTGTATTTTTAGTAGAGATGGGGTTTTACCATGTTGGTCAGGCTGGTCTTGAACTCCTGGTCTCGTGATCCACCCACCATGGCCTCCCAAAGTGCTGGGATTACAGGGTTGAGCCGCTGAGCCCGGCTGCCTTCTCCCATTCTTTCTACCTGCTGCAGAGCTCCTTTTGATTCTGTCCCAGATCCTCACCTCTCAGCGTTCTGGTGGTTTTTCCTTTTTTTCTCCTGCAATGTCTCTCCTGCTGTTCTGAGAATCCCAGCCCTGTGTTGGCGCTCCTGTCTTACATGTCTTAGCACTTCAGTTAAGTTTGCAGGGTTGGGTGGCTTTGAGACTTGTTACCCTGGCTTCCTCCAGACCATCAGAAATCTAGAGAAGCCACTCACAGTTCACACACCGCTCTCACCCCTGGTGCTCAGCCTGGGCAGTTGCTGTAACTTTCTACAAGCTAAATCACTACATTCCAGCCCACCAAGTAGTCTTCATGCAGCCTTCAAATTCTCCAGCCCTCCACACCCGGACTTCCCTGCCTTCTTCCCTCTCTGTTCCTCACCCTCTTCAATCTGCCCCCTCACATAGTTTTGCCACATGGGTAGTTTGTGTCAGTGAACTCAGATGCCACCATGGGCACTGTCTGCTCTTATGCAGAAAAGGGTGAAGTTCATCCTGCAGAACAAAGTACACCCGCAGAGTGGCTCACGCCTGTCATCCTAGTGCTTTGGGAGGCCAAGGCAGGAGGATCACTTGAGCATAGGAGTTCGAGATCAACCCGGGCAACCCAGTGAGATGCCATCTTTACAGACAGATACAAAAATTAGCCAGGGGTAGTGGCATGCACCTGTAGTCACACTTCCTCAGGAGGCTGAGGTGAGAGAATTGCTTGAGCCCAGGAGGTTGAGGCTGCAGTGAGCAGTGATCATGCCACTGCACTCCAGCCCAAGTGGGGTGGCAGGGGAACAGAGCAAGAACATCTCAAAGAAAACAAAAAGGAAATGCTTCCCACAGGGGAAGCAACCTTAACAGTCCCCCGGTCCACCCTCTTCATGTCGGATGAGAAATAGAGGCACAGAGAGAAGTGACTTTCTCATGGTCACACAGCTGTTCAGGCTCCCTTCTGCATACATTTTAAAGGGAACAAAATAAGCCAGCATTCAGGAGGCTGTTAAAAGGATTGAAATCAAGAATGTCAACTCACTCAGAGGGCAAATTCAGGAAGAGATCATTCTATTATAAAGACACATGCACACATACATTCATTGCAGCACTGTTTACAATAGCAAAGACCTGGAACCAACCCAAATGCCCATCAATGATAGACTGGATGAAGAGAATGTGGCACATATACACTATGGAATACTATGCAGCCATAAAAAAGGATGAGTTCATGTCCTTTGTAGGGACATGGATGAATATGGAAACCATCATTCTCAGCAAACTGACTCAAGAACAGAAAACCAAACACCACATGTTCTCACTCATAGGCTGGTGCTGAACAATGAGAACACATGGACACAGGGAGGGGAGCATCACACACTGAGGTCTGTTGGGGGTGGAGGGCTAGGGGAGGGATAGTGGGGGGTGGAAAGGTTGGGGAGGGATAACATTGGGAGAAATGCCTGATGTAGGTGAAGGGGGGATGGAGGCAGCAAACCACCATGGTGAGTGTGTGTGTACCTATGCAACAATCCTGCCATTTCTGCACATGTACCCCAGAACTTAAAGTATAATAAAAAAAAAAGTCACCAGCAGCTCCTTGGAAACCTTTACATTGTCCTTTCTGTGGACAAAGTGGTGGATACTTTGACATTCACTCACTGTTCAAGTATTCATCAGATACCTGTGTTGTGCCACACCCTGGGATACAGCAAGGAGCTAGGAGCAGCCCTTTCTCTCAGAAAGACCTAAATGCAGAAATATTGTCAACAGATCCTGTTCAGCGCCTTTCTCCACTCCTTAGCTATGTGGCCTTGGCCAGCCGTCTAACCTCCCTGTGTCTCCGATTCCTCATCTATAGAATAAAGTTATTGCAGAGAACTTGACTCAAGAGAGAATAATGCTTATTAAAGCTCTGAGCACAGACTCGGGCCCATAGTAAGGGCTGAAGAAGTAGCTGCCATAGTAATAGACTAAATTTCTCGTTGAAATTAGACTTATATTTCCTGCCTTTGTTTGAAGATGCATAGGTTTTTATATAGTATGTCTCTACAGGGTGTGTGTGTGTATGTCACATAGACGGACCTACCTTTAAAAAAAAAAAAAAAAAACTTTTCCAGTGGATGTGATTAGTTTCTATGCTCTGCCCCCTTCTCATTCTAGGTGATGGGCTTTGGCCTGTACCTGATGGATGGAAATGTCAGTAACATTTACAAACTGGATGCCAAGAAGAGAATTAATCTTAGCAAAATTGATAAGTTCTTTAAGGTCAGCAACTGGGGCTGGGGCTGGGCAGAGGGCTGAGGTTACCAGAGCCAAGATGTTTTTGGCAGAAAGGAATGAAATTAGCCAGAAAACCATGGGTTTGTTTTTAAAATTGAGCTGTAGCTCCAAAGCTCCCAAGAGTAGGAAGAGGAGGAAGGTAGAACAGCAGGGCCCCCGGCGGCCATTGAGAGAGGCATTTGCTCTCTAGAAGGATGCTGTATGAAAGTCGTGCATAGTTCCAGGTTTGAGGATTCAGCTGGGATTTGGATAGGAGGAGGCCCTGTGAGTCTTTTTGAATGCTGCCTTGTTTTTTTTTCCCCTGAAGTCCCTTGTCACTTAAAGAGGTGCATCCCAGAAGACAGCACCTGCTTTAATTTCCAGTATAAATCAGAGCTCACAGAAGTAGAATGGTTAAAGACTGGATTTTAAATTGATTCACATATGCAAAATCACAGCCTCTCACCTGGTACACCAGGGGCACCTCAGCTTGCCCTTTCCTCTGGATAGAATGCCTCAGCAACATCCATCATACACTCTATTTCAGTGTCCCTGAGAGCTAATCTTTTGGCCCCAGATCTTAAAAAATTTTCAGTTAAACTAAGCTTCTTAGGATTTTGCAAAGGAATCTCGTACTTTGGCATTAACTTCCATATTCTCAATTTATTCTAGCATTGGGCACTGCAGGCATGGAGGAAGCCTGAGGGGTCAGACATGGAAAAGCCCAGATTAATAGTCACAGCAAAACTCCTTAGTCGTGTGATGTGGAGGGCACTGGATTGGGCCTGAGTCCCACTGACTCTTCAAGGTTAAGGAGAAGGGTCATGTCACTTATGTTTTGTGCTGTGGCTTTACTTGTTTTCAAGGGTGGAACTTTTATCTAGAGTTGTTCCAAATGAAAATAGGGCTCATTTGGGGAGACCCTTGGAAAATCTCCCCCAAGTCAGCATGACTGAGATGAGGGTAGAAGGGAATACAACCTCTCCCTTGGCAGGCCTGGGTGTAAGTCTGGCTCTGCCACTTAATAGCTAGATGACTTTGGGAAAGTCACTGAATCACCCTGAAACTGAGTTCCAACTCTGAAAAATATGCATACCAAGGGTATCGGCTCTGTAGGGTTCCCTGGAGGATTCAGTGGGGTTTGGGGTTACATCGATGACTCAGAGCTCTGGGTTATATAATCCTGGCTTCTTGACTTCTAGCTGGTCTTCGTGAAAAATCACGTAAGCTGTTTAAGCTTCAGTTTCTTCTTCTCTGAAATGGGAATAACAATAGTACAGACTTCACAGGCTATTGTATGGCTTGATATACTGTTTTTAAAGTGGTTGGTGCAGTACCTAGTGCAGGCGAAGCACACAGCAAACACCAGCCTCCCCGCCATTTGCCCTGGTTTTTGGTTGGGAGTTGTCTGCCCTCTGGTGTTAGGTATTATTATGGTTTTAATTACCTTGAAAGTACAGACACTCTGGAAGACCAACAGCACTCAGACACCTGCTTCTAGCCCAGAATTCATAGCAGCAAGGATGCTTTAAGCTGGGGAAGATTCAAGCGGGAAGGACCCTGCACTGGGCAGCTGTCCATCCGGTCCTCAGCCTCACCCATGCTGTTGGCTGAGTGACCTTGGACAAGTTACTTTTCCCTTTTTAGACTCTGTTGCTTAGAACAAAGAGTTGGTTGGAGTCAGGGGAGGACCTGCACCCTGGCTGGGGCTCCTTTTGTCTTCAGAGTCACCTGGTAGCATCCCCGGAAGCAGAAACTAGGGGTCATCCCCCAGGCACACACAGAGACCTGCCTCCCCCAGTGGGGTGGCAGCAAAGGCGGCCACCCCAGACCCTCCTTGGCATCTCACGAGCTGTGTTTGCTTCCTTTGCAGCAGCTGCAGGTGGTGCCCCTTTTCGGCGACATGCAGATAGAGCTGGCCAGATACATTAAGACCAGTGCTCACTATGAAGAGAACAAGTCCAAGTGAGTGCCTGCCGTAATGTCTCTCGGCTCCCGCGAGGATGCCCAGCCCGGGCAGGGAGCCGAGGGGCCACTTCAGCCCCTCCTCCCTCCCCAGAGCCCTGGGCAGGTGGATTCTATCAGAACACAGGCGCTGGCCGGAGGGGAGCTGTGAGGGTGCTCTGAGCCCTTTTGTATCCGCCTTTTGCTGCCAGGTTCAAAAGGGCTCAGAGCATAGCCATGCCCCTTGTCCAGCCCAGCAGTGACCTACATGTCCCCTCAGCAGGACAGCAGGAGTCCACCTCCTTCCCTGGAGGAGTGGCCAGCCCTCAGTGGTCCAGTGAGGAGAGGTGGCATTCTTCCTCCTCATGCCGATCCTCTCAGGTTAGGTGACCGTGCGCTCAGTACTTCGTGGAGTGGATGTGAAGTGGGTGGGCAGCTTCACCTTCAGTCACTTTATAAACCACGATTCTAGGTCACCTATGCAAATGCCTGGGGTGTCAGTGCCTCACTGAATTTGGGGCTCCAACCTCGGCTGCCCCTTTGGTCTCTGAGGCTGTGCAGGAGGGTCCTTCTGTGTGCGTCTTGCCCAAAGTTGTGGCTTTTTCACACAGAGGGGAACCGGCCATCCTTTACTCAAGGGCGAGTGTATTAGCATCTTAAAAAGACATGAATGGAGTGTCCTTGAACTGCATCCACCTGGAGCCCCTGCAACTGAGTGTTCCGAAGGAAAGCTAATGTAGTCCCTTCATCACCCTCTGGCTGCTAATGTGTGAGGGGGTTTTGCAGGAAAAGCAGGGAACACTGAGTTCATTCCTCACCTTTTTCCGCATGACTTCTCTACCAGCCAAAGCTGGCTGGGAGCAGAGGCTGGGGGAGTGACCAGGGCAGGGTGTGAGGGGCCATGTGCTCCCCTCTCCACGGATAGCTCTCTGAGTAATACTGAAGGGAAGCCTGAGGAAGGCTGTCACTGTTCTGCCATTCTTGTGAGAACCACATCAGGGCCCCTTCTGAAAGGGTAAATTCTCCCCAGCATCTTTTTCTGCCTTGTCTGGTGCTCATGCTTAGTCTGTCTGCTGGGTCACCAGCACCTGAGGGTAGAAGAGGGTAAAGGGAGTGGTCGTTTTTCTCTTGGGGATGGAGAGTGAAGAGGTTCATTCATTCATTTCCTCTCTGACTTAGGATGGTTTTCCTAATGACATCTTTTCACAAGGAGTGGAAAACAGGCAGAGGGAAGGAGGAAAGAGGGTGGAGAGAGGAGAGAAGGGGGCAAGAGGTAGAGAGGGTGGGTGGAGGGAGGGGCCACCCCCAAGTCTCAGAGTGACCCTGGCTTCCCTCACCACAGCGTGCTTCCGTGTTGCCAGGAGACTGTTGGAAAAGAGGCACAGACACACTAAGATTTCTGCAGTCCCAGCCCAAAGCCCCCCAAAGCCAGTTTCAACCTCAGTGTCTGTGCTGTCAGAGCAGGTAGGCTGGTCTTGGAGGTTGCCCACCTTGCTTTTTCCGTGCTCGAATCCAGTCCTTTGTAGCCCTAGAGCAGCTGTGATCCCTCGCCTCTCATATTACTGGTAAGTATTGTGGACCAGGTATCTGGAAGGGCTGCAGTTGGGTCCTCGATGAGGCCAGCCCCAAGGAAGAGGAGGAAGGACTGTCCCACTAGGCCTGAAGCTTCCACAGTGTTAGACTTAGCAGGTCTCTTGCAGAGGCTGCTGGGATACCATGTGGTGTCACCCTTGGTATTTGGCCACATGGACTGAGCACCAGGAGCAGCTAATGCCTGTCCCACCCAGGCGCCTGAGACTGGGACTCTCTCCGACCCCGTAATTTTCTACCCAGGTGGACGTGCACGCAGAGCAGCATCAGCCCCCAGTACAATATCTGCGAGCAGATGGTTCAGATCCGGGATGACCACATCCGCTTCATCTCCGAGCTCGCTCGCTACAGCAACAGTGAGGTGAGCATGTAGGGTGCTGGGATGCAGGCCCGTGGGCCCAAGGCCAGATGGGTAAGGAGCAGCCAGGAAGGAACATAGACCCACGGGAGAGTAGGAGGGAGGCAAGAGGGTAACGTGGCCAAGAGCATGGGTTTTAGAGCCAGGCAGACTGGGGTGAATTCTGGTGGTGCCGCTGCTCTTTGAAAATTATTCAGTATCTCTTTGCTTCAGTTTCCTTATCTGTGAAATGAGGGTGACAACAGGATCTATCCTGTAAGGTTCATTGAGAGGATTAAAAGATATAGAAGACAATAAAAGCCTGGTGATGGTTAGTTCTGTCTGTACATGATAAATGATGCAAACCACCTCCACCCTGGTTGGCAAGCAAACAGAACACTTGTACTCATAACATTACCTCAATATTTTAAAACGACCCAGTAATAAATGATCATTGTAAAAAAGATCTGTAATATACTTAGGGGCAGGTGAAGGCCATAAAAATCTCCACTAATCCCAATAATTACATTTCATTTCATTTTTTCTTTTTTTCTAAACTTTTTTTTTTCAATGGAGACTTGATCAGAGCTCAAACCTTAGGAAAAAACACAGATAAGCAGAAGGAGAGAAATATCACATAAAATCCTACCATCCCAGAACCAACTAAGACTGGGTATCCTTCTGGTTCTCATCCCATACACACCCTTCTAATAACTGAATATGCTGTTTGATAAACACTGGTCCCCTGACTCAGATTCCTTTATTACGTAGCACTTGTGGGTGAGTGTGCACTGACCCATGTGTGCTCACTGCTTCCACCATGTGGCCGGCAGCCATGGTGACTGTGCTTTCCAAACCCCAGCCCAGGAGAAGCCTTTGATCACAGAGCAATGTATCTGAAGCGGGGTCTGACAAATGCAAGGACTTGTGGCCATTAGACTCGTGGCCCAGAGGGACCAAGGTCAAGCACAGATCTTAGCTTTCTAAACATACGTACCAATCAATTGAACTGAAGTTACAGGAATAACTTATTTTGAGTGCTAGAACTCTTAAAAAAATTTTTTTTTTAAATATTTTATTTCCTTTTTAAAATTAGAGACAGGATCTCATTATATTGCCCAGGCTGGTCCTGAACTCTGAACTCAAGTGATTTTCCTGCCTCAGCCTCCCCAAGTGCTGGGATTACAGGCATGAGCCACTGCACCCAGCCAGAGCTCTTAATTCTTACTCAGATTTTGATGTGGTCTAAGAATGAGTCTGGTCAAAGATTTTTTTTTTAATTATATGCTCCATACATGTTAATTCTCATTCTTCACAGTAGTTCTATAAAGTGGCCATGAACTCTGAATTAGCAAATAATCATTGCTCCAAGAAGAAATCTCAGTTACAGCCCTGTGAGCCTCTGGTCACAACATTTTCATCAACCGGTCAATATATAACCTTGTTTTATAAGCACTTCTGTTTAAAGACACTTTATGTGATCTCTATTGTTGATTCATGAACTCATGACCAATAGCACTGTAACTTATGCCTGAATGAAGCTTAGCTAGAAGATATATTTTTTTTCCATAAGACATATTACAGCTTTCTCACACAGAAGAACACTATATAGCACATTAGCCCTAAGCTTGCGGTAGAGCGGAGGCCATTTTAAATTGAGCAATTGCGAGTAAAACGCACAAAAGTATAGAAAACATGACACTAAATACACTTCAAAAAAGATACTTGTTTACTGTGTGAGAGGTGAAACAAGAAGGCAGAGTCACTTTGTCCAACTTCAGCTGGGAGTGGGCACATGTCTGCAAATGACAGAAATCGTCATGAATTTAGCCAGTAAGGGAATTCATAAATACAGAATCCACCAATAATGAGGACTGGTGTGTGTGTGTGTGTGTGTGTGTGTGTGTACACATATGTATATACATACACACACATTCTGTCATTGTGGGATATTATACAGATGTTTATCCATTGCCTTTCAATCAGCGAGTCATGTCTAATGAGTTGTGAAATCAACTTAGTGGTTTGTGATTAGCATTTTTATATAAATATAGAATAGAAAATCAGAAGGAATCCTATATACTAAGAAAAACTGCTTTGTAAAAAATATTGTTGAGGTTGGGTATGGTGACTCACACCTGTAATCCCAGCACTTTGGGAAGTTGAGGCAGGAGGATTGCTTGAGTGCAGGAAACCAGCCTGGGCAACACAGTGAGACCCTGTCTCTATAAGAAAAAAAAAAGAAAAACACATTGTCGCGTACATATATTTGATAGCTCTAAGTAGGTGTATGTTCTGAGTTTCTATGTAGTGTGCACTTCCTGCTGTGAATGCAGTCAGAGTTTGAAAGGTGCCGTCCTGTGATGCCCCAGGGCGATTATGAGTGGGCTGTGGCATCACCACCTGAACCCGAGCCTTCAGTGATCTATAAACCACGTGGCCTTCAGCAAGGCACTTGTCTGAGCTTCAGTTTATCTGTCAAGGAGATGTAATAATAGCCCTTCCCTGCAGTGTTCTTGGGGGAATTAATGAGATAACATATAAAAGTGTCAGGCGCAGAGATGGTGAGTATGACACTTGATGCTCCCCAGGTGGTGACGGGCTCGGGGCTGGACAGCCAGAAGTCAGACGAGGAGTATCGCGAGCTCTTCGACCTAGCCCTGCGGGGTCTGCAGCTTCTATCCAAGTGGAGTGCCCACGTCATGGAGGTGGTAGGTGTCCCAGGGCAGGGGGCCTCACACTGACCTCCCTTTCGTTGGAATCTGCCTTCATCTCTCCCTAGCACTCTCTTTTTAACAGATTTATGGAGTTAAAATTCACATGCAATACCATTTACCCATTTAAAGTGTAGGTTCATTGGTTTTTAGTATAGCCACAGTCAAATATAGAACATTTTCATCACTTCTAAAAGAAGCCCTGTGTTATCTCCCCTCTCATCTCCCTGGCCCTAAGCAATCTGCTTTCTACCTCTGTAGGTTTCCCTATTCTGGATGTTTCATATAAATAGAATCATATGATACATGGCCTTCTGTATTGGGCTTCTTTCATTTTGCATGTTTTCAAGGTGTTTCCATGTTGTGGCATGAATCAGTACTTTATTCCTTTTTTTCAGCTGAATAATATTCCATTGCATGGACCCACCACATTCTGTTTGTCCATGCGTCAGTTGATGGACATTTGGTTTGTTCCCACTCTCCCCAGTACTCTTGGAAGCTGGTTCACCCCACAGACAAGTTCTGCAATAAGGACTGCCCTGGCACCGCAGAGGAATATGAGAGAGCCACACGCTACAATTACACCAGTGAGGAAAAATTTGCCTTTGTTGAGGTAGGTGCAGACTTTCTGCATCTCCCTCCCTCCCTGAGACTGCAGCTTATGGTGGTTCCAGAGTAGTTCCGAGCAAGAAAACAGCATTGGTCACCCTAATTTGCATGTTCTTCCCTGCCCTCCCATCTAAATTAATCTGTCAGAAGTTATGCTGTCTTTCAGAATTGATTAGAAACTAATTCTGTTCTTAAAAACCCAAAGAAAAATGTCCACTCCACTAAAAAAATGGGCACAAAGAGGCCAACGGAAGAAACAAAAGAAAAACAAATGGCTAAAAGAGGTATGAAAAATGCCCAAACTGATCGGTGGTCAAAGAGCTACAGATTGGAATAAGATGGGATGCAGTGTTTACCAATCAGGATAGCGGAGATGTGCAGATGGGTGATGCATGTTGCAGGTTAAAGTGTGAGAAATAGACATTCTCGTGTCTTTAGTGGTCAGTCTACCTTTTATAGGCTTTCTATGAGAGCAATCTGATTACATGTACTCACGTTTTTAATGTGCATACCCTTTGGCCAAGTCCTTCTTCTGGGAATAAATCCCAAGGAATTAAGCCAACTGTGCAGAGATATATGTACATGGATATTTATCACAGTGTTGTTTATAATACCAAAATATGTGAAACAAATGTTCTTCAATATGGAATCAGGTATGTAAGTTAAGATTCAGCTATATCATTGCATACTATGCAGTCTCTAAAAGCGGTATACCATGGCTCATGCCTGTAATCCCAGCACTTTGGTAGGCTGAGGCAGGTGGGCCGCTCGAGGTGGTCTCCTGGGTTCGAGACCAGCCTGGCCAACATGGTTAAACACCATCTCTACTAAAAATACAAAAACAAATTAGCCGGGCATAGAGGCGCACGCCTAATCCCGGCTACTCGGGAGGCTGAGGCAGGAGAATCGCTTGAACCTGGGAGGTGGAGGTTACAGTGAGCCAAGATTGTGCCATTGCACTCCAGCCTGGGTGACAGTGAGACTGTCCCAAAAATAAATAAGTAAAATAAAAAGTAAAACAGGTATACTGACGTGGAAAGCTATGCTCAGTATATCATTAAGTTAAAAAAGAAACAAAGAACAGCATGTCTGTAGTTTTAATGCTTATAGAGAAGAAGCAAAACTATATCTAGAAATAAATGTGCATATACACATAAAAGTGGATATTTTAAAATACATAAAGAAATATGTAATATATCTAAATATGTATATCAACACACACAAAATAAAAATCCAAATATAGACATTTAGACCAAAAACAGAACAGCATGTAGAATGATTCCACTTACACCAAAATACAATATGCTTTTTATATTTGTGCAAAACTGAAGGACATAAATATGTTGTATACCAAACCATGAACAGTAGTAATTTTGGAAACAGGACTGTCTGATTTATAACCTTTTGTATTGTGTTATGTTTGATTACAAAATGATGTTCCTATTTGGAAGGAAACTTCTTTTATACTAGGTTGTGAGTGACAGCTCTTTCTTTGAGGATCATTTGAAACCTACAGGAGACTAATCTAGAAATCAGAGACCTGGGTCCTACCCCTGGACCCTCTGGTCACTTCAGCTCTCAGACCCTCAGATTCCTTGTCTGTAAAATGGAGCTAATAATCTCTCCCATGCCCCATCCCAGGGTTATTGTGGAGAATCAAACAATAATTGTCAAATAAGATAATGAAAGTAAATGAGCCCTGAAAAGTTGAAGGGTCATACAAATGTAAGAGGTTAGTGTCTTCTCTCCAAGCTTCACATTAAAGGACTGAGGCTCAATGGCATAATTTCAGAAAGGAGAAAAATCATATTCACATTTGACATTGTCCTGAGTGGTCCTGAACCTCTTGGCACTTGCATTGCTAATGGGCAAACTGGAAGAAAGTTTTGCAGTCTTCATTACTAGAAGACAAAGTCATCCTCAAGCCTATTTAAAGTGAGACAGTCAGAGGGTAAATGCAGCTTTGTAAAACTGTCTATGCACTTATTTCGTTAATAGAAGGGATACACAGGCGCCGTAAGTGATTTAGAAGGTGCTCCCCCTCCCCACTCCTGCCTTCGCCTTGCCGCAGCCTCCTGTCATCACCCAAACACAGCCATCAAGAGCATGTCACTGTATTTCCTTCTCGTCCTTGCTTTGCTATACATTGAGAGGTTTTATCATTTTTATCGCATTCATAAAACATGTTTAAAAATTGAAAAGTAGTTCAGTGTGGCCTTTAATAATAAAACGAAGTAAAAGTAGTAACTTAACTGCACCATGTCATTCCATTCTGAGTCCCCAAATAGGAAACACTTGTTAAGTGATTCCTCGTGGTACTTATCTCCCTAGTTCTAACAGGCTTATGAGACTATTTCTTGGTTTTTCAATTTATGACATTTTCTACTTTGGGGAATGAGGCTATAGCTCTCTCCTTCCTACCTCCCATCCCCGCAACATACCTTGTGTCCCTTTTTGGTAAAATCAATAGTTACCTTATTATTATTATGACCAAGTAACTGTCATCCATCACTGAGCCACATGATCTAATGTGAACACATTTATTTTCTTGCACAAGTTTTTGTTCTTCATAGAATTTGCAATGCTTTGTTTTGTTTTGTTTTCTATGAGTCCATCAAAAAGGCAGCCCCCAACACACCAACGAACTGTACAACTCCTTACAAAACAGTCCGTCCGTGTCAGCATTTGATGAGTTTTGGTGTTCTTTTTTCCTGGAGCCGTTCCCCTGCAAGCCCTCTCCTTTCCAGTCTGCACGGGTTTGTCTCTAGAGCAGCCCAGCCGCTGATCCAAGATTCTCCTCGTTATTTTGGGAATTCCCTTTACCTCCTTCCTGTGTTGGATCCCATTCACGTATCCTCCTCTATGAAGTATTGAGATCTTTTGCTCATTTTTTAAAAAGTGGGTTTCTGTCTTCCTATTACGGAATTGTGAGAATTCATTCCATATTTTAGATTACAAGTCTTTAGTCAAATATGTGTCACAAATATTCTTTTCTCATCAGTAATCTGCCTTTTCATTTTTGAAAGGGTGCCTTTTGAAGAGCAGCTGTTTTTAATTTGGATGAAGTCCAATTTATCGGTTATTTGGTGGGTCATGATTTTGGGGTTTCAGCTAAGAACCCTTTGCCTGGTCTGGAGTTGCAAAGATTTTCCATTAGATCCAACAGGCCTGCCCACTCCTCTGTGTTTGGAGTTATTCTGAGACATCCTCATTGCTTGCTCCTTCCTTTATCCTAATGTCTCCTAGTTACATGTGTAGCCAGTAGCCCCGATTCTGTTATGATCTAACAGTCCTCTAATGTTTCTCTCCCATTATTTCTCTGCACTAAAGCCTCTCGCCAACAAAATTGTTGTACTCTTGGTGCCAATGCAAACCATCACCTCCTGAGTTGTTTTCATACCAGTTCTATCTAAAAATGTTCTTTTTCTTCCTTTAAGTTTTAGAGGGGAAAAAAAAGAGGCTTAGGTCTAAGCTCATTCATTCATTTATTTGTTCATTTTCAACAAAAACTTTGCCCGCCATGGGCACAGACACTGGCAGTTGGGCGTGCACAGCGCAGCTGGACCTTGTCCTGTGTGTTTCCAGTCTGGTGTAGAAGGTGGAACATGCCATTATGGGTGTGATACGTGTCACAGTTGTGAGGCGGACGATCTGCCACATGCCTTCTGAATCAATTGAGAAATTAATGTCGGAGGCCAGTGGAATCAAAGGTTCAGACTCACTGCTGATAAAGCTGGACTAGAGAATGTGGCTTTCACCCAAGGCCACACCAGTCTTCCTATACCTCCTACATCTCATTAAACTTGCCACTAGGTAATAGGCAAAGCAGCTGCATAGATACCTGCCCCCTTTCCTCAGGATGGGCAGGGCATGGTAACTGTAAGAAGCGGCCAGAAACCTAGAAGGGAGGCCACATGCTCGCAGTCAGGCAGGTCCCGAAAGAGAGAGCCAAGGACAGGCCAGGCTCTTCTCATCACACACGCCTGAATCCCTATGTCTCCAAACAGGTAAGTGAGTTAGGGTAAGGAGAAGGGAAGCAGGAGAGCAGAGGCATTCTTCCCCGTGACTTCTGCAGAAGAAGTTTTGATTTTGTAAACTCAAGCAGCAACTGGCCAAATGGCTTTGAAAACAGATGTACAAATTCTTTAGAAAATTTTGTAGTAAAAAAGTTCTATGTGACATTGTCTGTGGGTGGTCCTGGTCTATGGAGAGGCCTTCAAAAGCCAGAGCACTACTTAAAATGCTCAGTGTGTGGCCCATGGGCCAGCTACCGTTTGTCAGCAGTCAGCAACAAAATCGGGAGCTCATGTCAGGATGAAAATCAGTTGCATTGCAAAGAATGCTGTTAGTTGAGCTGCTAGAAGCAGCCAGAACCCGCTTGTGTTTCGTAGCAAGACTTTTCTCAAGGAATGAAGCAAAGTGCTCATATACATACATTCTGGCACACGTTTCTTACCTAGCCATGCACGGGCACTTTGAGTAGCACTGGCCTCATGCCTCCCTGTCGAGGTGGTGACATCTCACTCCCTGCCTCGCCTGGCGAGGTGGTGATGGGTAGTAGACAGCTGATGTGCTGGACATGGCGAACCTGACCCTTGGCCTATGCCTGCCCAGGTGATCGCCATGATCAAAGGCCTGCAGGTGCTCATGGGCAGGATGGAGAGCGTCTTCAACCAGGCCATCAGGAACACCATCTATGCGGCATTGCAGGACTTCGCCCAGGTGACGCTGCGTGAGCCCCTGCGGCAGGCGGTACGGAAGAAGAAGAACGTCCTCATCAGGTGGGTTTTCAGAGGCCTTCAGGAGCTATCAGACATAAGCATGCAAGGTACTCATCAGAGAGGATGTACTGACTCAGCCACTGAACACACACGGGTCCTTCCAGCAAGCTCCAGAGGGCTCCTTAGGAGATTGGGCATTTGGGATGAATTAGGCCTTCATCTGTGGGTTTGAAGTCCATATCCACTGCTGTCTAGCTGTGTGAACTCAGTCAAGTTACTGACCTTCTCCAAACCTCAGTTTTCCTCATTTGTAAAATGGGGATTATAATACTGCCTGCTGCCTGTTGGGATGATGAAATGTGGTAGTCCACTTGTAGACCTAAGCGCACGCAGCATGGAGTAAGTACGCACACATCTAAGCTATTATGAAAACTAAGCACACACAGATTTTATAAGACCAATGAGACCCCCCTATACAGGAAGGAAAAATAGACATCTTAACCTCACTCAAGTTCTGTCTCACTTGATGGGCTCAGAGCTGAGTTCTCAGACATCCCTTGGACATCAGAACCATGTGGGACACTTGTTTCAACACAGATTTCTGGAGTGTACCTTAAATCTGTTAAACCCGAGTTTTGGAATGGGGGCAGAAATAAGCATCTTTACGAGCACCCCAAGAATTCAAATGCAGGTGGTCCTGGGACACCGTGGGTCCTAGAAACACAAGCTTGCAGAGCCTTTCTCCCGTGGTGAAATCTGGTCTGCATCTTCATTCTTCCTTCCCCAGTGTCCTACAGGCAATTCGAAAGACCATCTGTGACTGGGAGGGAGGGCGCGAGCCCCCCAATGACCCATGCTTGAGAGGGGAGAAGGACCCCAAAGGTGGATTTGACATCAAGGTGCCCCGGCGTGCTGTGGGGCCGTCCAGCACGCAGGTAAGTGGCTCCAGGCACGGGCCAGCTATGTTGACTCAGAGGCCAGCCGGGCTATGGTAGATCATCATGGCTGGCCGTGGGCAGTGAGGCCGGGAGGCATTGGTCAGGAGGGGCAGGGTTGAGTGGCTGCTCTGGCTTTATTCTGCCTTCTTGTTTTGATATAGAAAGGAGGACCACTGGCTTAAGATTCAGGAGACCTGGATTCTAGTCCTAGATGCCTGTGTGACCTCGGGCACGTTACAGATCTCTCTGTGCCTCAGTTGTTTAACCTGGCTAATGGGGATAATACCACATCCACCAAGCCTGGCTGTCTTCTAGTCCTATGAAGTATATATTCCAAAGTGCAGGAGGAGTTTAAAATGGAATCTGTATGCATCTATCCTGTCCCTCTTTAATAAGACCTGGCCCTTTCCCCCAAAAGTTCTGCCTCTGACTTGCTGTGTGATCTTGGGCAAGCACCTTGACCTCTCTGAGCTCTGATTATCTTCTCTGTAAAATGGAAACTTTGGATGAGATTGTGTTACTAACAAAGTACCCGTTAGTTCCACATCCTTCCAAAAGTGCCAAGTATTGAAGAGCCCTTGTCCCCTTGGAGGACATCTAGTATTTGGAAACACACAGAGTTGCCAGCCAGAGCTTCTGCACAAGCAAATCAGCAGCAGTGCCTGGCCTTGAACCCTGGCCTATCCAGAGCAGTCATAACATTATAGGAAAGAAGTCAATAATCTGGGTATCTTAGTTAAATCCCTGCTACCTGCTTAAGGATAGGTAGTTTCTGGTAATATTTTTGAGGTACTAAAAAGAGCAGATGGTTCTCATTGCAGGTTTAAGGGTCTCACAGGCCTCGCTTCCCATGACCTTTAAGCCTCTCTCTGCTGTGAATCACCCAGGATGGACCATCTGAGGCCCACGCCCCTACCCTTCTCCCTGTGTGTGTGTCTGTGTCTGTGCTGGGGGCTGGGACAGGGGAGAGGAGGGTTCTCGGCAGGGCCGTCCTAACCCCCCTTGGCTTCACAGCCTTCTGCCGGTTTTCATCTCACCTGCTGGTTGTAGGACGCCCCAAGGAAGCATCTGCAGACAGTTCCGTGTAGTATCAAGGGTTGAGGTCCTGGGGACATTGAGTAGGGCTTCCAGGTGTTTCTGTAAGTTTTAAGACATGAGTGAGCAGGAGACAGACAAGGCACAAAAGACACTGGAAAGGAGGAGGAGGGGGCTCAACAGGCAGAGAGAAAAGGAGAGAAGAGGAAGGAGTATTTGGGTAGACAATATGGGAGGGGTGGGTCTCCAGCAGTGAATCCCCCCACCCCTGACCTCCACCAGGTCATGCTAGGTGGCACAGACGTGTTGAATAAACTCCTAGACCACCAGAGCTAGGAGAGCTCTTAGAGAAGAGTTAGGCCCTCCCCCTATCTTACGGATGGGGAAACTGAGGTCTAGAGAGGGGAAGTGACTTGTCCAAGTCACAAGGTGAGTCCAAGGCGGAGGTGGGACAAGAACCCAGGTCTCCTGACACCCAGGGCTCTGGGGTCTTCAGGACACAGTAGACACGGGTATCTTGCACAGTTGGGATAGAGACTGTTGTGGTGAATTAAATGCTCTGTTAAGTATATGAGAGAAGAGTTCACCTTCATGTGGGTGAAACCACTTTTCAAATAGTTAGAGTTGGATATAAATCAGACAGCACCCACAACAGATTAGATGTGGATTCTTCCTTTGAGGACTTGAGAGGCCGTCATTAGAAGAGCGCTTCTCGGCTCGTAGGGATGATGAGACGGGCCCCCCAACAGGGCTGCAGATGGGGGACTGTCCGAGGCACCGACGGCCACCGTGGCTGCTTTCCCACAAAGGAGGCCCCATGGCAGGGATGGTGGGTCACACGTTTCTGTGGCTGCCCTGCCTGCATCAGTGCCAGGCATGTGGTGGGGAAGATCCCAGGGAAGCTCCAGAGGCAGCAAAGACAAACGCGGTTGCTGGGAGGTTGGAGTGTCTCTGAGGCGGCCCCCGGCAGTCGCGGCGGCTTTCCCATCGTATACAATACCTCTTGCTTTTCTCTCTCTCTCTCTTTCTCTCTCTCCCTCTTCCCTGTCTCTCCTGCCCTCCCATCCCCTCTTCCTTCTCTCCTATCTATGTCTTAGGCCTGCCAGTGGTCCCCGAGGGCTTTGTTTCACCCCACTGGTGGCACACAGGGCCGAAGAGGCTGCCGATCCCTGGTATCACACCGCCTGGCTGGGTTGGTTTGGGTACCCTTCTCGAGGAGGCAGCAGGAATGGACTAGCCTGGCTCCTCAAGGCCCCTTCCAGCCCTAAGATTCACACACAGATGATGTGGAGAGATCTAGATTAGCAAAGAGAACCACCCCACCGCACTTGCATCCTTTGCACTTAAGGCACCCTGTAAGCAGGAGTTAATTGTCTAGTAGCCTCCTGTGTAAGTACCAATGTTAACCCGCTTTCCACCCCGGACTTCGGCAGGCTGTGCAATGCAGCTCATGCCACCAAGGGGGCGCCAGCACTCAGCAGTGGGGTCAAAACACTGAGGGTCAGGAACAGGTGTGGGAGGGGGCTCATTCTGATTTTATCCCATTTCTCAGTTCCTCAGAATGTTAGTGCTGAAAGGGACTGGTGTGAGAAGGCATCTGGTCCAACCCCCTCATGTTACATAAGACAACTGAGGCCCAGAGTGGGGGCTTTGTTGCCTAAGGTCACACAGCAAATCAGCAGCAGTGCCTGGCCTTGAACCCTGGTCTTTTGACTCCCAGTCCAGTGCTCCACCCATGGCATCTGTGGCCCTCTGGGAAAGCAGGGAGTGACTCCAGGGTGACACGTAATGAGGTTCTCCTCTGATATACATACCCTTGGCCAAGCAGAGCAGGGAGCTACCTGGTGTGGCCAGGTCCACTGGCCCAGGAATGCCACGGGGCCCGGTTTGGCCATGAAGGTTTTCACAGTTCCGCATTTATTTCTCAAACCTAAACTGGTGCTTCCTTAAGACAGTGCTTTTTAAAAGCAGATACCTGCAGAAATAAATAAATAAATACAACATGAAGCAACCTTTTCCCCAGGGTAGAGGGCCAGCTTCTGACCTTCTCATCTTGCTTTCTTCTTCAAGCTGTACATGGTGCGGACCATGCTTGAATCGCTCATTGCAGACAAAAGCGGCTCCAAGAAGACCCTGAGGAGCAGCCTCGACGGACCCATTGTCCTCGCCATAGAGGACTTTCACAAACAGTCCTTCTTCTTCACACATCTGCTCAACATCAGCGGTGAGCTGCATCCCGCCCCCGCTAAGGCATTGGGGGAGGGGATGAGGGCTCTCAGAGCCACTGAGACCACCAAGCCAGGCACTGCAAAGGGACGTGATCATTGACCGTAAGGGGCACATATCACCACCAAGGAAAAAACACGCACACTTTCCATTGGGCTTTTTGAGTTAGGAAACGCCAGTCTCAACTCAGCTGTTCTGACCTAGCTAAAGTTGTCCAGGAGATACCTGTGGCTAATTTGTCATAAAGTCCTTAGTAGAGAGGGATCAAAAGCAGGAATATGCACATACACATAGTTGCTAGACTTTTGCTACTCAGCCACAGCTGAGCACTAATTAGTACTTGCTGCTGCCAGCAGGGGAGGCTCTCGAGCCACTTCCCAATCCTTTGTTTGTCACACTTCCTTTCCTTTTAGTAAGAGGTATGGGCTGGGTGTCGTGGCTCATGTCTGTAATCCCAGCACTTTGGGGGCTGAGACGGGTGGATCACCTGAAGTCAGGAGTTCAAGACCAGCCTGGCCAACATGACGAAACTCTAAAAATACAAAATTAGCTGGGCGTGGTGGTACATGCCTGTAATCCTAGCTACTGGGGAGGCTGAGGTAGGAGAATTGCTTGAACCTGGGAGAGGAGGAGGTTGCAGTGAGCTGAGACTGCGCCACTGCACTCCAGCCTGGGTGTCAAGAGGGAAACTCCATCTCAAAAGAAAAAAAAAAAAAAAAAAAGATGTATGTCCAGGACAGAGGAAGAGTAGTATCTCAGGGACATGAGTCGTTTTATGTCTGCCCGCATTGAAAAGAGTCATTGTAACAAACAGTACAAATTTCTCCTTTAGAGAGTAGCCAGGGAAGGGCCTTCAAGACCTCAAAACTGCATGGGATCTAGGAACTAACACACATAAGGGGTCAAGGAGCCACAATCCAGTTGAAAGTGGGCACTTGGGGCCTATCTTGACACTGTGTTTGTGTAATGAAGTATACTGAACACACTTTTGTTGTTGTTGTTGTTGAGATGGAGTCTCTCTCTGTCACCTAGCTTGGAGTGCAGTGGCGCAATCTCAGCTCACTGCAACCTCTGCCTCCTGGGTACGAACAGTTCTCCTGCCTCAGCCTCCTAAGTAGCTGGGATTACAGACCTGCACCACTACACCCAGCTAATTTTTTTTGTATTTTCAGTAGAGGTGGGCTTTCGCCATGTTGGCGAGGATGGCTTGAAACTCCTGACCTCAGGTGATCTGCCTGCCTCAGCCTCCCAAAGTGCTGATATTATAGGTGTGAGCCACTGTGCCCAGTCACGAGCGTACTTTTCATGCTTAGATTGCAGGTTTCCAGAATGGCTTTATAGGAGGGTGTTGGGAACTATACGGGCATCTAAAGCTCTAAAATGTCACTGCCTCCCCTTCTCTCCTGCCACCCCACAACCACTGCCTCTCAAGCTTAACAAATGCCATTTTCCAAGTAGATGTTAGGTGTGCCTTTAAGTAAAAGAGAGCAGGATCTATTAATCAATATTAAGACCTGCTAAGTACCTAACACAGTGACAATAACAATAAAAATTAATAAAAACAATAAGAACTAAGGTCTTTCAGTGCTAAGTGTAACCCAAGGCTCCTTCCCTTATACTTTCAGAAGCCCTGCAGCAATGTTGCGACCTCTCCCAGCTCTGGTTCCGAGAATTTTTCCTGGAGTTAACCATGGGCCGACGAATTCAGTTCCCCATTGAGATGTCCATGCCCTGGATTCTAACGGACCATATCCTGGAAACCAAAGAACCTTCTATGATGGAGTAAGAGGCAGGATTGGGCCAGCAGGTGGCTCCTGGGGTACAAGTGGAGGGCAGTTTGCCAGGGAGCTCCTTCTTTCCAGAAGGAGGCACTAAGTTGGAAAGAAACCAGGCCATGTGCCCCACCATGGGGAGAGCTCAGGCCAGACAGAATCATTTAACTCAGCCTTGTAGACAAATTCTCCCAGCCCAACTGCCCTTCCTATGTCTTGTCAGCCTCATAACAGCTATGCTCAGAAAATAATCATCTCAGGATCAGGAAGCTCATATTCTTAACTGCCACCTGATGTCTTTTAGTTCCAGATGAATGTTTACAAGTCTTGGTTTTATTTGCATCTCGAACTTTTTATTTCTTTGGTCCGACTGTAAAGTAAGTTGTTCCTAAGTGGTGGAGGCACTGGGAACATCAGAGACAGCTGAAAGATGGTCTTTTCCTGACTCTGAACTTGTTTCTATTTCCCAGGCAAGTATAAAACTGTCTCCCTTTAGGGGGGTCATTAGTAAGCAGCCGGCTGTGTTTTTCCCTCTCCAGGTATGTCCTCTACCCTTTGGATCTTTACAACGACAGTGCTTACTATGCTCTGACCAAGTTTAAAAAGCAGTTCCTGTACGATGAGATCGAAGCTGAGGCAAGTGACGTGCTTCTCTTTTTCCTCCTTTAATCTTGTTCCAAACTCTGGATTTTTCCAGTCTTGCTATTAGCATAAAGTAGGAGTATGAGTGACTTGTTCTGGAGGAATCTCTGTGATCATGGCCATCAGAAGACCTGTGCAACCTCTGAGGGCAGAAGTACAGACAGATACCCAGCTCAGGGCCTGCTGTCTTTCTCCTCCCACGCCCAAACTCTGTGCTGCACCATAAAGGGCTTCGTGTGCATGTGTAGATACCCCAGCTCTGCCTGCCACCTCTGCTCAAAAACAGTGTCCAGACCTAAAACCTATGATCACACACACCCATTGTGCCATCCAGAGGTGAAGCCAGGTAAGAGAGCACACGGCCCTGGAAGAGGCTTGAGCCACCTGTATAAGCTTCTCAGAGCTAGTTCTAGAAGGGGAGAATGGGACCTTAGCGCACACGCCCATTGTGACCCTATTGATTCTTTGCCCCGGGGGAGGTCCACTGATGACCCTTGAAGCACAAAGTGCAGGACAGAGGCCTCAGTGACCGAGGGCTGAGGAAAGCACTAAACACAGCGCTGTGCTTTTGTGTTCTGCATACCATGTGGGGTGTGAGATGAAAGATATGGAAGCTTTTTGAGTCATTAACCTTATGGGGCCGAGGATCTGGTGAGAAAAGAATTGAAGGTTGATCACATATATATTAAACATAAAAGACTTAAAATATTAAATATGATAGTAAATATGATCTGTTTCCTTTGACGTTACACTCTTACCTAGTTAAGAGAAGGCAGGTAAGAGCGTAACCTTTACCCCATCTCATGGTCATTTCCTGCTTTTGCCATTTTTGGAAGATTTGGTTCGATTCTGTGTCTGGGTCTTCCCACCTGAGCATTACAGTTTATCACTGATGATAAGACTGAAATGGCAAGACTTTATTCATTGAAAACCAAAGAAATTTAAGCAAAGTTTGAAGGATGGGGCTTTTAAATGTGACTATCAACTTCATAAACAAATTTGCAGCCAGGTGCAGTGGCTCACACCTGTAATCTCAACATTTTGAGAGGCCGAGGCTGACAGATCACATGAGGTCAGGAGTTCGAGACCAGCATGACCAACATGGTGAAACCCTGTCTCTACTAAAAATACAAAAATTATCTGGGTGTGGTGGTAGATGCCTGTAATCCCAGCTACTCGGGAGGCTGAAGGAGGAGAATCGCTTGAACCCAGGAGGTGGAGGTTGCAATGAGCCAAGAGCACACCACTGCACTCCAGCCTGGGCAACAGAGCTAGACTCTGTCTCAAAAAAAAAAAAAAAAAAAAATTTGAAAAGCAAAATACATTGAAAAAAAGTAAGTCTAGCAGAAGAGATGGATGGGGAGGCTGCCAAGTTAATGGGCAAATATGAGCACTGACAGGTTCTGATGGTCTGTCTGTTGCATCCCCCCAGGCAGAAGGCCTCAGAACAACTGAAGAGGGTGGCCATGGGGAGGCCGGCTCCTCAGTAGCCTTTTTGAACTTTGCCTTGTCTGTTGACTGACTGAGGACCCTGAGAGCAAGGGACCAAACCTCCCAAAATTAGCCACAGAATCTTCTTTTTCCCCTTCAAAGTGTCTTTCCCCAGAATGCATTTTGGGCAGTCCTGCGGGACTGGCCTCTTTCAGTTGGCTGAGTTTCTGTGAAAAAGCTGAATGGGCACCAGTAATGTTTCCTGCTTCCTCTCTACCAGGTGAACCTGTGTTTTGATCAGTTTGTCTACAAGCTGGCAGACCAGATCTTTGCTTACTACAAAGCCATGGCCGGCAGGTAGGAAAGCCCTAGAGCTGTGAGTACCGATCTCTTAAGGCTGCCACCTGGAAGACGTGACTTTCTGTTGTGAAACCTTCCTTATTCTTTAGCACCTGAAGAAAACAGACATTCTACGGGCCCGGACTGGGTGCTGAAATAGAGTGGAAAGGAAACTAGGCAGATAGGGCGCTAACCTCACACAGCCTGCAGTCTAGCAGGAAAGACAGACATTGACTACAGCCCATGAATGCACAGTGACAAGGAGGTTAGATGCTCTCTCAGAGGCAAAAGCTCATGGGAACATATGACAGTTAAATTTGAACAGTTAAACCTTTGGGGCGGGGAACTAGAAAGGCCATATCTTGCGGAAGTGGTGTCTGAGTTCTTATCCGAAGTTGGTACGAGTGAAGAAAGTAAAACTAGGTGAAGGATGGGGCAGGAAGTTGCAGGCGAAAGGAGCTGCTTGCGCAAGGCCCCTGTGGCGGGAGTATAATGAGAACAGCATGCCAACCTCCCAGGGCTGTGGGAGGATCCCTGGGGATTCATACATGTCAGTGTCTCTTCACCACCACGAGGGGGCAGCACTGCCTGATGTGGCTGGGGAGGTGGGCATGGCCAGAGCACACCAGTTTTGTAGCCGCTTCTGCTAGGTGTGGAATGCCTCCAGATGGTTTCAAAAGTACCACAGTGACCTGATTCGATTTTTATTTGCTTTTGAAAGTTTACTCCCTTAAAAATATAAATGCGTGAAGAATGAATTGGAGAAGAATGGGTATGTGCAAATCAGATGAGGTCAGTGAAGAAGTCTGGATCAGAGATGTGTCTGGCTTAGAGGCTCCTGGGTATTGCCAGTATATGTTGATTTCAACCCTCACGAGTTCTTGCATTTCAAGAACCTGTAATAGCACAGATAAGGAAAACCTCAAATTTTATATATAGCTATTTCCATTCTTATTGGAAATCCAAACATATCAACCAGTAATTCCAAGGATAGTTCCTTTCCTTAATAAATTTTCTTTCTGTGAAAAGGATTTGCCTCATTTTGCTTTTAGCAGCCAGAGTAGCCCTTATATATTTCAAATAGGAGTTGATGTGCCGCACACCCAAGTTTCTGTTAACATAGGCTGTGCATTCAACAACGTGACTCTTACAGGCTGCAAAGTATAGAAAGCATGCATGTAGGGCCCACCCGGCATGGTCACTGGCGTGGGCTATGCCTGCGCCTTCGCTCATGTCCATGTTGGCTGCCCGACTGCTGCAGTCTGTGCACAGATGCTCCCTCCACCCTCGCCCCTTCTACCTCGTGGCAGTTCGAAATGAAGCCGTGGTCATTTCTAGAAGGAAACTGGCCCAGCAGATCAACCAGGAAGGACAGCAGGAGGTGGAAGAGTGGGTGGCCTCAGGCAATAAGCGGCCACACCTGAGCATGATCCTCTTTGTCCAGAATCCTGCAATCACACCTATGTCCTCAACAAAACCAGAGCAGCAGCAGATGTGGGAATCAACAGGGAGACAGTTGTGAAACCGGCTTCAATTTCAGAGGAAGAATTGTTGAATTTAATCAATAAACTAAATAATGATGATAACATAGATGGCCTCCTTGTTCAACTGCCTCTTCCAGAGCATATTGACGAGAGAAAGATCTGCAATGCTGTTTCTCCAGACAGGGATGTTGATGTCATGTAATTAATGTAGGGCGAATGTGTTTGGACCAGGATTCCATGTTACCGGCTACTCCATGGGGTGTGTGGGAAATAATTAAGCGAACTGGCATTCCAACCCAGTTGGAAGAATGTGCTTGGCTGGAGGGTTAAAAAATGTTGGAATGCCCATTGCAATGTTACTGCACACAGACAGGGCACATGAACATCCCAGAGGTGATGCCACTGTTAGAATATCTCATCGATACACTCCCAAACAGCAGTTGAAGAAGCATACAATTCTTGCAGATATTGTAATATCCGCTGCAGGCATTCCAAATCTGATCACAGCAGATATGATCAAGGAAGGAGCAGCAGTTATTGATGTGGGAATAAATAGAGTTCACGATCCCATAACTGCCAAACCCAAGTTGGTTGGAGATGTGGATTTTGAAGGAGTCAGACAAAAAGCTGGTTATATCACTCCAGTTCCTGGACGTATTGTCCCCATGACAGTGGCAATGCTAATGAAGAATACCATTATTGCTGCAAAAAAGGTGCTGAGGCTTGAAGAGCGAGAAGTGGTGAAGCCTGAAGAGGTTGGAGTAGCCAGTAATTAACTATTGTGACTTATGTGTCACGGACAACACTCCAAGCCAGCTTAAGAAGCAAAGCAGGCCAATAGAAATGCAATATTTTTAGTTTATTCCACTGAAATTGTTTAAAATGATGCTTTGTATTTATTAAAAGCTTAAATGGGTGGGTGTTTGTGCACACACCTGCAGTACCTTGCCAGGGAGCATTCCACTATCATGCAGGGTCATGTGATCTAGCCAAGCGCAGCCATTAACCTAGTGGTGAACATGGAGACATTGTCCTATGGAGAATGGACGCTTAACTTTGTCAGGCCCTCGGTTAAACATTTGCCTTTTCTAGGATTGCATTTCTCAAGTACTGTTCCAATAAGAGTTGATACTCATTTTAGGTACCAAACCTTTTGAGTTCAGCTGATCAAACCAAAGGAAAAGTGTTGCCAGAGGAAATTAGGGGAAAGGTGAAAAAGAAAAAAATGGTAGTAATTGAGTAGAAAGAAATTAACTTATATATGCATTGACTGGTCACCAGATTTATCTAAATTAACTGAATTGGCTAGGAAAAAAAACTACATGTTAATTGTTTTTCTAAGCTGTCTTTTTGAGGCTTAGTCAGTCATTGGGAAAACGTTTAGGATTATTCCTTGCTATTAGTCCTCAGTTTATGTTTGTTACCCTTCAGTAAGTTCTCCTGATTTTAGTTTTCTAGGATCGAAAGGCTTCTTTTATACATTATTCATGTGTATTGTCATATTTGTTTTTTGCTATATGCTTTAACTTCATTGTTAAATTTTTGTATAGTTTCTTTGGTATATTTTAAAACCTATTTTTGAAAAACAAACTTGGCTTGATAATCATTTGGGCAGCTCGGGTAAGTCTGCAACTTACTTTTCCACCAGATAACTGTTAGCAGCTGCCTGCTTTTCTATGATGCACCCTGTTGACTTTTCCAGAAAATATTTAAGAGTTTGCATTAATATTGAATTTAATCAGACTTTTTGATTAAAGGTTATTTTTTTCTTTTTTTAATAAAAAGAAAAAAAAAATCATGCATGTAGGATTTCAGAGGAAGCAGAGAACACTACTTTCACAAAGTAGTCACTTAATAGGCATCTGTGGATTGAATGGGATGTGGTTGTAACAGTGAGTTGGGCTTCTGGCTTCTATAAGACAATTCTGACTCCAAATATGCTGTTTCATCATCTATATAAACAGACTCAGGCGTGTCGAACCCTGGGTCTTCCTTCATGTGAAATATGGGCTTTTATGTACACCCTTCCCTGTAAGATCAGTGATTTTTTTAAAGTATGGGAAGTTGAGGAGGTTGAGAGATCTGGAGAAAGCCAAGGAGGAAAACAATGAGCTAGGTCAGTCCTGTTAATTAGAAATGCCATTTGGCCACAAATGTGAGCCAGAGATGTTATTTTAATTTTTTTAGTAGACATATTTTTAAAAGGAAAAGAAACAGGTGAAATTAATTTTAATAATATATTTTATTTAACCCAACCATATCCAAAACATTGTAATTTTGACTTATACTCAATATAGAAATTATTAGAGATTTTTCTTTTTCTTTTTTTTAAGTCCTCAAAATCCAGTGTGTATCTTACAGTCCGTCTCAATTTGGGCCAGCCACATCTCAAGTGTTCAGTAGGCACATGTGGCTGGTGGCTACTACTTTGGACATGTACATTTAGATGATGTCTCGTTCTTGCATAAAACCTTTAAATGACTTTTAGTTATGTCTGGGATACACCTAGCCTCTTCACTATGGCCTGCATGGCCCTACCTGGCCTGGCCCCTGGTCTGATGTTATAAATTCACCTTGCACCATGCCCTCAATCCTGCCCTGTACTTGATCCACACTGGCTGTCTTTCCTTTTCTCAAACATAACCAAGCTCATTGTGTCAATGATAGTCTTCCTCTGGATCTTTCCAATTTTATCATTCAGGTCTCTGTTTAGCAAAACTTCTTTAGAGAGACTTTGCCTGACTTCCTAACTCCAAATGGTCCCATTTTATTATTTTCAAGACACTTGGTACTCGGCAATCCATGCCTCAGTGTGAGAGATAATAACACTCCCAGCTCATAGGGTTGTGGTGAGATTTAAAATGACGTGTGTGTGTGTGTGTGTGTGTGTGTGCCTGGGAAATAATAAACACTATGCAACTCTTACCTATTATCTGAAATTTTTTCATTCCTCTGTTTGTGTTTATATTATCAGTCTTTCCTCACTAGAATATAAGCGTTATGAGGACAGGAACTTTGTATTCCCAGTGCCCAGAATGTTTCCTGGGATACACCAAGCATGCACTCAATTGGTTTTGTGGTAAATAAATAAGAGGAAAGTGGCTCAACTTCTTTGTTGCCCATCTTTAACTCAGAAACTCCGTTTCACATATTGAGCTGCTGTGACTGAAAAGAAATTTGAAGAAACTTGTCTAGAGCAGAAAACAATTCTGCTTAAGATACATAAGCTAATGCTCTGTGGGTAGATCCCATGGTCTGAAATAGATGTACCTGGGCAGTTGAGAGTCATTCACTGTCTGTTTACTGGTCTTGTTTAACTTTTATCCTTTCCAGTGTCCTGTTGGATAAACGTTTTCGAGCTGAATGTAAGAATTATGGAGTTATCATTCCATATCCACCGTCCAATCGCTATGAAACACTGCTGAAGCAGAGACACGTCCAGGTATGGTGAGAGGCAGCCACCATGGAGATGAAAGGGGCAGGAGAGAGCAGCTGCGAAGTCAGCATAGAGATCAGAAATCAGGCCTGGGTACTGTCTGCCCTGCATGCCCAGTGCGGGCTTCTGAGGTCAGGAAGCACAGCCTCAGAATCTCACAAACAGTACGGGGGCATTGGGCTTCCTTTGGTTCAAGTCCTGGGCTTCTCTATCCATCTATAACCGACCTCTCACAAGTCATGACAATCAAAGCCTTTGTCTTCTCATCATAAGCTGCAGCTCACTTTTTTCAGTTGGGGCTGCCGCTCAGAGATGGGTAAATCTGCCCCTGAACAGGGCCCAAGTGCTGCTCTAAATGAGGAAGATGGTGGTGCTTTTGAAAGGAAAGCATATCAGGGCAAATCCATGGTGGAAATTGTTTTTTTGTGTGTGTGCAGAGTTGGTTTCTATTAGCATTTGACCCTGGATAGAGAGGAAACGTTGCTAGGAACTGAGAAACGTCCCCATTTAACAATGTTAATGTGAGGCAGACAGACAACAGAAGAGATGGCCGGGCAGATGTCGAGCCCTCCTCCCAGAGCCCTGCTGTGGGCCAAGCAGGTGGCAAAATGGCCTTTATGCTGTGATATCCGTGTGCTACTATGTGGTCCTGGTCTTTGTGAAAGGGCTGGGCTGAGGCTAAGACCATGCCAGAGGCAAAAAGCAAAGGATTCATCTCAAATATGGATATTCCCCTTGCTATGAGAAATCCAAGGGAAATGGAGAATCGTTAAGAGGGGGAAAAATAGAATCTTTACTTCTGCCAACAGCAGGGGCTCAATGAGAGCTTTTCCTTCAGCTTCTCAGAAGATTACTGCTATCCGTTACAATGCAGCCAGAATTAGCCACAGGATATTAAATACTGAGGGCTTTATGTGTGCATGAGATGACTATAAGGGGCTCTAGTTGGTTGGTAGAAAATTCAAGCCAAAAGAGAAGTAGAAAAAATAAAACACTTAAGAATAATCGTTTGGTACCTAGCAAAGCACTGTGGACACAGCAGGTACTCGACAAATGTTCATTGCCCTCTACGTAACATCTGCAGTAAAGCCTGCGTGTACCCCAGCAGAAAGTACCTTAAGCTATATTTTCCATCCTGTAATCAGACTTTCATTCTCTTGATTTTAAATTTTCCCTCCTGAAGGCACAAAGTGGGCCCTTGTTGAGGCGCTTGCTGTGCCCTGGTGACTGAATTGAGCACAGGAAAGATGCAGGAAGAATCTCAGGGCTAGATTTAGGATGCCAACAGCAACATTTATGGGAAGCCAGAGTCTACCTGGAGCCCCTTCCCACAGCCTGAATGAATCATATTTTTCCTAAACTTCCTATATTTCAAGCCTACAGAGAAGTCAAAGGAATAATACGATGAATACTTATTTACCCTGTAGCCAGATTTGCAAGCATTAATCTTTTACCATATTTTGTTCACATTCTCTCTCTCATGTATGTATTTTCTCTCTAGCACTTATACAGTGTGTATGTGTGTGATGAATATACATACTGCTGTTCTTAACTATTTGAGAGTTTAAGTTGCCAAATATGACATTTCACCCCTGAATGCTTCAGCCTGTATCTCCTAATAACAAGGACATTCTCTTATAAAATCAGAATAGAAACTGTCCCAGTTATGTCCTTTATAATTTTAATGCAATTTCCTATCAGTGCATGCACATAGTTGTCAGGTTGTCAGTGTGAATCTTTTTTTGTTTGTTTTAAGAGAAAGGGTCTGTCTCTGTCACCCAGGCTGGAGTGCAGTGGTGCAATCATAGCTCACTGCAGCCACAAA
Source organism: Sapajus apella (assembly GCF_009761245.1). NCBI lineage: Eukaryota > Metazoa > Chordata > Mammalia > Primates > Cebidae > Sapajus > Sapajus apella. The sequence goes on along the minus strand of NW_022437050.1, from coordinate 2,784,986 downwards.
CTCTTGGGTTCGAGCTGTCTTCGGGCCTCCTGCCTCCCAAGTAGCTAGGACTACAGGTGTACACCACCACACCTGGCCTTTTTAAAAATTTTTTGTAGAGACACGGTCTCACTATGTTGCCCATGCTGGTGTCAAACTCCTGGGCTCAAGCTATCCTCCTGTTGCGGGACTTTTCCTTAGTTCGCCTAAAGACAGGGTCCTTGTCCGTCCCATGGACATGAAAATTTAGGCTTGCAGACAGTTTAAAGGGTGGATAAAGCAGGGTTTTATTAGGTGAAAAGTAAAAAAAGTAGGGAAACAGGGACAGTCACAAGGCCAGAGTCCCTCTGCTAGTGCGCTTCCCGCTAGAGCACTTCCCATTAGGCCATTGGAATCCCAGGTTCCACACTGGAAGAGGAGTGGCCAGGCTCCTCCCTGCTGCAAACATCATGAACTTCCTGAGGCTCCATCTCAGTGGGCAGGCTGGTTGGAGTTTCTTCAGGGACCCTGCCCCCCACCTGGCTGTCTCACTCCCACCTTGGCTTCCCAAAGTGCTGGGATGATAGGCATGAGCCACTGCACCTGCCCAGTGTGAATATTAAGTAACTTTTCTCTCTCTCTCTTCATCCAGCTGTTGGGTAGGTCAATTGACCTGAACAGACTCATTACCCAGCGTATCTCTGCCGCCATGTATAAATCCTTGGACCAGGCTATCAGCCGCTTTGAGAGTGAGGACCTGACCTCCATTGTGGTAAGAGTCTGGGAGCTGATGGATTTCTGCTCTGGGATTTCTCAGACTAGAAGCCTAGTCTGAGATGGGGATTGTAGTTAGTCTAGTGCTGGGCCAGTTAAAGAGGGGCAGTGAGTCTCTTTCCCATCTGAATGGAGCTGGGAAAGAAAGACTTACACAGAATAAGAATAATCTTATGTTCCTGATTGCCTTGGGAACGACAGAGTGAAGGGGGTCTCCCTGAGATTTCTAGAGATGGCCCACCCTCAGACACAGCTGCGTGTTCTTAGGATTCTGCAAACTAAGCAAGTAGGTGAGTGGTCCCAAGAAGCTAGGGAAAATTGCACAAGAAGATTGGCTTCACGGCTATGCAGTAGCACAGGGCACAGAAGGGCTTTGCAGCTGGTTTACTGCTTTGCTGTCACCATCTTGAAATTCCTAAACAAGGGGACCCCACATTTTCATTAAACATTGTACCCTGCAGATTATGTAACTGGTCCTGATGCACAAGCCTGGAATAGGCCTACTCCTCTCTTCCAGAAAACAGCAATTTAAACAGCTCTCTGCTAATTCTGTCTCTTCAAGAATTAGAGTAAACTGGACTGGTTGTTCTTTTAGTGAATCAAAGGAAGACTTCAGTGCTTTTAAAAGCAGATGAAAAGAAGGAATAGGAAATGGAAAATCACCATTAGAACATAATAAAGATTATAGGCAGGAGCCATCAATGGATGCTAAAATAAGTGGGCAGAACTTTGAGAAAAATGTTGCATTATTTCTCTTATATGAGGTTCCCACAGTAGGCAAATTCATGGAGACATAAAGTGGGATGGTGATTGCCAGGGAAGAGGGAGATAGTGTCTGATGGATACAGAGTTTCAGTTGGAGAAGGTGAGTTTCACTTCTGGAAAAGGATGGGGCTGATAGTTGCACAGCAATGTGAATGTAGTTAATGCCACAGCACACTTAATAATGGTTACAATGTTCAATTTTATGTATATCTTACCAAAAAAAATGTTTTAAACCAAAAAATCTTTGAGAAGAAACAGGATACTTGCATAGTCTCAAACTCTCTCTCCCAAGATATTTATTAATTACAAAGGGAAGAATGACTCTGCAATGGAGAAAATTAGACGCCATCTTAACCAAGTATCAAAGTTAATATCACCAGTAAGACATATTGTTGTTGGCATCATGTATTCTTGCCAAAATGCACAGTCTCAATCTAACTATGAAAAAATATCAGGTGAACCCAAATCAAGTGCCATTTAAAAAAAAAAAAAAGTGAACGATACAATACTTTTCAAAAGTATCCAGGTCTTGAGAGACAGGAAAGACTGAAATCTGTTAGAAATTAGGAAAGAATAAGGGAACATGATAGCTAAATGCAACATGGAATCCTGGATTGAATCTTAGAAAAAGGACTTCAGTGGGAAAACTGGTAAAACCCGAGGAAAGCCTGTCATTCAGCTAACAGTGTTGTACCAAAGTTAAATTCCTTCTGTTGATAATTGTGCTATGGTTCTGCCACATGTTAACAGTGGGGAAGCTGGGTAAAGGATATGCAGGGTATGCTGTTTTTACAACTTTTCAATGAGCCTCAAATTATTTTTAAATAAAGGTGGGTTTTATTTTAAGTGGACAAAGTAGTAAAAAAGTGACACTGAACTAGGACTCTGGCGTCTTACCTGGGGTCCCTGTCCTCACCCTGCTGCTTCTAGCTGGGTGATCGTGTGCAAGCTACTCAGCTTCTCCAAGCCTGTTTCCTCATCTATAGAAATGGAAGGAATATCAGAATCCTCCTCTTAGGGCTGCTATAGAGATAAAATGAGATACTGCTTGGAAAGAGCTTTGCAGAGTTCTTTGATACATAGTTAGCCCTTAATAAGTAATAGCTTCTGGGAAAAAAAATGAGAGAAAAATTAATTTGGGGCTGCAATGCAGTGATTTTGGGTGAATTTTCAACAGAATTTCTTAGGACTTGACCTAACCACCCACCTAAGTCCTGGGCCACTTACTTCAAGAGACTGTAGTACAGCTCACGTTTTGCTGAGAAATTGTTCGGCCACCTCTATTTTGAGAAACAGAGTTACTCTTTAAGCCAAATCGTTAGCAGTGATTAGCTCAAAGTGGTGGGATTTTTTTTCTTTTTTGTTTATCTGTATCTTCTAATTTTCCAATAATGCGCATATCTTATGGTAAACAAAAGATTTGGGATAGATGTGTCTCCATGGCCTCGTCCCACCTGTTCAAAAGCACTAAATGTTCTTTTAGCTGGGAACAAAATCAAAACAAGCAGTGAAAGCGCTTATCAGTTGAGGGCAGTGGCTCCCCGGAGAACACCAGCTCCTGGGAAGCCCATGAAGAGCTCAGGGAAATGCTCTCCTGGTGGGTCAGGATGACCCCTGCTGGCCCTGGCTGAGCAGTTTCTACCTCCTCCAAGAAACAAAGTGGGGAATGAGTTCCCCTCAGCCTCTCCCTCCACCTGAAAAACTCCATTCTAAGATGGGGAGGCAACTTGATTCCGAGCTGGGAGATGTTGCAAAGATTTGGGGAGTTAGTCGCTCTCATTTTCCACAGCTGAGCAAACAGAGTCTCAGCAAGACCTTATGCTGAAGTTGAAAACGGGCATCGTTTTGTTTAGGCGGCATAGTTCGTTTGTAACTTTGAGCCAACATTTAAGATTTGGAAGAATTCAAATAAAACTGCAGGAGCCCTGGCAAAGCCAGACCAGCATTCCCAGATGGTAACGACTGTCCAGCAATGCCTGGAAGATCCTGTGAGATGGGCTATGCTTTCTTCAGCTCACACAGCCCCACTGGCTGGCTTCATTTATGTGTGTGACCCACCAGGCCTCACTGTACTCAGTTGGAGACCTTTGCTCTCTCACTTGCCTGAGGTCACAGAGCTGGTTGACAGTTGAATGTGATTAACAATCAGGTCTTTCATTGAAGAGCTCTTAATGCTACTACTCTGAAGTTGCCCATTTGGGTGTTTTACTTCCCAGTTCTGTTTCTCTGCTTTGGCCTTTAGTAAACCAGCCTTACTGTGGAAAGCTGTCGTCCTCTTAGGAGACCCCTAAACTGCCCATGTGGCCTTCTAAGCCTTTTCCATGCTTTGGTACATTGAGCCCTGCATCCGGCAGGCACACGCCCTCTTCTGATTTCAAGGCCAGGAGAACAAATCCAAAATGTGATGCAGAAATATCGTTTGGGTTATATAATGTGCAGGAAGAAGTGGACCTGCAATTCCAGCAGACTCTGCCTATCCTTCAGTCTCCTGCTATGAGACTGCTAAAGTCACAGAACGATAACACAGAAATTGTTCCCCAGCTTCTCAGTCGTCTTCCCAGTAACAAGGCACCACAGTGTGCCAGGGGACTCAGCAATGTTAGAAATAAACTCGGCAGTGCTTACTTCATGTATTTTTCATTTATTTAGTACCCATTCTAAGTGAATCAGAATAAAGACATATTGCAGCTAGCCAGGCCCCCAGGAGACAGAATCAGAAAGCTGGATCTGTATTCTGCCCTTCATTTACTTCATCGTACACAATGACTGGAAACTTACTCCTCTGGATGCTGTTCCAGAATTGAAATTCTGATCTTGTTTTGAAAAATTGCAGGATTTGCCATCTCTGATCCCCCACTCCAATATGGCAGCAGTCTGATGGGGTATCAGAAGTAGCAGCTCCACCTTTACCTGGGCAGGGCCCTTCAATTTCCCATAGATGGACCCACTCCCCAAACTTTGTCCTCACCCCAGTTGATCCCACTTTCCTGACCTGTCTGTTTCTTTAGCTGTGTATGTTTGCAAGCCTTCAACCATTTCTGCACATTTCAATTTACAGCCACAGAATCTGAGTTTCAGAGAGGCAGAGCTCCAAAAATTGGAAACATAGCCTGGGATCTCCACCTGACCATACCCTGGTCTCCATCCAGGAGTCTTTGTGGCTGATGAGAATGCAATTGAATCTCTGGCATGAGGCTGCCTCCTGTGGACATATTCCAGCCATTACAGCTGACTCCATGGCCATCCTACCTGGCCATGCTCTAATGAATTGGCCTTGCCAATGTTTTTTTAGCCTTTATGTTGTAAAGCCATCTTTGCCTTTCAGAGGACTTTCATAGCTCTTGCATCCTTATTCCAGGGAACTGTATCTTAGGGACCAAGAACACATGATTTGGAATGAGACTTGGATTCACATCCTAAGCCATGTTATGGTGACCTTGGGCAAGTTACTTAACCTTCTGGGCCTCCATTTCCCCTGCCTGTGAATGAGGGACCATTGTACCTATCTTAAAGATGGCTTAACCAAAACAACACAGGAGTGGCCTCAGGTGCTTTCTGTCTCTACACAAGACTGTGCTTTGGTTCCTTTTGAAAGCAGTGGGGGGAAGTTACAGGACAGTGAGAGACCAAAGCGTGTTGAAAGAGTTACACTCTTCTTTCATTTCCCAACAAATGCCATGTCCTGCTGTGTGCAGACACTGTCCACTGAAGTATTCCACTTTGCCTGAAGATGGGAGTTCTTCATTCAGGGCCCACAGTGCACATAGATTTCAGGTCATTATGAGCTGATTATAGACTGCTTGCCCATGGCTTCTAGCCATGCCTTTGCCACCCCTATGTGACACCTCGAGGGGCCTATACTCCAAAGGATGAGGCATTCTGCTCCCACCTCTTTTTAAAATTTCTATAGCTGTTAGAGTATATGGCGGTTAAGAATGTGAACTTTGGAGCCTCCTGGATTTGAAGCCAAGTTACTTAACTTCTCAAAGCCTCAGGTTCCATATGTGTAAAATAAGAACAGCAGTACTGACCTCATAGGGTTTGATAAGCTTTAAATAAGTTGATGTAAAACTGGCACATACTGATTTGGTTGAACCATGCAAAATTGCGAGTATTTGACCTTAAAAAAACAGTAACATTACAGGGTTCAACCTAACAGTAAGCCCTTAATCATTGGTAGCTCTTATTATTGCTTTTTTCTCACTGATATAGAAACTGGAAAGCAAGTAAGCTTGCTCGTTACCCAAAGGGATGTAATCAGGGGATTTGCACATGGTTCATGGTCTCCTTCCACAGGGTAGGCATGCAGCCTCCCCTTCCTCTACCTTGGCCCTAGCATAGCCTGACAATCCTTCCACTTCTCAGAAGAAGGAAACCTTGTCACCTGCTACTGCAGGGTCCTAGTTCCCATGTAGATGGTCGAGAAGTTGTCTGAGCAGCTGTCACTTGCATGAACGGAATCAGTAAGATAAAGCACACACATGTAAGGCTTACAAGCGAGTCCTCAGCAGTTGTGGGCTCTCTCTCTGGGCAGGAGCTGGAGTGGCTGCTGGAGATTAACCGGCTCACGCACCGGCTGCTCTGTAAGCACATGACGCTGGACAGCTTTGATGCCATGTTCCGGGAAGCCAATCACAATGTGTCCGCCCCCTACGGCCGCATCACCCTGCATGTCTTCTGGGAACTGAACTTTGACTTTCTCCCCAACTACTGCTACAATGGGTCCACGAACCGGTAAGGGAGTCCCTGTGCAGAGGCGGGTGGGCAGGGATTGGGAGAGTGACCATTGCCTCTTCCAAACTAGGATCAGCACACATGTGAGTGGTTCCTGCAACAGGTGTCTCTCAGAGCACCTCCTGGGCACAGGCTCTGTGCTCTGTCACTTGCTTGAGGTCACAGAGCTGGTTGACAGTTGAATGTGATTAACAATTAGGCCTTCTCATTGACGAGCTCTTTCTAGTACTATTCTGAAGTTGCCCATTTGGGTGTTTTACTGCCCCAGTAAAACATGGGGCATGCCCTGGTGAACACATACCTTTCTGCCTCTGGAGTCTTCAGGCTAGAGGAAGATGTGAGTAATCAAACAATCACATGACAAAGGTACCATTATGAACAGTGAATAAGAAGATGAAGGAAAGCCCATAGGGCCGTGACAGAGGTAACAGCACCACCTATTTTAGTCCAACAAGTCATGCAAACCTCAAGGGAGGCTTCCTCTTTGAGGCAGTAATGCTGGAGTTAAGATGCAAAGGATGAGTAGGACTAATTAAGGCAAAAAGGCAGGAGAAGAATATTCCAGGCAAGTGTCCAAGGGTTTCTCTAAGAGGTTGATGAGAGTGAACTAGTCGGGTGGGAAAGAACACAGGAACAGATTGGGCAGTACCCTAGAGGCCAGGGCAGGATCGTGCATTTTTATTAACCCTCAAAGAGTTTGAGGAAAGGAGGTGACATCAGATTGTACGCTTGTACAATTGTTATTACATTTTTATTAACCCCGAAAGAATTTGAGGAAAGGAGGTGACATGATCAGATTGTATGCTTGTAAGGATATCCACGTATCTGAAAGCATGCATGCAAAACAGCATACATATGCATAACAGAGCACACATATGCATAACAAGTGGAACTTGCCTCCTGCAAGGTATACACAGCCCTGGGCCAGGCACTGGGGGAGGCAAGACCTAATTTCTTTATCCCAACAAAGGCTCATAACCTGGTGGAAGAGGTGAGGCATATATATTTACATACAAAATAGGTGTGTAAGGATGCAAAAAAATGTATTCATCTTCAGATCTTGTAGGTATCCCTAAGGCTTGGCTCAGGCCAGTATTAAATGAGTATGTATTGAAAGAATGGAAGGATATGGGAGATGTGCACAAATCAACCTGAATCCATACACTAAGTGAGATAGATTTCCAGTTCTGTAAAGATTTAGGAGTTTTAACGCTCTTGAGCAGGGAGCAGCAAACTGTGGCTCACAGACCACATCTAGTTGCTGACTGTTTTTGTAAAGCCCATGAGCTGTGAATAGTATTTGCACTTTTGGGTGGTTGACGGGAAAAAGTCCAAAGAATAATAATATTTAGGTGAAAATGATTGGTAATTGATAAAGTTTTATTGGAACTCGGTTTCGCCCATTTGTTTATTACTGTCTGTGGGTGCTTCCATGCTGCAACAGCAGAGTTCAGTACTTGCAGGAGAGACTGTCTGGCTTGCAAAGCTGAAAATATTTGCTGCCTGGCTCTTTTGAGAAAGAGTTTGCTGAACTCTGCTCTCAAGAAACCAAACTGGAGGTAGAGGAGTGGAGCTCCAGAGAAAGCCATGTTCAAGCCTACCCCACTCTTAACTTATATGCCTACTGTCCTTCTGAGCAGCCACAAGCCCCTTGTTGAGCCCAGGAATCTAGACTGAAGTTTTCCCATCTATGGAAAGGTGACAGTAGTTGAATGGGAAGATGTTGGAAGAGTTTAGTACCTTTATAGTCACCTAACCAACAGTGCAGTTGCACCAGTGCAAACCTTCACTGGGTCAGGAAGCGCTCCTGCTATCTGTGTCCCATGAAGAAGAATATCAGGACCATTTTAACTCTTCCCCATCGCTTTGCTTCTACTAGTTTTGTCCGGACTGCCATTCCTTTCACCCAAGAACCACAACGAGACAAACCTGCCAACGTCCAGCCTTATTACCTCTATGGATCCAAGGTAAGTAGTCCTGCCCCACCCTGCCTGGAAGACGGTTGGTGAGAAAAAGCAAATAGAAAAGTGTCCCTGAATTAGACGAGCATGAAGGTGCAGAGATAAAGGCAGCAATGCCAGGCACAGCGGCTCATGCCTTTAATCCCAGCACTTTGGGAATCTGAGGCAGGTGGATACGTGAGACCAAGAATTTGAGAACAGCCGGGGCAACATAGTAAGACCCTGCCTCTACAAGAAAAAAAAAATTAAAAAATTAGCCAGACATGGCAGCATGCACCAGCAGCTACTTGGAAGGCTAAGGCAAGAGGATCCTTTGAGCCCAGGAGTTTGATGCTGCAGTGAGCTATGATTGTACCATTTCACTCTAGCCTGGGTGGCAGGGTGAGACTTTGTCTCTAAAAAGAAAGGGAAAAGGCAGCAATGAGAGCCAAGCAGAAACATCTGCGAGTATATGCATCTTTATTTGTTCACAAGTAGCAGGAATAAGGGCAAAAGCAGACTGTGGAGACTGGATGCTGAGTGGGGAAGGCTGAGCAGTCAGGTGAGGATTTACTTTATTGAGGGGGCAAGGAAATAGGGATGTGGGGCTTCTTGTCTTGGCCTCTCAGCTCCTGCTGTTTCTCAGTTGATTCATAGCAGTGTCGTCCTGTGATTCTGGAATTTTGTCCTCCGTAGATATAAGAGGGCACTTGGAAGGTCTTAGGATGATGCTGGGAAAGTACAGGCATCTTCTCCAGAACAACCAGCCTGGTCTGCTCAAGGCAGTTTTCTCAAATCGAGGGAAGCTGATTGACAGCATTTGAGGTGGTTCACCTCAAATGAAACTAACACAGACTTACAAAGTAAAAATAGCACTTCCCTTTTCGATTCTCTTTTCAAACCTTATGCTATGTCAAGAAGAAAGACAAATATTGGTACTAATGTGTCTTTATTACCTCTCCAACACTGGATCTCTTTTTATCAAAGACAAGCAAGCAGGCATGAAGCTCAGAGTCACTGGCAGGCGGTAGAAGCTAAGACTGAATATTATCTTACTTTCACAATGTTTATTCTTATATCTGGTCCCTTCTGTTTGTAGCAGGAGGGTGCTGGCTTTTCACTTATGGAATAAGATAAGGCTGTCTTTGAAAATAAGTTTACACTTAAAAATGAGTCAATTTAAAGGAACGTATGAATAGTAAAGATAATTCATGGTTTAAAAAAATAGAGACAGGTGGTGTGTGATGGCCTAAAAGAAGCTTCTCACATTTTTCCAAATAATCCCCTCAAGGGCAGAGGAAACTGGACATCTGCCTTTGCCCAAAAGTGTACCTCAGAGAGCCTACCTGCAACCCAAACATTTCCTTCAAGTACTGTTTCATGTCAGTCATGCAAATTTCTGCTTTCTACTTTATAACATATCCGTATTTGTTTTAATGTTAAAATAATGTTTTCAGTTCTTAACGATGTCCCCTGAGTGGACACTGCTGCAGAGATGCCCTATTTGTACCTTGGCATACCCTGGGGGATACATTTTCCAGCTTAAGAAGCTTTGTCATGGGGCACTCATCCAACCCAGGTGACCCACAATGGGAGAGAAATGGGTAGTCTATAGACACATTTGTACAAAAGACCTACTGTGTGGAAAGCTTTAGGCTACACGATGTGAGCCCTCTCCTCCCTGCTCTTATTCCCTGCAATGAGGCAGTGTGGCGAGTTGGTCACCACCCTCCCTCTGTAAGGCACCCGCATCAGAGGCATCCTGGTTGATTTCCCGGTCCGGTTCAGCTCCATCTCTGGAGTTCTTGCGTGGCACTTCCACCAGGGGGAGCCCCTGCAGGTCTTCCTCCCTTTGACCCAGAGCTGGGGCCTCCTCTGGCCATCTCACCAACCCATTGGCCTCCTCCATCTGGCCAGCTCTGTAGGACCATCGCGGCTCATGGTAGCGGACACACCAGAACTGGAGACAGATGAAGGCCAAGACGGCTGTGAAACAGGCCAGTAGAATGGCCATCAGCACCCAAAGGGAGATTTGGGGGTCCACCAGGGAGCTTCCAGCAGCCAGCGGACTCTTATCCAAGGTGTGGAACATTGTGCAGTAGTGCCTGTGAGGGAAGGCAGCCTTCTTACAGCTGATGCACAGGAAGTAGAAAGTGGAAGGGGCGAGATGTTCCAGCACCACGGAGCTGATCGTTCGAGGCACCTTCTCCTCGTGGTGGAAGCTGTAACGAAGATAGCCAGAGAAGATGCTGTTCCAGGTGGGCCTGTACATAATATGGTAATAGTCCTCCAGGCAGGGCTCCGAGGGCGACCAGGAGATGATGGCTCCTGTATGAGAAATGTTCCCAACCTCGATGTTCATCCCGATTCTGGAACCAGAATCAAAGTGAAGAGTGACATCCCCCGATTTAAGTATGTACTTATCATAATCATAGCCACCACTTATTGCACATTTAAGACGGGCACTCCTATTGCCCTCATCTTACAGACAAAGCAGTGGAGACCGAGAGGTTCTGCTATTTAGGCATAGTGAAGAAAAGGCAGGACAAAAGTTAAAACCGGGGCCGTCCCATGTCAAAGTTGGAGGCCTTCGGGCCTAAGGAGACATGTACCCAGCTTATCCCAGCCACATCTCACCCTTGCCGAAATCCTTCACATAACAACATCTTTCTCATCCCTTTAAGAAAAAAGAAGAAAAGGTAAGGAGAAATCAGTAGAACCTCAGAGGCTCCACCTTCATGCTCAGGTTTGTGACCTCCCCTCAGGCAATTGATTCACCTAAATTTTCCTTCTTGACCTCCTGTTTCTGCTCCAAGTACTGTGAGCTCAGTGATCTAGAACATTCTGCCCACTGCTTTTTTTTTTTAGCCTCCTGGTTCTGTTGCCCATGGTGAGTGGAAATTCGCTTCGTCACTCTCTGGCAGCTGATTTCACCCCAAAGCCTCTGCTCCTGTTTTGTTCGTTTGTTTTTTCAAAGCCAGCGGTATCAGGAAATTTATTTCATAGGTGAAAATAATCAGCCCCTAATATCAGCATAACTACCGCTATTTAATTCTGCTGGCATTATGAATGTTAATCATGGTAACCACTCACAGAAAGTGCTTGCTATGTCACGGGTCGTGCGAGATGATTCACAGGCAGTAATTAATTTCCTTTATTCTTGCTCACACCCTCTGAGCTCGATTCCCATTTTATGGATGAGCAACCAGATGTCATGCCACGAATAGAGAGAAAGACTCAAAGCCGCTTAACCACTGCATTTCCTAGTGCAAGGCTGCTGGGTTTAGTTACAGACGCTATTGCAAAATGAGGTGCCAGGGCTGAGACCCAGTTTATGTTTTTCCAGACAAATCAAATGAGCCCTCTTCAGATTGCCAGGCCCCACTTTGATAAGACAGAGCCATCTTCAAGTATTTTAGTTTCTCTCATGCAGTTCCTTCTACTGTTTTCCCGTGATCAGAAATACAGAGACAGTCATAGCCTATGTATGTTCACATAAAGGTCTCACCCTGCTTTGTCCTCTGCCCCTCCGCTTGCACATAAAACCCAGTAGGTTTTATTTTGGGTTGCAGTGACATAGTAAACAGCTGTCAATTGGATTTTCGCCTGCATTGGATATGAAGCCAAACCGATGGCTATTATGACCTGCGTTTCTCTCTCCTTCACTTTCACTCACCCTCCTGTGTTTGTGCCCATTTTCCTTCAGGAGATGAGCTGCAGAAAGGTGCACAGCATTGAGTGATTTCTCAATCCTTGTTTTTCTTCTCTAAGAGTAACAGTGAACTAAGATGCTCAGGAAGGTGAACAATGTCTTTCCATGTGGCTGAAAATTTCTTCCCAGAAATTGGGGAATGAAAGGGATGAGACAGATGTGCTCAGACCCTTCCAGGGAAGGTCATCATGAAGGAGACCAAATGTTTATGTTCCTGCTTGGTGTCTACGCGTTCATCCTCCCCACCCCACACATCTCTATAAATACACTTTCGACCACAATGAAAGAGCTTAATTCATTACTTATGATACATAGGCAGCCACCTGTGTAAAACCCTTCCGTCAGGAGTAATCAGGAATCCTGTTTCTTGTCATGCACAAATGTTCTCTTGGCTTCCTAACTGCCACTGGCTGTCTGTACACGGAATTAGCAGACATTTTTAAGAGCTTTCTGCCAAGACACAAACAGCATCCTCAGCTTTTAGGGCCAGATCCATCTCCCTTAATGATTTTTCTTCCTCTGTTTCTGTTTCTAAATTCTCCCCTATTTTTAGCTATTCATTTGCCATTGCCTGGCCCTTCTCCAAGCAAAGCGTGAAAAGAGAAGCCATTTCCATTTCCAAGAAGAGCCGTCTGTATCCCTTACCTGATGCTCGCAGCGTGTCTGGTTAGAGCTGTGCCCTCCGAGGCGTAGTAGACCAAAGCTGCGAGAATGGTGCCTTCTCCCTCCTCCGCTCTGGCTCTCCGTGTTGTTTCTCTCAACACTGAGTAATCCCACTGTCACCCTAATGCTCACATTATTCATTTCTTCAGATCAGCATCATTCACCATGGCAACCAGCAGGCATCTGTACGCATGATGCTTTCAGGGACCAGCCTGGAAAGGCTTTTGCCCAGTGAGAGGAGCTCTCATTCCTTTAGCCGGAAAAAGGGCAGATGATCTTCTGCAAACTGATCCCCAGTGCGGTACTAATTCTTCTAAAATGCCTACATTTTCTCTCTAATTGGCTGGTTGTTATTTTCTTGTCCCATCTAGATCCTCTTTGGCCAATGGTTTTAAATGCAAAGATGCCTTTCTCAGTTATTCCACAATCAAGGCAGTAATATTCATCTTCATCCCCTCCCACCCTACACTTCCCCATCCCAACTGCCTCCCCCACCTCTTTATCTTTCTCTGTTCTTGATTCCTCCGGCATTACGTAGTTAAGTGGTATGGGTCAAGACCTTTTTATTGTCTGAACCTCAGTTCTGCTATCATCTGTAAAGCTATGGGCTTGGACTAGATCAGCATGGCAGATCAGAAGGCAAAAGACATGAGCCCTATCCCTGCATAGCCCCAAACCCATGTCCGGCTTGCTAAACCATCATGGCATTTGCACTGGGTTGAATAATGTTCCCTCAAGACACGTATCTGCCCAGAACCTGAAAATGTGACCTGGTTTCAAAATAGAGTCTTGGTAGATGTAACTGGTTAAGGATCTCAAGGTGAAATCATCCTGGATTAAGGGTGAGCCCTAAATCCAATGACCAATGTCTTTGTAAGAGAAACGAGAGGGAGATGTACACACAGAGAGGCACAAAGAGAAAAAGCCAAGGGATGACAGAGGCAGAGAGTGGAGGGATGCTGGCATCCGCCAAGGAACACCAGGAGCCATCAGCAGTGGGGAAGGCAAGGAAAGAGTCTCCCCTGGAGCCTTTGGAGTGGGCATGGTTCTGCCAGAGCCTTTATTTCAGGATTCTGGTCTCCAGAACTGAGAGATAATACATTTCTGTCATTTTAAGCCACCACATTTACGATAATTTGTGATAGCAACCCTAGGAATCTAATGTAGCACTTTTTCCAGCTGGGCACAGAAACAGCCCCGGAGTTCCTCTGAAGATGAGCATCCCAAGAAACTGCTTCCCAGCCAATCTGTTGGAGCTGACAACAGAAATGGAAACTGTTTGCTACTCCTGGACTGGATCATCCCCAGCGTCCCTTTCCTTTTGAGAAGCCAGACTGCCTGCCTCCCTTTTTCTCACAAAGGGCCGTCTGGCTCTGAGGTTCCATCCTTTCCTGTTCCTTTCAACCTTGTGAGAATGCGTTGCTGCCATTCTGTTGAGGAGATCACAGGGCATGTCTGGAACAGAGCGTGGAAAGTAGCTCAGATAGATTTAGACCTGAATAAATTTACACAAATTCTATGCTTTTAAAAGTCAGCTTTTCTCTTCTTGGTTCTTGGCCAGAGTATCCAAGTGAACCCATGAAGATCTCTTTCTGATTCACATTAGTGGCAAAAGGTTAGGAAAAAAGCCAGGCACGGCGGCAGTGGTGTGCACCTGTAGTCCCAGCCGCTTGGGAGGTTGAGGTGGGAGGATCACTTGAGCTTAGGAGTTCCAGATCTGGGCAACATAGAAAGACATTTTCTCTTAAAACAAACAAACAAATAAGGAAGGAAGAGCTGCCTTGGTGAGTCGTGACCCTTCCCTTGGCCAAGGGTCTCTGGAAGGCGTGGAGTCTCGGGACAGCCAGCGTTCCATGATCAGACAGTTGCTCTGTGGCTTTCCCATGGCATTCAGTCTTCCCAGGGGACTGTCTTAAATCTGCAGCAATGCATACAACCTGTCTCTTCCCAAGTGCTAATGGTGAGTCCCCACAGAGCATAAAAGCATCCTCCCCACAGAAAGGCCACGCAGCTATTGGCAGGTGCCCTTTAAAAAGGTTATTTTTGAGGGGAGTAAAAATACCAGATTTAGGGGGTCTGAGGGGGAACAAGGTAGAACTCGAGCCTTTTTCCACAGAAAATGAGAATTTATTTTTAGTGTTCTTGGATGACATTTTTAACCATGAGAAATTTTTCTCTGTGAAATTAAGATACTCAGAGAATGTGAGGCCTAGAAGCCCTCTTGTTCACAGTCCCAGGAGAAGACATGGCATTCCCCCAGGCTGCTTGACTGATGCGTGGCACAGCCGCCAGTGAAATGGGATGGGGTCCTGGACTCAGAGGACATGTTCATCCCGCTCCTCTGAGCTGTCGCCACTCGCAAGCAGCACCCAGAGGAGCCAGAACAGCCCTTTGCAAAGGAGATAAAGTATCTGGGACACCTACCCCAGGACATTACACCCCATCCGGCTCGTTCTTTCTCCATCATCGGGAACAGTTTCTTCTGTGCCAGTTACAGCTTCTTTGCTATTAGACCAGGTGGGCCCCAGCTAGTTGACACCAATAATGTATTACTGCTAGAGGAAATCAGCTAGGAGCGATGTTCTTCCACCCTTCCTGAAGGTGGCAGTGAAGGAATAACATGGGCAGGCTCCAGTCCCAATGCTGGATTGACACATGGGGGAAGCAAGTGGCTCACAGAGCATGCCCAGGAATTCCCAGGCTGGAGTGCAGTGGCACAGTCACAGCTCACTGCAGCCTTGACTTCCCAAGGCTCAGGTGATCTTCCTGCCTCAGCCCCCCAACTAGCTAAGACTACAGGCCTGCACCACCACGTTTGGCTAATTATTACTTTTTGAGTTGGAGTCTCACTCTTGCCCAGGCTATAGTGCAGTGGCAAAATCGTAGCTGACTGCAACCCCTGCCTCCTGGGTTCCAGTGGTTCTCCTGCCTCAGCCTCCCAAATAGCTGGGACTACAGCTGTACGCCACCATGCTTAGCTAATGTTTGTATTTTTAGTAGAGACGGGGTTTCGCCATGTTGGCCAGGCTGATCTTGAACTCTTGACCTCAGGTGATAGGCCCACCGCAGTCTCCCAAAGTGCTAGGATTACAGGCGTGAGCCACTGTGCCCTGCCTCGCCTGGCTAATTTTTGTATTTTTAGTAGATACGAGATCAGGCAGTTGCTCTGTGGCTTTCCCATGGCATTCAGTCTTCCCAAGGGCTTGTCTTAAATCTGCAGCACTGCATACAGCCTGTCTCTTCCCAAGTGCTAATGTTGAGTCCCCGCAGCTCATAAAAGTATCCTCCCCACACCATGTTGCCCAGGCTGGTCTCGAACTCCCGGGCTCAAGCAAGCCACCCACCTTGGCCTCCCAAAGTACTAGGACCACAGGTATGAACCACTGCAACTAACCACCTAGCCACACCTTCCCTCACTTTATGTATTTATTTATTTATTTAATTCAGTTTTTTAAAAATTTCAATAGATTTTAGGGGAACAGGTGGTTTTTAGTCACATGGATTAATTCTTTAGTGGTGATTTCTGAGATTTTGGTGCATCCATCATCTGGGCAGTATACACTATGCCCAATGTGTAGTCTTTTATCCCTCTCCCTCCTCCTACCCTTCTCCCTGAGTCCCCGAAGTTCATTGTATCATTCTTATGCCTTTCCATCCTCATAGCTTACCTTGCGCCCATCGATGAGAACATACGATGTTTTGTTTTCCATTCCTGAGTTACTTGACTTAGAGTAATGGTCTCCAGCTACATCCACATTGCTGCAAATGCCATTATTTCATTCCTTTTTACGGCTGAGTAGTATTCCATGATGTATACATACCACATTTTCTCTATCCACTCATTGATTAGTGGGTATTGGGCTGGTTCCATATTTTTACAATTGCAAATTGTACTGCTATAAACATTTGTGTGCATGTGTCCTTTTGGTATGATTTCCATTCCTCTGGGCAGATACTCGGTAGCGGAATTGCTGGATCAAATGGTGGTTCTTACTTCTAGTTCTTTAAGGAACCTCCACACTGTTTTCCATTATAGTTGTACTGGTTTACATTCCCACCAGCAGCGTCAGTGTTCCCTTTACACCTCATCCATGCCAACATCTATTATTTTTCCATTTTTGATTTTGGCCATTCTTGCAGGAGTAGGATGATATCACGATGTGGTTTTGATTTGCATTTCCCTGGTCATTAGTGATGCTGAGCATTTGTTTGTTGGCCATTTGTATTGTCCATCCATGTCCTTAGCCCCCTTTTCGATTTATTTTTTTCTTACTATTTGTTTGCATTCCTTGTAGATTCTGGATGTTAGTCCTTTGTCAAATGCATAGTTTGCAAAGATCTTCTCCCACTCTGTGGGTTATCTGTTTACTCTGCTGATTATTTCTTTTGCTGTGAAGAAGATTTTTAGTTTAAGTCCCATCTATTTGTCTTTGTTTTTGTTGCAATTGCTTTTGGGTTCTTGGTCATGAAGTCTTTGCCTAAGCCAATATCTAGAAGGCGTTTTCCAATGTTATCTTCTAAAATTTTTATGGTTTCAGGTCTTAGATTTAAGTCTTTGATCCATTTGAGTTGAATTTTGTATAAGGTGAGAGATGAGGATCCAGTTTCATTTTTGAAGTTATCCTAGCACCGTTATTATTCATTTTCCAACTATCCCAGCACCATTTGTTGAAAAGGGTGTCCTTTCCCCACTTTATGTTCTTGTTTACTTTGTCAAAGATGAGTTGGCTTTAAGTATGTGGCTTTATTTCTGGGTTCTTTATTCTGTTGCATTGGTCTATATGCCTTTTTTTTTTTTTTTTTTTTGCCAGTATCATGCTGTTTGGTGACTATAGCCTGATAGTATAGTTTGAAGTTTGAAGTATAATGTGATGCCTCCAGATTTACTCTTTTTGCTTAGCCTTGCTTTGGCTGTGTGGGCTCTTTTTCAGTTTCATAGTAATTTTAAGATTGTTTTTTCTAGTTCTGTGAAGCATGGTGGTGGTACTTTGATGGTGGGAATTGAATTGAATTTGTAGATTGCTTTTGGCAGTATGGTCATTTTCACAATATTGATACTACCCATTCATGAGCATGGGATGTGTTTCCATTTGCTTGTGTCATCTATGATTTCTTTCAGCAGTGTTTTGTAGTTTTCCTTGTAGAGGTCTTTCACTTCCTTGGCAGATATATTCCTAAGTATTTTAATGTTTTTGCAGCTATTGTGAAAGAGTTTGAGTTCTTGATTTGATTCTCAGCTTGGTCAGTGTTGGTGTGTAGCATGAGTCTTTAGGGTTTTCTAGGTATGCAATCACAATATCGGCAAACAATGACAGTTGGATTTCCACTTTACTCATTTGGATGCCCTTTATTTCTTTCTCTTGTCTTATTGCTCTGGCTAAGACTTCTAGTACTGTGTTGAATAGAAGTGGTAAAAGTGGGCATCTTTGTCTTGTTCCAGTTCTCAGGGGGGAGATTTCCTCATGTAAAAAAAATAGGAATATTATAATGCCTGCCTTGTAGTGTTATTTATAACAGTGAGATGAACCCATGTCTGTAAAGTGCTGGGCTTCAGAATAGTAGCTGTTAAGAAGAAAAGGTCAGTGAATCAGAGACATTTCCTGAGTTGGTCGTTGCTTCATCCAGAGGCTGTAATGAGCAAAGTTTACACCCTATGTTGCATTGCGTTGCACTTCCTTGCTTTTTCTTCTCTTAAATCACCTTTATTTTTTTTTTAATGTATATGTTCATTGTACATAAAGAATGTAGAAAAGTTCAAAGATGACAGTAAAACTCATACAACTCAGAAACTTGGGAACTTTTGGTGCATTTTACATGTGTATTTTTGTTTTACAATTCACATAACAGCTCTTTGAGATCAGCCTTCTTATCACCATTGTGCAGCAGTAGAGACTGAAGCTCAGCGGGGCTGGCTTGGCCACTCTCAGGAAGCTAGGTCCTGGCGAACAATGGTGTAAGCCTGGGTCTGCTGGCCACTAGAGCTGGAGATTCTGGCTGGCCTCTTTGATGCACTGCTGCTCTGCTTGCACCATCCTGTGTAACCTGTGGTTCGTCAGTCCATAGTAGCCCTTTGCTTTGTGATTAGCTTTCCTTGAGAGGTACAGCCAGGACTTCACAGTATAGTGGACTCCAGAATGGTAGAACAGGTAAAGAGCTAAAAGCTCTTACAGAGAACATCTAATCACCTGATGTATTCACATCAGGGAAGACATCAACTCATTTGGAGAAATATGACCAGCAAGTGTTTCCTCTTCTGAATGGGCCCTACTCTGGAGCCCAAGTTCTTCTGCCCAAGAGCTCTGTCACTTAGGGATGATGTTAAATGTTAAATAAAACAAAACTTTAACAACTGGTCAAGTAATCAAAATTAAATATATGAATCAAAACTTTAAGAATATATTCTCTAAATAAAGTAAATTATATAGAGTCTATCCTAAAGCTGTCTTCCAAGTGACATAGATTGTGGCATAAAGCATTCATTCAATTGTTCCAATAACTTCCTGGTAAACTTTTGGCCTTTAGGAATTGCTGGTGAGATCTGTTTGGCATGGTTTTCATAAGCCCCTGTCTGAGGCACAGGCTGACCTCAGGCAAAGGCACCATACTCTCACTGTGCCTTCCTCATTAAATCATATCCTTAGGACCCAGAGCCCAGTGCTTAGCTGCAGCAAGCTGGGCGCAGCTCAGCTGGGTACATACCTACATGCCAGCACTGCCCACCTGGACTGACCGGGGAATTTTGGTCCCCGTGACACCACTACCAACAGCAGCACCTGCTTCCCTGCTGCTACTCCACCCTTCTGTCTGCATGGTACCACTTCTACAAGGTAGTTTACCCACCAGTACAGAGGGCTTTTGTTATTTCGGCAACCAGTACATATGGAATTTCCTATGCAGAATTTCATCTTGTACCTCACCCCAGGCAAGTCACTTCATTTCACTTGGGATTCAGATTCTGCTTCTGCTGATACTTGCACTGCCTTACCTGGTTTAGAAGGCTGAGAATGGTTCCGAAAGACACCACGTCCTAATCCTGGAACCTGTCAACATAGCTTTCTTTGGAAAGAGGTCTTTGGCGATATAATTAACTGGGGGACCTTGAGATGGGAAGATGATCCTGGACTACCTTGGGTTATGTTGGGTCCTAAATGCTATCACAAGTGTCATAGGGAGAAGCAGAGGGAGCTTACACATGTAAGAGGAGAAGGTGATGTGAATACCCAGCAGAGGGATGTGAAGATTGGAATGGTGTAGCCGCAAGCCAGGTAATGCTTTCAGCCTCCAGTAGCTGGAGGAAGAGAAAACAGATCATCCCCTGTAGCTTCTGGAGGGAGTGTGGTTTTTCCAACACCCTGATTTTGGCCTAGTAATACTAGTTTGGATTTCTGGCTTCCAAAAGTCTAAAAGAATACGTTTCTGTTGTTTAAAGCCACCAGGTTTGTGGTCATTGTTAGAGAAGCCACAAAACAGTATGGGCAGCCATGACGGAATTCCTATGTGAAAAATTCACAGAGAAGCATGATATACTTGTGTGTCATCTGATGAGTACTGATTATAAAGAAAAATAATGACGTTGGTTCCCTTCAAAAATTTTAGCAACTCTGAATGTGACAGTGTTGATGTGATCTCTGGGAGCCAGAGGCTTGGCTCCTGTTCCCCTGCTTGCCTTTTCCAATGCACCTTATTCATGACTCAGCAAAGAAAGGCGCGTCATTTCTTGAGATCTGCATAGCAGCTCCTTCGGATCTTTCAGCCTCTGAGCTGAGAAGGCCAAGAAGGAATCCAGATGTTGGAGACCCAGCCCTATGGCCCTCAAGATGTCAAGAACAAACAGACACAGTAGTAGTTTTGCGCTCATTATGGATTTGATTCTGGAACTGAGAATTGATCAGTCCTTGGTGCCATCTTGTTCTGTGATGTTCCCGACAAGGACAATGCTGCTGTTTTATTTTTGCCCTCGCCTTCATTTACCTGCAGTGATTTTAGAGAGCTAAGCTGCACCTCTTCCACCTAAATTAGAGAGCTGTGTTTGTGTTTGTGGGCTGATGATATCCATTAGGGAAATTGCAACAAAAACAGGAAATTAGGAACAGTTTTAATTCCTCTTGGGATTTCTGAAAACAGCAATTGTGATTCCAGAGAGCAGAAATGCAAATTGCTTACAAATTCAGTTTGCCAAATAAATGGGCCTCACTGTTTGAAGTGGCTGGCTGTGTTTACCATCTGATGAGATAGAGATCTATCTCAACAGATAGATTAAAAGTCTATATACAACATTTTAAAATGGTCAAAATTTGTGAATTTTAAGTTTGTATATTTTACCACAACTTTTAAAAGTTTATCTACAGATAATATTGCAGGGCCCAGGATCTACCATATTTTTTTTCTCTCCTTAAAAATACTTTTTTGCTTTTTTAAGAAAATGCAGATATGCATCACACAATAATAACATGGTTCTAACTCCTGAATCAGGGTTGTTTATTTCTTAAGACCTCATGAAGCCATCTATTTTGCGTAGTGTGGATTTAAACACGTTTGATTTTAAGTGAGCCATCCTAACCAGGTAGGATACGTAATTAGTTTCCCATGAGGCCCTTTGGTTGGAACCTATCAGTTAGCAGAATTGGTTTAATGGCAAGTTTCCAATGGCTCACGTCGTGTTGCATTCTTGTTTTTCTTTGCCAACCCTCAGAAAATGCCCAGGCTCCCCTATTCCCACATTTTCTCAATAGGGCCCAGCCTCCTCTTGAGCCAGCAGGTCAGATGGGTGCCCTGTGGGGTTGCGTGTGTGTGTATTTTTTAGCATGTGAGTGCATTTCTTCTTGCATGCGTGTGGTATATTTGGGGGAATGAGGGGTAAGGTGAGTTGTGGTTTTTTGTTTTTTTTTTTTTTTTTATCTTAGAAGGAGGATTGATTCTCCTCATTTCATGCTGGCCCTTCTTACATGAAATGCACTTTGGGCCATTAACTGAAGTTTGAACTTCCAGTCTAGACCAGAATCGAAGACTGACATAGGAATGTCAACCAGAGGCCTCCAAAGTGCACCGAGTGGGTGTGAAGGGGGCATTTTAAAACTCCTTATGTGGTAAAACAATTCCAATACTATTCTCCACCTCTGCCTAGATCTGGGAAGTCCTGCTAAACAGTTTGCATATATGTAAATGTGTATTTATTTGTGCTTGCCGGGAAGTGTTCAGGGAAGCTTGGTACTAGAAGCTCCTTGGGTGAGGGTTTAGGAGACCGCTCGGAAGGATGACCATACAGGAAGAACACATTTCAGCTTGATCCTCTGGAGGGAGCACATCTGTCTCCACCTCCAGCCCTTGACGGGTCCCCTTATAACAACCCTATGTGGTGTTTCTCCACCTCTACTCAGATATCTGCAGTGAGGAGGGACTGCACCCAGTACAATCTGTTGCTGAACATCTCCCATTTTTATGTTCTTAATGTTGAGTAAAATCTGCATTTTTTGTGCATTCCATCAACTAGTCCTGGCTCTCACCTCTGTCCTATCACTTTATGGGGTACACATTATTGTATAAAGTGACACCCCACATATCCACTCCCCCCCTTTTTTTGAGACAGAGTCTCGCTCTTTACCAGGATGGAGTGCAGTGGTGCAATCTCAGCTCACTGCAACCTCTGCCTCCCGGGTTCAAGGGATTCTCCTGCCCCAGACTCCCGAGTAGCTGGGACTACAGACACTCATCATCACACCCAGCTAATTTTTGTATTTTTAGTAGAGAGAGGATGTTAAATGTTGGCCAGGATGGTCTCGATCTTTTGACCTTGTGATCCACCCACCTCGGCCTCCCAAAGTGCTGGGATTACAGGTGTGAGCCACAATGCCTGGCCGTGCTCCCCTCTTTACAATCAGAGAATCATAGCTGTTGCCCAAGCTGCTGAGAGAAGTTTGACTAGGAGGCTGTGTTTTCTTCTTTATTTACCAAGTCATCAAACAAAAGTATAATAATGGCTATTATTTCAGTGAGGGTTTCCAGTGTGCCAGGCACCATGCTGACTGCTTTATATACATGATCACATTTAAACCTCCAACAACCCTATCGGATTTGGTATTATCATCTCTACTTAGAGGAAATCAAGGCTTAAAGGGTTTAGGTAATTTGCCCAAGAGCATCCAGCTAGTAAATTTATAGACTTAGAATTTGAATTCAGGTGTGCCCACCCCAGAGCCCATCTTCTAGACTCAGACAAAGCTAGAAAAGAAGTCAGAAAATCAGACAGAAAAAATGAGTTGATGATTGCTTTCTGTCCCCTTTAGAGATATCCATTTGAAAGCTCCCTGCTACTCAGAAATTCCTTTCATGAAATATTTGAAAAGGAGACAAAAGAGAATGTGCTGAGAGCTTTGCTGGCTTTACCGGAGAATCCCAGAGATCCTGGTGCTGGTGGACAATGAGAAGGCTGTCCATGAGGGCAGTCCATGAGCTCCATGATATGTTCCCATGGCTGAGAGCACAGCCAGGTCTTTGCCCCCTGGTGCCTTTGCTGGCCTGAGCTGCAGCCCTCTTCAGAGAAAATTTAAAGCATGTTTCTGCTTTTTAACCTTTGAAAGTCATGTTGGGAAGGTGAATTAGGCTATGACATAGCTCAGTGGGATTTTTTAAATTTTTTATTAAGGTATAATCATATTCTGTAAGATGGCACTGTCTTTGTCAGGTCAGCATGCTATAAAAAGAATACCATAAGCTGGGTGACTTGAATAACAAACATTTATTTCTCACAGTTCTAGAGGTTTAAGTCCAAGATCAAGGTGCCAACAGATCTAGTGTCTAAGTGGGTGAGGGTGCAGATGGTTTGCAGATGGCCCACTCCTCATTGTAGCCTCCATGGCAGAGAGGAGAGAGAGACAGCAAGCACTCTTGTCTTTTTGGACAAGGGCACTAATCCCACTCATGAGGGCTCCACCCTCATGGTCTGATCACCTCTCAAAGGCCCCACCACCTAATATTTGTGGTTAGGATTTCATCATATTGGCGGTTAGGATTTCAACACAAGAATCCTAATTTGTTTGTGATTAGAATTCTACATCCTAATTTGGAAGGGACACAAACATTCGGTGTACATGGGCACAATCGTAAGTGTACGTACAGTTTTGTGAGTTTTGACAAACACATCTGTGTAGTCAACAGCTCAATCAGGATATAGAGCTTTTCCATCACCCTAGGAAATCCTCTCATGCCCTCTTTCCAGTCAGTCTCCTCCTCCCACAGAGGTAAGCCATGGCTTGTTCGGAGATTGCTATGTATACCTTATCTTCAGAGAGGGACACAGGAGAATACAGAATGGGGCTTTGCTAACAGGGCAAAAACTAAGCTGCACTCACTAGGAGAGTACATGCCTCCTAGCATTTTGCATCCTGCGTGCCTCAGTCACCTCAACCTACTCCCGGCCCTGTCTGACAGGGTGCCTATGACAGAGGCACTAAAATAGATGTACTCCACACCTGGAAAATTACATGGCCTGGCCCCACAGTTAGCTAAATCAATTCAGCAAGTTATACACTCCCAGGATTTACTGAACATCGACTTCAGTGAACATCATACTCTTAAGTCAGTTCTGCTTTCTCCCTATGTAAGCCATTTCTGACCCACACATTTCGAAGCTAAACACGATACGTCCGTCCCCTAGGTTCGGGCAGAGTTTGCCACGATAGCGCCTCAGTGTCGTGTACAAAACTTTGTTCCCTCTCACATTCCAGGCCTCCCATTATCTAGGCATGAGCTCACCAAATGAACTGTTACTCAACCTGGTGAACGAGTGGATGTTCTGATTCTTCACCAGTCCTTGCTGTTAGTGCGAACTTTAATTGTGTTCTTCGTGCATCCTTGTTATTAGTGCATAGTTGTGATGGTTGTTTTGTAAAGTTTAGAATAATTCTTAAATACATACCTAAATCAAAAATTAGACTGAACACAAATATTTCCTTGATGGCTCCAACGGGAGTTGAAAATCTTTCAGCACTCCAAAAGCAGCATTAGAATTTCCATTTAACTCATGTAGAATTTCTAACTAGCTAGCTAATAGAGAATTTCAGCGAATAAAATATCTTATATGATCATCCCATTTTGCATGTTCCATGTACAAGATTTTTGCAATTCTAGTTGGGAAAACTACACTCAGAACTAAGTTTTGGACTGGGTGTAGTGGCTCACGTCTGTAATCCTAGCACTCGAGAGGCCAGGGTAAGTGGATCACTTGAGGTCAGGAGTTCAAAACTAGCCTGACCAAGATGGTGAAATCCCGCCTCTACTAAAAATACAAAACAAAATTAGCTGTGCGTGGTGGCAGGCACCTGTAATCCCAGCTACTTGGGAGGCTGAGGCAGGTGGATTGCTTGAGTCCAGGAGCTTAAGACAGGCCTCGACAACATGGTGAAACCCCTTCTCTACTAAAAAATATAAAAATTAGCCAGGCATGATGGCACGTGCCTGTAGTCCCATCTACTCAGGAGGCTGAGAGGCAGGAGAATCGCTTGAACCCAGGAGGTGGAGGTTGCAGTGCGCAGAGATCGTGCCACTGCACTCCAGCTTGGGCAATAGAGTGAGACTTTGTCTCAAGAAAATAAAATAATAAGTTTTGAATTGAAACCTTATGTAAAAAACAGTATCATTTATATAAGAATTCAACTTCCAAAATACACCATGATAGGTGGAGCATGGGCTTTGGAATCGGCCATACCCACTTCAGGTGAGTGCAGGCTTCTTCCCACGTGAGCCTCAGTTCCCTCATCTGTGAAATGGGGCTAATCATGATATAGATCGCATAGGTTTGTTAGGTGGATTAAATAAGAATGCACCTGGAGGGCTTCACAAAGCCCAGCATTAGGTGCTCCGTAGCAGCAGCATTTTGAGAACAGAGCATTAGCATCAATGGTAACTTTACATTCTCCCCAACCAAGAGAGACCAATTTAGGGCCCTATAGTTTGGCTATATATTCTCAGATAAGGATCTTAAAGAGGTCCTTCAAATTCAGTTATGGTGTCTCATGGGGTCCAGAGGACAATGGTGGTGGCCAGGGCTCTGGGTCTCCAGCCAGCCCCAAGCCAGAGCAGCTCCATTTTGCCTGTTTCACATACAAGCTTCCGTGGCATCTTTCCTTTGGATTGCTGCTCTTAAAGTTAGGAAACCATGGACTTAATCTAATCCCTCATTTCATAGATGTGGAAACTAAGGCTCAAAAAGCCTGGGCAACTGTCCCATGCTCTCAGCAGAGGTCCCCTGGCTCCCAGGCCTGTGTGTTCCCAGGCCCCTGCCTGTCATCCATAGAAACAAGTAACAGTAGAAGAAAGATGACAATGTTGAACCGGTTGTTGAGTTTTCATATGGTTCTTCCAGTCAATTTCTAGTACTAGAAATGCCTCTTAAGAAAGGAAATCGGCTGTTTATCTTTTCCCCCATGGCTCAATTTTAAAAATCCTGGTTTGGGTGTGGAAAATCATGAGTGGCAGGAATCCCTGTAAAAGGGATATTTGCTTGGAAGCCCCGTATCCTCTTCTGCTAGGGAGTGGCTGCTCCATCTGGTGACCGTGCCCCATCCTGTAGTCACTGACCACAAACCATTTTGCAGACATATTCATAGGGTTCTAGTGAGCACACTCATAACAGTGTTCCTAATTCTTCTGTCAGCAGACTCCACCAGCATCAATTCAGTACTCAGGCACTTACTTTGCCACTACCTCTGTTTTCCAGCCCCTCAACATTGCCTACAGCCACATCTACAGCTCCTACAGGAATTTCGTGGGGCCACCTCATTTCAAGACTATCTGCAGACTCCTGGGTTACCAGGGCATTGCTGTGGTCATGGAGGAACTGCTAAAGATTGTGAAGAGCTTGGTAAGGAAAGGCCTCAATGTGGCTTGCGATGTGCCCATGTGGGGTTGATATGAACAAGGTTTGCTTGTACTTTTTACCTGGCCTGTAAAAACAAATCCCAGGCACTGCAGCTCTGCCTGTAGAAACCACTCAGGGAGTCCCTTGCCCTTATCCCTTGATTGGTCTGTATATCATTCTGTTACATTTCTGTGCACATTTTGACCTGTAGCCATGCCCCTCATTTCTGACCCCAAACTCCTATTTGATGTCTGAACTCAGAAATCCTGATTTTGTCCTTCAGAGGCTGCCAATGACTGCTCATTCTCCCCATCTGTGCTCCATTATATAATTTGAGCAGGACAAATTCATGACACATGTGCTGCCATTTTCCACTCCCTTATCCATGGCAGACATCTCTAATCAATCACCACGCTTCTTTCCCTTGGGATTTCTTGTTAAACACTGCTCCCCATACTGCTCTGGCTTCAAGAGAGTTCTGTATCCCTTTACCACTATTCTGAATCTTCCTTAAACATGGTCATCTGAACTTTCATTTAATTTCCTGGAACACAGCTGAAGGCCAAAACGTTTAAGATTTTTATGAAAATTTCAGATGACAAAAGAGACATAAAGTCAGGAATAGCAAATAGGATTAGCAGGAATAGCAAATAGGATTCATCTGCTAACTCCAATTCTTTGGCGACAACTTTGTGGAACCATGGGTTGTTAAAGATTGTGGAGCTGAATCCAGAGTACAACAAGAAAATGTGGTAATTGATTAAAGATGTCTGCCTTGGGCACAGGAGGAATGAATGTGCCATGAATTTTCCAGGCTTAAATGAAATATGATGTTTCAATCTCCACAATTTCCTGGCTCCATTTCATTTTAGCTCTTAGTCTGAATTTGGTATAAGCATCCTCAGCCCCAGGAAAGACCTTACACCTAGAAATGTGCCCTCCTTGAAGTCTGTAAGCCCAAGAGAATGAGAGAGCTCCTTTTTCAGCCTTATAAAGGCTCGTTTTCCTTTATAAAGGTCAAAGGGACTATTCCCCACCTTTAGGCAAGAGTCTGCCCCTTCCACTCAGGGGTCTCAGCAGAACCTCCGTACCCCACCCCTGGAGCCCAGAATTCAGCCCAGAGATGCTCACTTGCTGCAGCGGATTATCTCACTCATCTGTACTCTTCTTTTGTCAGCTCCAAGGAACCATTCTCCAGTATGTGAAAACACTGATAGAGGTGATGCCCAAGATATGCCGCTTGCCCCGACATGAGTATGGCTCCCCAGGTTGGTGACAGCTAAACAATCCAGACAGACCCATCGCTTGGTGGGGAGGGAGGCTCTGACCATCCACCTTGGAGCATTTGCTTCTGTTACATGCCAGTGAGCTGACACAGTACTGGCTATCCATCCTCCCCCGCCACTAGCTAGATAGCCTTTTAATTCCTCTGAGCAATGGTACATTCTGTCAGTGGAGGGAGGTGATGCTTGCAGGGCCTGCCTCACGGGACTGCTGGGAAGTTGGAAGAGGACAGCAAATGTGAGCGCATTTACAGCATGCAGAGCCAGGTTATTAGAAAATGTATTTATGAGCTCAGCACCTCCTCTGCATACTTGGGGAGGCTGAGGCTGCAGGCAGTGGTGCCAAGTTGACATATCTCAGATAAGTCAGGAAGTGGACATCTTTGCTGTTTGATTGCTGGACAGAAAGATAATTCTTTCCTTCCTTAATAGTAAGTGAAGTGAATACAGGTCCTAGAGAAGAGGGAAAGACGGGAACCGTGAATTGGTGTCTGATGTGTTTTTCAAAACCAAGATGTCAAGTGCTGGGTCGGTGATTCAGAATAGGAAAAAGATAAGCTAAAATCCCTGGTGTTCAATCTCAGCTGCCCTACTTACTACCTGTGTGACTACAGGCATGCCCCTTACCCTGTCTGAGCCTCATCTGAAAATGGGTTGCGTAATAGTGCCTAATTTGTGATACTGTTGTATTAAATGAGATATTACAGATAAAGTCCTCTGCATAATATCTGACACCTACAAATAAATATTCCTGTCATGATTAGGAATTCAGGCAACTTTGGAGGGACTGGGAAGGGTCCAGTGCTGCCCCATTTGTGTGTATGTTTTGGTCTGAAAAAGACATGAGCCAGCTTTTTGAGCTTTTTCTAGCACTGAGCCCTGAAAGAAATCTCACTCTGGGCCTGAAGATAGACGGATGCGTGGTTTGGCTTTTTGTTATCCCAGAGTCAGGTCTGGGGCCACCACTCAGTCAGTGTCTCCCATAGACCCTATTGAGCAGTGTCAACTTCCCACTGACCATGCCGCTTCACCTCCCAGGGATCCTGGAGTTCTTCCACCACCAGCTGAAGGACATCATTGAGTACGCAGAGCTCAAAACAGACGTGTTCCAGAGCCTGAGGGAAGTGGGCAATGCCATCCTCTTCTGCCTCCTCATAGAGCAGGCTCTGGTAAGTTCAGATCCCAAAGGAATTGGGATGTCTCCGGGATGGAAGGGATGCCAACACCAGCCAGATATTGAGGCTCCCGCAGCATCGATTTGTGCTTAGAGCAAGCTCACAAGCGCTTTCTGTCCATGTCCAGACAGTTCTGGCCATGAGAGTCGTGGCTGAAGTCAGACAGACATGGAGTCTAGTCCTGGCTCCCCCATTCATGATTAGTGCAGTTGTCTAGGTCTTAGTTTGCCATTCACTCATGTTATGGAACCATACTGGGGTCCACTTGCTTGGTGCAGTAAGGACAGACATCTACACTGAGGTTTGCCCCAGGAGAAAGGAGGGCGTTTATTTGCAGAGTACCAAGCAAGAGAACTGGGCAGTTCTTGCTTAAGACGCCACCTCTCCAGTAGATGGCAAACCAGGGTTTTTAAAGTCAGGGGTAAACTTCAGGAAAGCAGAAGTTTCAGGCGAAGTTATAAGTCACTGCATGGAGGTCACACATTGGTTTAGCCCAAAGGGGCAGGTTATCTTGAAGTGGGCGGGGTCTTATAGTCATAGGTAGATTCTAGAGAGTTTCTGATTTGCAATTGGTTAAGGAAGAGAAGCTTTAAAATTTAGGGTCAGTAGAAAAGAATGTTAGCTCTGGCTTGTGGGTCTGACTTATTCCAGGCCTCCCAGGAATAAGTTAAGAACAAAGAACTGTGGTCAGAGCTCCACCTGCAGTTCCCTCTTATCTGAGGCCCACATGCCAGCGCATCTGTTTGGTGTGGGGTCCGGGTTTCTGAGAACAGCTCTGGGACATATGTGAAGATGTTATCTTTAATTTCTGTAGGGAATTAGACATCCCATGATTCTAGCTTCCTTGGCTGTCGGTTTAAGTTACTATTACCTTCTTGCTTATCAGGTTGTTTATTTCTCAGGGCTAGCTAGGTGCCTGGAATTTCTTTAAGAAATTCAAGATTTTCCTTTATTTCCATGCTTGTGAGTTGGGGGGGGGATGGGGAGTGGGTGTCTGGGCTCCTAAGAGGGATCCCTGCTCCATCTCACTCATTGGATAATTACTCCTTGGAAACCATAGGACAGGCACTGTGCTGGGGTATATAGCAGGGTCCAGCCCTGCCTCATGGCCTGTCCATATTTACACAGAAGTCATGTGTCCACTATTACAGCAAGAGCTAGGAGGGGTGAGTGCAGAGCCCCGTGGGAACAGAATATGGAGAACTCGATCTGTTCTTGGGGCTAAAGGAGGGCATCTCCAGGGAGGTAGCCTGGAGAATTTGCCTGTGAAGCTGTTCCAGGCTGAGGGGAGAGCATGCAGTGTTATCATTTTTTATAATGGGGGAAAACTATTTTACCCTGCAGGATAGTTTCAAGGGAAAGAGCTACCACATGTCAAGGTCATGCAGTAAGAACTAAACCATCACTAGTGTTGTCATATTGAACAAAAACACACCCCCTGTACATCTCCCTCTTGGGACCCTGCAGAACCAGCACATGCTTCTTCCTGCATGACCACTTGTTGGTATTTGCTGTGCCTCACGTCCGGCTCACAGAGACTGTGTTCTCCTGCGTCCTCCCCAAGGCACTCCAGTTTGTCTGTCCTCCACATGGTGCTCCCAGAGGGCCCAGTCCTACAGGTGTGGGGGTAATGGAGACACCCTAAAGCAGTAGAAGGAAACAGAAGGATTTTACTCTGAGCTGCATCATTCTCAGGACATAGTGGGAATCTCTTTCAGCATCCATTCATCCACTCATTCAGCAAGAGGCGTGGTAAGCCTCTTCATTGCCAGGAGCAGTTCTAGGTTGTGGATCAAAGGCCATGAGTAAGAGCCAGAGTATTACCATTTTTATTGCAGAGAGGGGGACAAAGAGTCATAAGGATCAGAATGTGGTTGCAGATGGGGATGGGAGTGTGATGAATAAACAGGATAACAGGATGGAAGGAGAGTGGCTGTGTCAGGGAGCCGTGTGCTGTTTTTAAGGAGGATGGAGCTTGATGGGCTTTAAGGAACAGGAAGGACACCATTGAGCTGGTGCATGGAGGCAAGGAGACAGAGGTAAGAGCTGTGGAGTTTGCCGGGCAGCAGGTCACTGCAGCCTCGTGGTTCACCGCAGGATGCCATGCGAGCTTGTGAGCGGCAGGCGAGGGAGTCTGCTTGGCTGTTTTCAAAGGCCTGGGGGCTGTTGGGAGAACCATTGGAAAGAGAGTGATGGACAAGGCTTTGAGTCTAGAGCCCACTTTGGAGGCAGCTAGTGCTTGGAGAATAGGCAGGAGGGGAAAGGAGGAACCTGGAACAAAGGTAGAGAGATAATGGAGCTTCCGAATCAAAGCCAGAAAGGATGCCTTGCCTCTAATAATTGTCTGTGTGACCTGGGATGAACCAGTTCATTTCATCCCTCAGTGCTCCCATCCCTAAAATGAGTGACTTGGACCTGCTGCCCTCAGATTCTCCCTGAGAGGCTCTGAAATGGGGACTGTTTGCCCTGCCTCTATAAGGAGTAATTGCTTCTCTGTTACCCCTTAAATGGACTCTCCAGACAACTAATTGATAGGTTTATTACACAGATCAGCAGACCCGGGTTGCTATACCAACGTAGACTTCAGAAGTCACAGGGATAAATAGGAACAACTGCTGAAGGCCTCAGGGGCACCAGGAACAGTGGAGGTAGGAAGGGCGGGTCCCTGAAGCCTTGGTCCCCAGTGTCTCCTGCTTAGCGGGAGACATGAGGACTTTTCATGAGGAACTATGATTCAGAGCATCAGTTCAGCTTCCCATGTTCAGACCCCAGGAGGCAGACTATTGATGGGGGCTGCGGGGAAAGGAAAACTTCCTCCAGCATCTCTGGGTGGTCACTTGAATGTATCACTGAGGACAGCAGGACAGTCAGGATCAAGGACCTTCAGAGCTGAGACAGACCCCCTCTACCGTGAATGTTTCAGCCCCCCCTATTCATAAGTGAGAAAACAGAGAACCAGAGAGGAGGCACTCACTTGAGGTCACACAGCATAGCAGCAGCAGAGGTAGAAGAACGGAAGCAGAGGTTTCCCGTGTTGATCCCTGGAATCAACACTGGGGGCTGGGGGGGAGCGGGGGATGGACACAGAGCAGGGATTAAGTTCACCGAAGTGCACACTCCCCTTTCTACTTAAACAACTGGGGAGATCGCCAAGCCTGGACAGTACTTTGAGGTAAGAATAAGGCATGAACGTTCTGGAGTTTTTTAGTTTGGGAAGCTAGAATTAAATATTTAAATGACATACTAATTGTTCTCAATGAAAGAGGACTGCTAACTGCCAAAAAAAAAAAAAAAAAAAAAAAAAAAAAGGCCTAATGGCCATCTGTAGACAAAGGGCTGTATAAACTGGAAGATCCATTCTCATGGAAAACTGAAGCAAGTAACAAGAATAAGGTGACAAAGTAGCTTTGCACATACCAAGATAAAAATTGGTGACAGATACAATATTGACCTAAAATGAAGTTTTAGGACAAGAAACACATGATGCCATAGAGGTAAACAAAAAATAAACCCCACAAATAACGCTGCATTGAAAAAGATCTAGAAAAAAAAAGCATACCAAGTAATTAGTCATTTTTTCTGGGTATTAGGGAGGAACCCAGGATTAGAGGTCAATAGGGACTTTTTAGCCTTATCTGGAATGTCTTAATTTCTTATAAGGAAAGCATATTCATGTATTATCATTGGCCTATAAATTTTAAAAAGTATATGATAGTTTTAGGAAAACTGGGAAATACCAAAAAGTGCAAAGGAGAAAGCAATCTCTTGCCCATTTTACTTTTTCAGTTATACTTTAAGTTTTCGGGTCCATGTGCAGAACATGCAGGTTACATAGGTACACACGTGCCATGGTGGTTTGCTGCATCCATCCCCGTCATCTACATTAGGTTTGCCTCCTGTTAGCCCTCCCCAATCCTCCCACCCCCCAACAAGCCCCAGTGCGTGATGTTCCCTTCCCTATGTCCATGTGTTCTCATTGTTCAACGCCCATTTATGAGAACATGCAGTGTTTGGTTTTCTGTTCTTGTGTTAGTTTGCTGAGAATGATGTTTTCCAGCTTCAGCCATGTCCCTGCAAAGGACATGAACTCATTCTTTTTTATGGCTGCATAGTATTTCACAGTGTATATGTGCCACATTTTCTATATCCAGTCTATCATTGATGGACATTTGGGTTGGTTCCAAGTCTTCGCTATTGTAAACAGTGCCACAATAAACATACGTGTGCATGTGTCTTTATAATAGAACGATTTATGATCCTTTGGGTATATACCCAGTAATGGGATTGCTGGACCAAATGGTATTTCTAGTTCTAGATCCTTGAGGAATTGCCATACTGTTCTAATAGATTTTCAGAGGTCTTTCTGTTTATAGGTTCCATAATACCTTCTCATCTGTGGTTTGCCTTTTTTTTTTTTTAAACAGATTATCATCGATAAGTAGAGGGATATAAATTGAACAGTTGATCACTTGGACAAAGGTATATTTCCCTCATTGTTAGGTGCTTATATTTCTCAAAATTCAGTGTGCAATATTAGTACATAAACCCATGTACCTGTGGCATTTTTCTGGTTTTTGGGTTTTTAGGTGTTCTGGTGGTTTAATTAATATATTACAGCCAAATGCATAAATCCTAAGTGTACAGCTTGATGAAGGCATGTGGGCATGTAGCCCACACCCAGGTCTAGCTAGATGCAGAACATTTACAGTATCATAGGTGGTTCTTACATGCCCTCTTCAGTGTTCCGCAAGGAACCATGGTTCTGAGTTCTGTTTCCAGAGGTAGTGTTGCATGTCCTTGAACTTCATATAGAGTTATCTAGTATGTTTTCCCTTTCCCTTCTGACCTCTGCTTCAATATTACACTTGCGATTCATCCATGTTGTGGATGATTCATTTTCTATTACTGAGTCAATTATTCTAGTATTCTTATTGCATGAATAGACTAATTGAATCATCCATTTTACTGTGGTTAGACATTTGGGTTGTTTATAGTTTGGTACTATTATGAATAATGATGTCATGAATATTTTTGTACATGTATTTTGGTGTATATATGTTCTTTTTATTAGGGAAACATCTATTAGGTTGGCTTCAGTAGATACTGCCAAGCAGTTTTACAAATTGTGTGTACCAATTTATACTCCCATTCAGCAGGATATGAGAGTTATAATTTCTTTGCCGCCTCATGAACAATTGAATTTCTCCCTCTTTTGCATCGTAGCCATTCTGGAGGTGTGTGTCATATTTCATTAGGATTTTGATTTCCCTAATGATGCTGATTCTCCTTTTCCATGTTACTAGCCATTTGGACACTATCTTTTGTGAAGTGATGTTCAACATTCTTGCCTTTTTAAATTACCTTATGGGTTTGTGGGCATTATGTATTATGGATACATGTATTCCAGATATATTACTCTGGCTCACGTTTTGGTGAATGGAAGTTCTTGAGGCTTAGTGTGGGTTTCTTTTTTTCCCTTCTGGTTGGTACTCTTATGAATCGTTTAGAAAACCTTCCCTGCTGTAACGCATGAAGCTATGCTATCTCCCGAAACTTTTAGAGGTTAGTCGTTCAAGACTAAACAGACCTTTAAGTCCACATTATTCACCTAGAATTGACGTTTAATGGGAGGTACAAATCTAACCTTTTATTTCCAGATTGTCCCGGCACCACTTACTGAGAAGACCTCCTTCCCGCAATCTGTAGCGGTAGTCCTATGTCCGTCATTTTTCTGGTGTCCATAAATGGTCTGGTCATCGCAGCCTCTTAATATTTGTTGGATCTAATCTGAAACAGATTGGCATTTGTTAAGTATTTTCACATGTATCAGGTTTTCAAAGGAAATTCTATTATCTAGTGTTTCCTCTAGTATTTCCTTCCCTGGGAAATCAGAAAGTGGTCATTAGGGAAATAGCAATCACTAAGTTTTTGTTCAAATTTTGCGTGGGACTTTGGGCCATTGTTATGCCAACATACACCAGGAGAGGGCCCTATTGGTACATGTGAGGAAGGGCGGGCCTGAGTCACTGGGAAGAACATAGCCATTCAGTCTGCCTTTTACTGCAAGGCCTCCTGGACTTGAATGTGTTCTCTGCCTTCGTCTCTGTTATTTCTTCTCTCCCTGTTTTATTGGAGTGGACCACAGGAACACTCCTGTCAGTCATTTGAGAGCATTACTGCCCTCACCAGAGATGAGAAGAGCCTAAGCCCAAACTCACAGAATCGAATGCCAGTCAGATCTGGGAACGAGACCATCCAAGGTCGGTTTCTCAACCTCAGCACCACTGACAATTGGAACCACATAATCTTTTCTTCTAGGGGGTCACCCTGTGCTTTGTTCAGCAAAAATGTCAAACAGTAATTTTGGATTATATTCCAGTAGCACCCTTCATTGTGACAACCAAAAATGTCTCTGTCTCCAGATATTGCCTGATATTCCTCAGGAGGGTAAAACCTTCCCCTCTTGAAAACCACTGATCTAGTAGAACCTCAAATTGTGTAGATAGGAAAACTGAGACCCCAAGAGGTAGCTGATTTTCCCAGCGTTATAGCTAGTGCAGGAGTCGGGATGAAAACCAGATGTGCCTTGGAGTCCAAAGATCCTTGAAGTTAGCGTATTAACGTACAGAGAGATGCCCAACTGGGCTTTGCCAATTGTTTTTGTTCTTTTCAATAGTTCCATCACCACATCTGACCTGTCTGCTACTTCTGCCTTTTAATGTCTTTCCTCTAATTGTTTTTATTACACAATTGAAATAAATTTATTGATAGAAAACTCAGAGAAGCAGAAAGAAAACAAAAACCGCATTGTCACACTAAGATGACCTCTGTTCACTTTTTTTTTTTTTTTTTTTTTTTAAGACAGCACACTCTGTTACCCACGCTAGAGTGCAGTGGCATGATCTCAGTTCACTGCAACCTCCACCTCCCGGGTTCAAGCAATTCTCCTGCCTCAGCTTCCCAAGTAGCTGGGATTACAGGCACACACCAACACACCCAGCTAATTTTTATATTTTTAGTGGAGATAAGGTTTCACCATGTTGGCCAGGCTGGTCTTGAACTCCTGACCTCAACTGATCTGCCTGTCTCAGCCTCCCAAAGTGCTAGGATTACAGACATGAGCCACCATACCCAGCTGACCTCTGTTCACATTCTAAAAATATTGTTCCAGATGTTCTAGCATATTTTCTCATATAAAATTATTAGTCATAAATAAAAGCAACACTCACCAAGCTGAGACGAGCGATTGCCTCTATGGGGTGTGATGATGACAGAGCCAAGGGATAAGTGTCTCTCGCTTTTTAGGCTTTAAATTATTTAGATTTATTGCAGTAAACATTTATTACTTTTTTTCCTTAAAAGGAAAGACTCACATACATAACAAATGTACACAATTCAAATGCATGGAAAGTAAAAAAGTGAAAGACCCTTCTCAACTACCCCTCTCAGATCATCACTCCATACGCCTACCTGTGCTTGATCCAGGATGATTTTTGCCCATCACTCTGAGAAAAGACTCCTCCAGCTGCCCAAGAAGCATGTCCTGTCCTTTTGCCCAGGCACCCACAAGTAATGCCTTTGACCTTTCTGTATGAGTATTTCTTCCAGCCCAGATACAGACTATATTTTTGGTTGAAAACGATCTACACTTTGTGGAATGGAGACACCTTGATTCCCAATAATACACTTTCTTTGTGTGACTTTATGATTTTGGACTCTATTTACATCTTTTCAGAAATGGCCTAATCTGAAAAGCAAACCTGCTAGCATCATCAATATATCAGGACTTGGGGGAAAAATGGTCTGAAAGTTAAGAATCACTGGTTCCACAAACAGGACCAAGAGTCCCCATGGGCCAGGCAGAGTGTGAGACTCCAGGGCATCTCCCATCCCTGATGGCACTGTTCACCACCCACCCCCCAGTTGTCAGCATAGGTTAGCCCTCCAGGCCCTCTAGTGGTGGGCAAGATGATTTTAGAGGTTTTAGAGACAGTTTCACTCTGTTGCCCAAGCTGGAGTGCAGTGGTGCTATCTTGGCTCTCTGTAGCCTCTACCTCCTGGGTGCAAGCAATTCTCATGCCTCAGCCTCCCAGGTAGCTGGGATCACAAGCATGTGCCACTACACCTGGCTACTTTTTGCATTTTTAGTAGAGATAGGGTTTCACCATGTCAGCCAGGCTGGTCTCTTAACTCCTGACCTCAAGTGATCTACCAACCTCGGCCTCCCAAAGTGCTAGGATTACAGGCATAAGCCACCACACCCAGCCATTCCCCAAAGCTTTTTAACTATTTATTAACACACCATTTGACAATGGCAACTATATAGATTTGATTGATAAATATTTACCTGTTGAGGTTTTGCTCAGAATTTTACTGATGAAAATTTATAATCAGAGACCCTCAACCTAGATACAAAACAATTTGGTGAAAAATGGCATAAAACAAGAACTGAAACAGGAGGTAGAAGGCTGGGCACGGTGGCTCATACCTGTGAAATTCCAACACTTTGGGAGGCCGAGCTGGGAGGATCATGAGGTCAGGAGTTCGAGACTAGCCTGGCCAGCATGGTGAAACCCTGTCTCTACTAAAAATACAAAAATTAGCCATGCAGTTGGCACACTCCTGTAATCCCAGCTACTTGGGAGGCTGAGGTAGGAGAATTGCTTGACCTTGGGAGGCAGAGGTTGCAGTGAGCCAAGATCGCACCACTGCACTCCAGCCTGGGCAATAGAGAAAAACCCTGTCTTAAAAAAAAAAAAAACACAGAGGTAAAGGTGATAGGAAAGATTTCCCAGGCAAGGGTCATTAGTGTATCCTCAGCTCCTAGCATAGGGCTCATTAACTATAAATCAGGGGAGGGACATTTCAGCTTCGTTGTGGATTATAAATCAAAATGTAATGTTTATCCTCTAACATCCTCAAGATACCACCATTCAAGACAATGGCAATCAGTCACCTTCATCCAAAGCCAGATCAGTTCTTGCTTATTTTGTTAGCCTTGCCAGTAACTGCCAAGAAATCAGAGCCTTGGTTATACAGTTCTGTATCAATGACTTTTCTGTGAGGAGACCCCCAATGGTCAGGGTCATATTACAGTTTGTGCTACTGAGTACTATTCTAAATGGACGTCGTCAAGCACCAGGAACGCAGCGCAGGGTAGTGCAGTGGTCTCAACTGCAGCTGCTCATTTAAATCGCTTGGAAATTCGCTTTAAAATACTGATCCCCGAGCCCTATCACAAGAAAAACCAAATCCTTGGGAATGGATGCAGATTTTTTTTTTTTTTTTTTTTTTTTTGAGATGGAGTCTCACTCTGTCGCCAGTGGTGCGATCTCAGCTCACTGCAACCTCCACCTCCTGAGTTCAAGCAGTTCTCTGTCTTAGCCTTCCTAGTAGCTTACAGGTCCCCACCACTATACCTGGCTACCTTTTTATTTTTAGTAGAGATGGGGTTTCACCATCTTGGCCAGGCTAGTCTTGAACTCCTGACCTTGTGATCCACCTGCCTTGACCTCCCAAAGTGCTGGGATTACAGGCGTGAGCCACCATACCTGGCTGGGCCCAGATATTTTAAAAGCTCCACACTTGGCTCTGATGTACAGCCAGAGTGGAAGATGCCCCATCTAGAAGCATCTTCTTGGACTAGGGCTGCCAGATTTTTGACATTGATGCTTAGTTGTCACAGCTCTTGCCAGATCTGCAGATCACTGGTGCTGTTATTTACAAAACCTTTTTACTGAAATTTAATTTTAAAAGAAAACTATCACTTCCATTTAAAAAAATCATCTCTTGCCATCCTTAGAAAGCAACCAGAATAATACATTTAATCAAAATAAAGCAAAATCATATAATTCCAGCTGCCGCCTGCCCAGATCTCTGAACACAAGGCTTATTCCCTCTTTGTTAAAAACAAGATTAATTAGTAAACATTAGGTGCTAACATTTGCCGGTTTCAAATGGAGTTTCTGATTAAGGATGTCAGAAGGATTATCAGGAAACTGAAAAAGGAAAGAACGTGCTCACTGTGTGGCTCATTATGATTAAGTAGCATTTTCTTGCATGCCCAATTCCCACTTTAGGAAATGCTAACCTTAGAAGACATTGGCATATACTCGAGGGAAGGGAAAGCCCACTTTCTAGGCCACAGTTTCTTGGTTACAGATCTTTCCCAGTTGACCAGGCATGATTGTGATCCAGGATAATTCTGTTATCCCTTTGACAATTCAGGGGACAGGGGAAGAGGTTGGAGGTGAAACATAGCAATATATAGCACTATTCAGGCAAGGCATAGATGGACAGGAAAAGATCACACATAGAATTGGGTAAGATTAAATTACTGATTGATTTAGCGAGGGCTGCGAAGAGCCGCTGGCAGTGAGGGACTAGTGGAACGGATGCAGAGGCAGCGTCTCTCGGATGAGCCTTCCACTGCACCTGGAGTCACACATGAGGACTGGGAGTTGCAGCTTGTACATTCCGTGCAAGGGAGAGGGTCTCGGTGGAAATGGGAAGCCTAATTTCTTGCCTGCTTCACAGGCTCTGTATCCTTGGGGCTTAACATCAGTATGCGGGAACCACATTATGTACCTCCATATAAGGGAATGTTTAGAACACTGAGCTTTCTGGTTACGCCCGGCACCTCCATGCCCCTCCTGCCAAGCACCGATTTCTATGGGGTGCTTGGACCTCCCATTTTCAGCTTCTTTCTCCGTACTTACTCAACAAAGCCAAAAACATAATGCATTAGTGACATTTGTCTTGTTGCCTCAAAAATCAGAGCTAAGGTTATTTAAGAAAATACTGGTTTGATGATTCCCTTTAGGAAATCAGCTAAAAGCGGTAGTTTTTCACTCACCTATGACCAGAACCTTAAAGGTAGAGTCTAATGCCATTCTGCATAAATCTGACATTCTTAAAATCATGTTGAATCTTTTTTAAATATGTACATGGAATCTTTATGGTAGCCTGTAGCCAGGAGAAATCAAGTCTCCAGTTAGCCTCATAGACTACATGAGCTGAAAACACTTAAGGTTTTGGACATTTGAAGGAATCCCCCAGTTTTAAAACTGATGGTCCATCAGTTTTAAATTAAGTATAATACAGAAAGAAAATTAAGACAAAAAACACTTCAATAAAATATGAATCCCTTGAATTCTGATGCGAGTTCATTACAGTAAAATATTTTTGCATCCCAACTCCAAAAACCTGTCAACAGAGCAATTTTACAGTAGACTGTGGTTCTTAATCACCTAATGATGATTTCTCTTGTAGTTATCACATAGTGGGAATAATAGGCATTAGCATGACACTTGGTACATGCAAAGTTACTGAATCATAACTTTCACTTATTAACTCCTCCCAGAGAGAAACTTCTGCAGAAGCACAAGCTCCTGGCAGTTCTCCAAGGAAGGGTGGTTAAAGCTCATGGTTTTTGTCTAGCAACTGCATATTATTCACACTTTGGGAAACTCATAGCTTTTTGGAACCAGGATCTACCCATGATAAAAGAAACATTTTAGGAACAGTTGAGGAAATTTTAGTCTTGCCTACATCGTGTACGATATTAAGAACATTTTAAATTTAGAGGATCGTAATTCTGAAGTTACACAGGAGGATGTCCTTGCTTTTAGGAGTTACATGCTTAGGTATTTAAGGCTGAAGTGACTCAGTGTCTTCCATTTACTCTCAAATGATTCAGTAAAATAAAATTAAAGCAAATATGACAAAATGTTCGTGACTGTACATCAAGGGTATAAGGATATTCATTATTCCTTCAAGTATTTTATATGTTTAGAATTTTTCCTGATATGAAGTTGAAGGGGGAGGACATCAAACCTCATCAGGGTATCAAAAACTTAAGAAAGGGGTTAAAGCAGACAAGGTTGTAATGGATGAGGAGGAAAGTCATGAGGGTTTTCTGTCTTTTCCAGCTACTCTCCTAGTAAGATTTATTCTTGGCAACACATATCCTGGAGCTACATCTGGCCTTATTTTAAAAATTTATAGAGGCATTTGCTAGCACTGAACTCAGCTGTGACTCACAGGCAGACCACCTATTTGATTTACCATCAGGAAATACCAGTTTAACAGGGAAGCTGGCCAGTCCAATATAGAGGCCAGTGAGTGGCCCTAAGAACACCTCTGGCAGCCTCCGTCCTCTCTTTGGCTGTGGTGGGAAGGCTTGCCTTCTGCTTCAGGAATACTAACAGAGAAACACAGACACACAAGAATGCCTTCTCCCTATGCTCAGTTGAAGAGAAGTGTCTCAAACCCAGCTCCGCAGAGGGTCACTGCCTCTCTGTGCTTGAGCCGAGGGAGGGGAGGGAGGGGCATGCCTTAGCATTAGCAGCAAAGGGGTCTTCATATAATTATAAATCAGGTTGTTACTCTCCAGCTTAAAAGTAACAAGTGGATTCTCATTGTACTTAAAATTCAAACTCCCAACTTTGATCCACAAGGCTCAGATTTCAGCCATGCCTGTTCCACTACTTATCTATTATTACCATTCTGCCTGGCTGCACAACCCACATGGCATACTGAGAGTCAAGTTAAAGAGAAAGAAACTGAGGTTCACTGCAGGTCTGCGTCAGGGCAAGACAGAATCCCATTGTCCTTGGCTTCTACCTTAAGGCTTGTTGACATTTACCACCTTGGCATTGTAATTCAAGGGCACCAACACCACCCACCTCAGCCCCCAAGAAAGACACCTCGCCTGTCTATCACAGTGTCTGAAATTCTCCCATTAGAGACTCGCTCCATGGGCTTGGAATGTTTTCTTTAGAAGGCCCCACTAAAGTGGGGTTGCTGAGATGTGTTGAGAGAAAGAACGTGCATGCTCGCAGAGCTGGTACTTTCGTGAATATTCATTAATCAAATAATTTTGAGTAGGATGATCATTTAAAAAAGGATGTAGGATAGGCAAGGTGCAGTGGCTCATGCCTGTAATCCCAGCACTTTGGGAGGCCCAGGTGGCCAATCACAAGGTCAGGAGTTCGTGACCAGCCTGGCCAATATAGTAAAACCCCATGTCTCCTAAAAATAAAAAATGAGCTGGGCGTGGTGGTGCACACCTGTAATCCCAGCTACCCCAGAGCCTGAAGCAGGAGAATTGCTTGAACCCGGGAAGTGGAGGTTGCACTGAATTGAGATCGCGCCACTGCCCTCCAGCCTGGGTGACAGAGCAAGACTCCGTCTCAAAAAACAAAAGGATGTAGGATAACTAAAAATAGGCCAAAAAAAAAAATCCAAATAAGCTCTTTACTGCACATGGGAAGATACTGATTACATATACTAAATGATAAAAAATAGATTACAGAAGAGTAGGTATATTCCGTTCTTTTTAAAAAAATATATGCCGAAATAGTATGTGCAGAGAAGAATCTGACAGTTCAAACTCCAGAAAAGGCTATCGCAGTGATGACTCCTGGGTGGTGGAATTATACATTTTTTCCTCCTTTAAAAAATTTACCTGCATTTTCTAATTTTTTGAAAGTGAACATTAAGACAGCCAATAAAAAGAAATGAGGCTAGAGTGGCAATCATTAAAACATGGCTAAGTTTGTAATTTTCCAGAGGACAGTCTTTGTCCAGAGGCTGAATTAAGTATTTGGTGCATTCCCAGAAGACAATGACAAATGTCAAGTCAAATGCCACATGTAAGATAACTAGGGTATCATTAATGATGATGGCCCTTGGAAATCAGAAACAGCAGATTTGTAGCTTGAATGCCACTGCCCCCTTCTAGTTCACCGTGGAGGTTGATGATCAATCCTGCTGCACCTGAATTGGTGTCAGAATCCTCTCCAAAAGCCATTGCTGCCTCTCAGTAGTGACTGATGTGTGAGGTGACCCCAGGGCCATCACTACACTAGCACACATGTTACCTTCAGGAAATGATAAAAAGGTATCCTTCCTCAAGACTAATATATTTTCAAAATTAACATATTTTGAAATATATTAATTTTTAAAGAACAAATAACATCTGCTAGAAAATGATTATGAACAATCTGGTTTCTGTACTGTGCTTGGCATTCCCTAGGATGTTGCCCTTGGATACTATACTTGCTACATAAACCATACCTAGCAGCCTTGGGTGATAAACTCCCCCATCCCCCCATCCCCATAAACTGAACACAAACCCTAACAAGATGGTATCATTGTCTCCCAGCAAAAGCAGCAATGATCTGAGACCCCTGGAAACTGCCTGTCGTTCCAGCATTCCAGGTGCTGGCATTTGTCCTGCTTTGGCATCTGGGCAGCAGTTTTCCTCCTGAAATGCCCACTTCCACCTGGTCAGATGCACTGTCCTGTACAGCAAGGCAATGCAGCAAAGCCCAGGACACTAACAGAGTGGGGCTTACCAGTCAGCTGTTCCTTTTTCAAGGCAGCATGGGGAAAGGAGGACATGGGTCCCTGTTCCAATTAAATT
This sequence comes from Sapajus apella, assembly GCF_009761245.1. Lineage (NCBI taxonomy): Eukaryota > Metazoa > Chordata > Mammalia > Primates > Cebidae > Sapajus > Sapajus apella. Next base: position 2,741,699 of record NW_022437050.1, on the reverse strand, counting down.
GCAAACTTAATTCATTTTTATTTCTAGTCTGTGAATTTGATGATTATACGTTCCAGTCACTTGTAATACACACAGTTAGTTCCCTGGGGCCTCTGCTGATGCATCAGCTGCATTGCAAGCCCAGCCTCTCCCTCCCAGCACCCAGCATTATGGTTCTGAAGGAGATGCATTCTGGGTGGCAGAGTCTGCTACCTAATGACGAGTAAGGGAAACTCATGCTGGGGACATTTACTACCCAGCAGATTCTAAGTGGCCACCTGGAGTTCTAAAATCAGCATTCCCAACTTGGGGTTTGTTAAAGGCACCCAGGAATCCTCATGCCTTTGTGCCATCTAGGATTATGAGACTCAGCAACTAGAACACAGTGAGGTCGACTTTAAAGATGATGATTGCCTGGTAGGCCCGATGGCCACTTGGAGCTGAGACCAGGCCTTGGGCAGCAAGACAATCCTGAGAGGCCATAGCTCTGGTTTATCACCCATTTCTTCATTTAATAAGAAGTATTACTGTATTTACTTATATTCCGCCTGTGTCCAAAGGAAGACACCATGCCTATCAAAGAACTGGTGTCGTTAAGTCTACACAGAATGAGGCCAAGGGGAAGGGCAGGGGGAATTGCATGTGGCCCTCTCAGCCTGATTTCCATGGCTCCACTGGAAGCCACATATCTTTGGATTCAGAAATCTTGGGTTCAAGTCTTGCCTCTATACTGGCTAGCTATGAGACTCTGGGATAGCTGTTATCTTCCCTAAGCCAAGTTTGTCCAACCTATGGCCCAGGATGGCTTTGAATAAATACAGCCCAACTCAAATTCATCACCTTTCTTAAAACATTATGAGATTTTTTTTTTTTTTTTTTTTTTTTTTTTGCTATTTTTTGTTTTTAGCTCATCAGCTATCGTTAGTACATTTTATTTTTTATGTGTGGCCCAAGACAATTCTTCTTCCAGTATGGCCCAGGGAAGCCAAACAATTGGACACCCCTTCTCTAAGCCCTAGTTTCCACACTGAAAAGTGCCGGGGCCAAGGAGCTACCTCACAGAGATCTTAGTGGTAAATGAAGTAATGAATGCTAAGTCTCCAGTGTGTAAGAAGCAGGTTCTCAGTTACCAAGAGCACCCCTCCTTGCTTTCCTCCTCTTGCCACGAGCAAAGAGACTTGAATCAGCCTTTTCTCTAAACTCCCATAAGAACTGAAAGCCTTGCTCCTGACTGCCCATAGCCCTGTGGCCCACACTCCTCACAAGCCCAAGCCAACGATGCCCTACTCCTTTTTTTTTTTGAGGTGGAGTCTTGCTCTGTCACTAGGCTGGAGTGCAATGGCGTGATCTTGGCTCACTGCAACCTCTACTTCCCGGGTTCAAACAATTCTCCTGCCTCAGCCTCCTGAGTAGCTGGGACTACAGGCATGCCACCACATCCAGCTAATTTTTGTATTTTTAGTTGAGATGGGGCTTCACCATGTTGGCCAGGAGGGTCTCAATCTCCTGACCTTCTGATCCACTCACCTCGGCCTCCCAAAGTGCTGGGATTACAGGTGTGAGCCCTGTTCCTTTCTTATTAGCCACCTCATTTTATCCCTGATTTCATCCTCCTCCTGAATGGGATGGCACCTTTCCTCCCACAGTTCAAAACCCTGCCCCTCCTCTCAGGCCCATCTCACAGCCATCGCTTCCTCATCCTCCACAAACCCCCGGTCCTTTCATTCAACACACATTTTATCAAATGCCTTTCTCTGCAAGAAACTTGGTGGCGTTTCTCTTATAGTCTCTAAAGCCTTTTGTCAACATCTTCTCCTATTGTACCCAATTGATTCTGTTTTATTTCTGTCATGAGTGTCCTTGGATCTCTTTTCCACTAGATGGTAAACGTCATTGAAATCTCGTTTTTACAGAACTCTACCTGTTACTGTGTTTCCCGAAGCATCTAGGCCCCTCTCTGACTCCACGGAGTGTGTCATCTTCATCTCTGTGCTTTTGGGTTTTCTGCCAGATCACAGAGCAAGCACTCAGTAGATATTTGGTGACCTAAAGAAAGGAAAAAAAAGGTAGCAGCAAATGCAGAGAAGTGGCACCTTCCCTACTCCTGACTTGAAAGCTGTCTTTTTATCCCTGTTTATGTTGTGTGCTAGTAGACATGGGAATGCTCAGAATTTATCTCTTCCTTTGAACTCAAGGACAACTTTATGCTTTTCCCTTGGGTCTCATATAGTCAGAGGAACTGAAGTCTCTAGAAGGGTCTTGGTCACCCTGAGAAGCACCCGCCCATGCAAACCTTGCACTTGTACCTTTTCTTTCCCCTGGGGTCAGCCTCCATCCTCATGCTGATTTCCAAGTTCAGATTTACTCCGTAGACTCCACAGGGCCCAGGCCTCATAGCTAGTGGCCTTTTAGACATCTTCTCTTCCATGCCCACACACATCAGAAATTTACCTTGCCTAAATTTACCTTCGCTTCTTCCTGCCTGCAGCCTCACTGTGTCCGCTGACTCCAGGAACGGCACCTCCGTCATACAGGTGCCCTGCACAGGGGGCCTTTTCCTTTCGCCCTCGTGTCCAGTCATTAGGTCCGTGGCCTCTGCTCACTTCCTTCCATCTCCTTTGCCACTACTCCTGGCCCTGCTTTCTCCTGATCGGACTCTTAAAACACCCGCTTTTCCCTTCCCAATCTTCTCTCTTCCTTGCAACCAGGAGGTGAAACTGCAGCTCTGCCATTTCCCTGATAAAAACCATCAGGATGGCACCCAGAAACCTAAGTGAGGCTTAGAAGATTCTTCCCAACCCACTCCTGCCCCCCCCCCGCTTCCTGTCTCATATCACTTCCCCCAGCACTAAAGGCTTCAGTCTACCTAGGCTCTCAGCCCTGGCCGACCATGGCCTCGTGCTTTGGGGCCTTTGCAGATACTGTTCCCCCTTACCTGTCCAACACTCACCCCTGGTTCAGGTTAGCATTCTTCTTCAGAAAGCCTTTCCTATCATCATCCCCAAAGGTCTGAATTGGTGTTCCTCTTTGCATCCCCACAGACCCCAGCCATACCCCAATTGTAGCATTTACTAGAATTGCCTGTTTCCTTTTTTTTTTTTGGCATCATCGTAGCAAGGGTTATGCATCTGGCCTGCCTCACCTACTTCAGCATCTTGCAGAGAGCCGTGCGTGTCGTTGACCCCTATTATTTGCTATATAAATGAAATAATGACTTACTCTCTAGCTCAGGCTGTATTCAAGCCGGAATCAAAGTCTTTAGAATTTGGTATCACCGTATTGGATATCTAAATCCTATTATACACATGTTCTCTATATTCTTGCTGGCCTCTCATATCAGGCTGAGAAAAATATAGAGAAGGTGCAGGTCCTGAGCTTGGGTGATCCCTCAAGAAGATTCCCTCTCAATCAATGTTTGATCGAGATGTGGGTCACTCCCCTGGTTCTCCATCAGAAGCTCAGATTTCAGGACCCTGGGCTAGATTAGACAGCCCAGTCTGCAGACTGCTTAGTGGAAGCCCTGAATGAATAAGAGCTCTGATAAGTTTTTGAAAAGCAAAGGCACTGCGGGCTGGAAGGGCTTGGAAGACTCCTAGAAGATGAAACTTAAATGGGGCTTTATGGGATGGATAAAAATGGGTAGAAAACTTTGGTTGGGGGTAAGAGGGTCAGGGAAGAAGGAATTTGTGGGTACAAATTGACCACGTGACTAGTCTAATTATATACTTTGGAATCATATCAGCAGATTTATAAAAGTTAGTCCATCCGCAAAGAAATTATTTAAACCAATTCAGGATTGAGGCTACCTCTGGGAGTTGAGTATCGATAATTTCCTATTTCTTTGCACAGAAGAAGGTAGCTTAGACTCTTGTTCTTCTTCAAACCACAAATATACCATAGCTTAAGTTTAAAGAATGTTAGTTGCTATAACCAAAAACCCAGTAAGTCAATAAATGATATGATCCTGTCAGATGTGAGTGAGGCTGAAGTTTCTTAGGTGATAAGATTTTTAAGTGATTTTGTTTCTATTTTTGGTAACTTTGCAATTTAATGACATGTATGTATAATGAAGGGGGAAGAGTCAAGCTTCCCAAGGCTGCTTCTGCATTGGCTGCCATGGAAAAACAATGGGTGTCCAAGTGAGGTGGCTCTGGATCTAAATGTCAGCCTTACTGGTTATTTAAGCATCTGCGTGGGGACCTAAGGTAGGAAAGTCCACCTCACCAAGAGCCTTAATGTCCTTGTCCACAGGAGGGGGACAGTGAGACCTACCTCACAGGGCTGGCCAGAAGCGTGCAGCAGGCGACAGATACAAAGCAGCTGGCTCAGTAGTTAATGCTCAGTAATGTTCATTGCTTCTCCTTCTCTAAAAAGAAAAGTGGTTGTAGTTTAACAGACTCTTGGTTCTAGACACTCAGAGACCATTTAATCCAGCCTCTTGATTTTGTTCCATTTAAGTTGTTAATTGCACATTGTAACTTAATTCCATTAAATTCTTAGTTGCACATTATAACAAATCGAATAGTACAGATGATCTTTTGATGAAAACATTGTACTTGGCCCTGCTGCACCTCCTCCCACCTGCATTCCCGACCCCCAGGGCAGCCTGTCCCCATCACTCCCGTTTCCGGTTCTTCCAGTTACCTCCATAACGCTCACTATTCTGAGGGTAACCTTTTTTTTTTTTTTTTTTTAATTTTTTTAATTTTTATTTTTTTTAAAGACAGGGTTTCACTATGTTGGCCAGGCTGGTCTAGAACTCCTGACCTGGTGATCCACCCGCCTCAGCCTCCCAAAGTGCTGGGATTACAGACGTGAGCCACTGCGCCCGGCCAAGGGTAACCTGTTTCTTAATTTAGACATTACTTTAGACATTACTTATCGACTCCCTACTTGGAAAGATGAGATTTTAGCTCATCTCTCCCCGTCTCTTCCTTTCAACATTTGATTATATTACTGCTTCTGTTTTGTAATCATAGAGAATATACTTACACCTCTATTGCCGCTTTTGGTAACATGATTTCGTATCTTGATTCTTTCCCATGAAAGGACAAAAGACTGAATTACCACCCCTGGTGCTCCCACCTCCTGCCTCTTGTCAGCTTCACTTTTACTACATCACTGCTGTATTTTTTATAATACTTATATTTTGTTCTGCATCCGTCATTTGTCCCTAAATGTAGCCTAAAACAAAAACTATTTGCATGAAACCTATGCAAATATTTTTTTCTTTGAGATGGAGTCTCACTTTGTCACCCAGGCTGAGTACAGTGGCTCAGTCTTGGCTCACTGCAACCTCTGCCTCCTAGGTTCAAGCAATTCTGCTTCCTCAGCCTCCCAAGTAGTTAGGACTACAGGTATGTGCCACCATACCCAGCTAATTTGTGTATTTTTAGTAGAGATGGGATTTCACCATATTGGCCAGGGTGGTCTTAAACTCTTGACCTCAGGTGATCCACCCACCTCGGCCTCCCAAAGTGCTGGGATTACAGGCATGAGCCACCACACCTGGCCCCTATGCAAATATTTTTCTTTGCTGGACCAAGTGGCATGCTAGAATTTCATTTCCTCCCCTCTGATTCCAGCAGCGAGACTCCCAAAGCTCTTTATTTTCAAGTTGGGAAAAAGTAGTTGCTTTCAGGGTTCTTTTTTTCAAGTTAATTTTTTAAAGTAATATATGCTCAATGTAGAAAACAGTAAATGCATACAGGTAGGAAAAAAGGGAAAGAATGGGAAAGAAAATTAAAAATACCTGAAAATTTCACTACATGGACAATTCTTAAAACCACTTCATATAGTTCATAATCAGTAAAATTGAAGTGCTAATACTTCCTTTATTATTCTTGTAATGAGAAACACATGGGCCCCAAATAGGAGAGATTGTGTTCTAAGGTTAAGTTCCCTCACATACTGAGCCTTGCAACTTTTATTCTACATAGTTATTGAGCACCTACTGTATATTAGGCACTGTGCTCACTATTGGGAATAAAATATGGTCATAGATAGACATTGTCTCTACTTTTGTGGAGGTTAAAATTCAGTGGTTGGGGAGTAGATATTCATGAACTAGTCACATATGGAATGTGGAATACAGCTTGAGTTAAGATGCTGAAAAGGAAAAGAACTTCATTCTTTGAGGACATTTAACTAGGGAACCTACATGAGCAGGGGGGCATTGGGGTCAGGGAAGTGTTCCTAAAAGGAACAGTGCTTCCTTCAATTGCCATCTGAAAGAACAGGAATTGACTAAGCAAAGAGTAAGGGAGAAGATGGATTAGACAGCATTACAGAGACGTGAAGATTCTGTGATGGCCACACAAACAGCATGTTTGAATAACAAACAGCTGCTATAGCTGGAGCAGTCAGAGCCAGCGGGGCAAGTGGAGAGGAAACCCAGGCTGGGTGGTCCTCACAGGCCGCAGCAAGGAGCCTTTCTAGCAGGGCACAGCTTGATGGGTTCCTAGGCAGAGTGGATGGTCTAGTGTGGATCCTTTAAGATAAGGATCAGACAAGAGGGAGGTCAGCCTTTTCTGGGCTCCCACAATGGAAGCTTGTTTGGATCACTTATGTAGGCCTTTATGTGCTCCAAAATGGATGTTTTTATCAGTCACAATGATCTCAGCTTGAATGTCAAACAAACAGCTTCCACAAAAGGTGTTGCAGAGTATGTAGCCACCTCATCATGCAAATGGCCATGTAGCTCATCTGGGACCTTCCAGGCAAATGCTTTTCCATCTCTTAGGAAATCACATCCTTCACCTTTCTCACCTTCACTGATAAATGACATTACAAAGCACACACAGAAGTATGCCAGCAGGAAGCACCCCCAGAGAACCTCTGGTCCTGCAGTTTCAGTTTGCATTGGGGTGGCAGGGGCGTTGAAAGGGGTAAATGGAATACTGTCTCCCCAAAAGAAATCTGAACAATCTCATCATGTAAAATGAACAAAGCAGCAGCATTACTCTTGTAGAGAACTCAGAGCCCTCTTTCCCTTCCTCTATCCCCTAAGGTGGCTCCCAAGACCACTTTACCCATATTAACAAAATAGAAAGTTGATAGTTCATGCAATGGTCAGCCTTAAGACATTTCTTGGAGCAACTGAAATGTTTGGAAAAAAGACAAAACTTGGCAGTGGGGCTATGCATACCAGCCCTCTGGAACTTCAGTAGCTCCTCGTTACACTTAAAATTCACCCTCAGCCCCTTGCCTACAAGGCCCCACCTGATCTGGTCTCTCCCTACCTTTAGGGCCTCCTGCTGTACGTACTAAGAGTCTCTTCATCACTGCACTCTTAGCTCGTCCCCTGCCTGGGGGCCTTTGTCCTGGAATGCCCTTACCTCATATCTGCATGGCTGGCTCCCTTGCTTCATTCCATTCTCTAATCAAGTGTCAGCAACTCATTCCATTCTCTAGCCAAATGTCACCAACTCAAACATCACTCTCAAAAAAAAAAAAAAAAAAAAATGGAAAAAAAAAGTTGTTGTGTTGTTGTTGTTGAGAGCCAGTCTCGCTCTATAGCCCAGGCTGGAGTGCAGTGGAACAATCTTGGCTCATTGCAACTTCCAGCCCCTGGGTTCAAGCAATTATCCTCACCTCAGCCTCCTGAGGAGCTGGGATTACAGGCATGCACCACCAAGCCCAGCTAATCTTTTTGTATTTTGGGGTTTCACCATGTTGGCCCCAGGGTGGTCTCGAACTGCGGAGCTCAGGCAATCCGCCTGCCTTGGCCTCCCAGAGTGTTGGGATTACAAAAAAGGTCTTTTCTGACTACCTTGTGGTAGTCCCTTCCCAACCCCAGTCACTGTCTAGCCTATTACCCTGAAATGTTCTGATTTGTTTACTTGTTTTTATCTGTCTGTCACCTAGAATATAAATTTTGTGAGGGCAAAGATCTAGTCTAACTTGTTCAGCATCATACCTGCAAAGCCCAGAAGAGTGCCTGGTACTCAATAAATATTTGTTGGATGAAATGTATGACTGTAATAGTAGCATTCTCATACTTGGAGGACTGTCTTGTGGACAAATTTATTTACTCATCTAAGAAACATTTATAGAGTAACAAATGTTTAGTCATTTAATAAATAATTGAGAAACTATTATATGCAAGGCACTGGAGATAAGAGGCAGAAATACAGACGCCATCCTACCATTAAGGAGCTCATAGTGTTGTGGTGGTTGGTGTGGAGAACTGTGGAAAGAATCAAACAGGAGAATCCGCAGGAGATAAAGACGGATTGGTTTTCATAGGAGAAAGAGAGAAGATGCACCCAGGGTTTAGGCCTGGGCAGATGGGGTGTTGATTGTGTCATTTTGTGAACAAGGACCCCCAGGTGATAAGGGGAGAAGGTGGTCAGCTTTGGAAACAGTGAGCTGTGGAATATTCAAGTGGGAACATCGAATAAGGAGTTGGATATCCAGGTCTGGAGCTTTGCAGAAAAGTCTGGATGAAAACACAGATTTGATTAATAGTGGACAGTGAGTGGTGTTTCAAATCATGGGAGTCAATGAGAAAAACATGAAAATAGAAGAAGAAAAAAACCTCAACATTTAAGGAACAATCAAAGATAAAATCTGCAAAGATGCTAAAAAGGAGAAAGCAAAATGGTGGAAACAAAGAAACACCTTGTTATAGGAGCTGAGGAGGACAGTGCCTAATACTTTAGAGACACCAAATAAGATGAAGGCCGAAAGGGTTGCACTGAACTTGGTGACAGAGAAGTCCTTGGTCATCTTTGCTAGAGAGACTGCCCTGGCATACGACTAGGCATGATATTTCTGTTTGCTGAGAAAGGAAGTAAAGACTGGGAAACGGAGGGAGATGTAGAAATCTCTTACAGTGCTTGGCCCTTAGGGGAAGAATAAAGATAGGAGAGCTAAAGATGCTAGCTCGGAAAACACATTCAGTGACACTGTAAAGAACAGAGCAAGAATCTAGAGTGGCAACTACTGGAAGCAGCCTCAGCTCAATACCAAACCAAACTTTCTAACCATTAGAGTTTTCAAAAGTAGATTGGGCTGCCTCCAGAAGAACTGAGTTCTCGATTGCCGGAGTTACGGAAGAATAGCCTGAATGTTCTATTAGAAAAGAATAAAGGTGTCAAATCAGTATCTAGGTCTCCACTTTAAGAAACTAGAGCCATGGCCAGGTGCAGTGGCATGTGCCTATAATCCCAGCACTTTGGGAGGTCAAGGCAAGAGGACTGCTTGAGCCCAGGAGTTTGAAACCAGCCTAGGCAACACAGTGAGATCCCCCATCTCTATTGTAAAAATCTTTATTTCAATTATTTTAAAAATAAACTAGATAAATAAGAGCAAATTAAACCTAATGCAAGCAGAAAAAAAGAAATGAATTAGTAAAGAACAGAAACCAGTAACATTGAGGTACAGTGGCTCATGCCTATAATCCCAGCACTTTTGAAAGGCAAAGGCAGGCAGATGGCTTGAGCCTGGGAGTCCAAGACCAGCCTGGGCAACATGGTGAGACCCCATCTCTACAAAAGATACAAAACTCAGCTGGGTGTGATGGTGTGCACCTATAGTCCCAGCTACTTGGGAGATTGGGGTGGAAGGATCATCTGAGTCCAGGGAAGTTGAGGTTACAGTGAGTCATGTTCATGCCACTGCACTCCAGCCTGGACAACAGAACGAGACGAAAGAAAAGAAAGGAAAAGAACAGAAAAGAAAAGAAAGATTAAAAAAAAAGAAAAGAAAAGAAACCAGTAACATTGAAACTAAAAGCTCGTTTCTGGGAGGAGAAAAAAAACCAAACCTCTAGCCAGACTGACCAAGAATAAAAGACAAGACCAAATGGCTGGGAGTGCAGGAGGGACATTACTGCGGAACCCACAGAAATTAAAAGGACAATAAAAATGTTCTAAAGACAAATATATACCCATAAATTAAACTTAAGCCAATTCCTTAAGAGACACAAATCCCCAAAACTCACTTAAGAAAAATTGATAAGCTGAATAGTCCTGTATCTATTAAAGAAATATGATTCCTACTTATAAAAAAAAAAAGCTTCCAAAAAAAAAAACTCCCCACCCTTTTTTCAAAAAAAAAAAAAAAAAAAAAAAAAAAATTAGCTAGGTGTGGTGGCATGTACCTGTAATCCCAGCTACTCAGGAGGCTGAGATGGGAGGATCATCTGAACCCAGAAGGTCAAGGCCAGTGAGCCATGATTGCACTATTGCATTCCAGCCTGGGTGAGAGAGCAAGACCCTGTCTCAAAACAAAAACAAAAACAAAAACCCAACACCAGACGCAGATCGTTTCACTTGTGAATTCCATCAAACATTTAAGGAAGAAATAGTACCAATTCTACATGATCTCTGTAACTGCCCAGCAGGTTCACCTTGCCCACAGCCCAGACAGAGCTGATTTATCAAGACAGGGGAATTGCAATGGACAAAGGATAATGCATGCAAAGGCAGCTGTGCAGGAGACCAGAGTTTCATTATTACTCAACTCAGTCTCCTGGAGCATTCATTCGAGGATCAGAGTTTTTAAAGATAATTTGGCAGGTAGGAACTTGGGATGTAGGGAGTGTTGACTGGTCAGGTTGGAGATGGAATCATAGAGGGTCGAAGTGAGTTTTTCTTGCTGTTTTGTGTTCCTGGGTGAGATGGCAGAACTGATAAGAGTCAGATTACTGGCCTGGACAGTGTCAGCTCATCCACTGGAGAGCAGGGTCTGCAAAATCACTCAAGCACTGTTCTTAGGTTTTGCAATAGTAATGTTATCCCCAGGAGCAATTTGGGGAGGTTCAGACTCTTGGAGCCAGAGGCTGCATGACCCCTAAACTGTAATTTCTAATGTTGTATCTGATTTGTTAGTCCTGCAAAGGCAGACCTCGGGCAAGAAAAGGGGGTCTTTTCAGGAAAGGGCTATTACCAATTTTGTTTCAGAGACAAACCATGAACTGAATTCCTTCCCAAAGTAAGTTTGGCCTATGCCTAGGAATGAAGAAGGACAGCTTAAAATTTAGAAGCAGCTGGGCGCGGTGGCTCAGCCTGTAATCCCAGCACTTTGGGAGGCCGAGGCGGGTGGATCACGAGGTCAAGAGATCGAGACCATCCTGGTCAACATGGTGAAACCCCATCTCTACTAAAAATACAAAAACATTAGCTGGGCATGGTGGCGCGTGCCTGTAATCCCAGCTACTCAGGAGGTTGAGGCAGAGGAATTGCCTGAACCCAGGAGGCGGAGGTTGCGGTGAGCCGAGATCATGCCATTGCACTCCAGCCTGGGTAACAAGAGTGAAACTCCGTCTCAAAAAAAAAAAAAAAAAACTTAGAAGCAAAATGAGGTTGGTTAGGTCTGATTTCTTTCACTGTCATGATTTCCTCATTTTGGAAAGGTGGTTTTGCCTCCAAAACATACAATAAAGGGGAACTCTCCCCATCATTTGAGGTCAACATTACCCTAATACCAAAACCTAAGGCATTTGAAAATAAGATAACAAATCAGTATCCCTCATGAATACAGAGTAAAAATCCTAAACAAAATGTTAACAAATAACATCAAGCAATACATCAAAAGGATAACATAATGAAGTGGGTTTATTTCAGGAATACATGGCTGATTTATCATTCAAAAATCATCCAATGCAGGCCAGGTGCGGTGGCTTACGCCTGTAATCCCAGCACTTTGGGAGGCCGAGGCAGGCGGATCATGAGGTCAAGAGATCAAGACCATCCTCACCAACATGGTGAAACCCCATCTCTACTAAAAATACAAAAATTAGCTGGGTGTGGTGGCGCGTGCCTGTAATCCCAGCTACTTGGGAGGCTGAGGCAGGAGAATTGCTTGAACCCAGGAGGCAGAGGTTGTTGTGAGTCGAGATCCCACCACTGCACCTCCAGCCTGGCGCCTGGCAACAGAGCAAGACTCTGACTCTAAAAAAAAAAAAATCATCCAATGTAATTCACCATGTGAATATGAAAGATTAGCTTGAATGATCAATAAGCCAAGTTTTCAGGTTATGTAGTGAATCAAAGGATCTAAGCTTAGACATAGCAATGAAGACCAGGTTGTGGGATTTACTAGAAAGGAGTCAAACAAACAGCTTACTTAAGAGGAGGAAAAGGCTGGGCACAGTGGCTCACGCCTGTAATCCCAGCACATTGGGAGGCCAAGGCAGTCAGATCACCTGAGGTCAGGAGTTCGAGACCAGCCTGGCCAACATGGCGAAACCCTGTCTTTACTAAAAATACAAAAATTAGCCAGGCATGGTGGCAGGCATCTGTAATCCCAGCTACTCGGGAGGCTGAGGCAGGAGTAATTGCTTGAACCTAGGAGGTGGAGGCTGCAGTGAGCCGAGATCACATTACTGCACTCCAGCCTGGGCAACAGAGTGAGACACCTCAAAACAAGGAGGGGATGATGAGGGGAAAATTTCCCCTCTGGAAAAAAACAGAATTATAATCAACTCAGACAGGCTCCTCTGAAGGGACTGCAGAGTGTTCTTCCTCTGTCATTTCAAGGACTGACCTGCAGTTAAAAGGGAGTTGGGGCTCCCTTCCTGAACGGCTGGCCTTTGAGTCCTGGGATGGCACTGTTCCATCCATGCCTGGGGTGGAGGAAGCCAAGGACTCTGGCAATCTTGATTTTCTCAGATGCTTAGAATTCCAAAGTGTCAGAGTTTGAAACGGAGCCTGGCTCTTAACCTAATCCAAATGCCCACAGTTGAAGAGAGAGCAAACCCCAGTAGAAAGTGGCTTCTCCAGACTCCTTCCCTCCCCTTTGGTTGGAAATCCAGGGATTTCAAGCTTATCCCAAGATAGCCTGTGAGACCCTATCTCCCTGTCTTGCCCTAACCAAACTTCCCCTCCAACCATTATACAATGGTTGTATGTTTGCTTTTAAGCTTATCTTTACGCATAGCAAGTCACCATCAGAACCGTTCTGGCCTGGCTTCTCCTCCCTCTTTTATTGCTAGTTGATGTCTGGTGTGGAGAAAACCAATCAGACACAGGCCTTTGCGTAGAGTTGTCTGGATTTGTAGACTGGAAGACTGACCTAGCCACCTGCCGTGGGCCTACAGACCTCACAACCAACCAGACAGACAGACTCTGGGGCCCATCTTCTGTTTGATTCTGTGTAATCCAGCCTAATTCAACAAATTCCTTATAAGATTACAGTAAAAATGTACTGGGCTCTCAATATGTACCTGTGACTATGCCACAAGGTTATGCATTTTCTCATTTCATCCTCACAACCCATTAAAATAGGTACTGTTCTCATCCTCATTTTGCAGATAGATAAGTAGACTCAGAGAGGCTAAGTAACTTGCCCAAGGTCACAGTCAATAGAAGAGCCAGGATTTGAACCCAGGTCTAGCTAACTCCAGTGCTCAGGTTTTTAGGAATGAAACATCTTCCTGATTTAAAATGAAAATTGCCATCTCTTTCTTTGCTCCCTGTCTCTGCAGTCTCAAGAGGAGGTCTGCGATTTGCTCCATGCTGCACCCTTCCAAAACATCTTGCCTAGAGTCTACATCAAAGGTAAGAAACCACTACAGCAGCTGAATAACCGGCCAGCATTTGCACCTTATTCTCACCTCTTAGTCCTAGTTAACTCAGATCTAGTCAGCAAGAAGGAAGGTTAATCCTTTGGACACCCATTGAATAGCCACAGAATCACGAATTGGAAGATTGACCTAGCCATCTGAATTGAACCTTCAGACCTCACCACTGACCAGACAGACACAGACTCTGAGGTCCATTATCTCTGATTCTGTGTCATTCATTCTAGTTATTCAACAGATTCCTTACAAGATTATAGAAATGACACTCCAGGCCCTGTTCCTTGTTCCTTCTAGAATATCGCTAGTAGAGTGGTATCTATAAATTCCAAGTCTAGACAGCACTATACTAGAGATATTCTAGAAGGCAGACGACTCCATTGTTGGACAAATCATAGAACATTTTTCCTTATAGTAAACACTATTCACATTTTCCAGAATCAAGGAGAGCAGTTCCACATACTCTATCCCATTTTTGGAATGCAGATACATCATCAGGTCCTTCGAGAGTTTTTCCTTCCCTAGTTGCCCTGTATGCCCTGAATCTCATTTTCTGCTCTGTGACTCCTTTTGCAGAAGGGGAGCGCCTGGAGGTCCGGATGAAACGTCTGGAAGCCAAGTATGCCCCGCTTCACCTGGTCCCTCTGATTGAGCGGCTGGGGACCCCTCAGGTACCAACCTTACATAATGAATGGGCTGTGAGCACTGACAGGAACTTGAGAAGGAGAGCATTTGACCAGACCTCACTGTACAGGTGGGGAAACTGAGGCTCAGAGAAGGGAAGAGAATGTCTAATAGTCAAAAGCTAGTTGATAGCAATAGCAACAGCAGGTCTAGAATGAGATTTGCTCACTCTCAGGCCTGAGTGTTTCTTCTGTACCTTGTTATCATGTCTCCTGCCAACAAGTCCTCTGCTTATTTAAACAAGTATCTACTGTGTCCCTGCTAGGTATCAAGAATTCTGTTACTTTGTCTATCAAAATTAAAACTCCACATACGTACTCTGTGAGCCAGCAGTTCACTTCTGGACATTTTTGCTAGAGAAGCGCTTAAAGGAACATAGATGCTTATGTAACATTGTTAAAGCAAAAACTAGAAACAACCCAAACATCTATCAGTAAAGCACTGATTAAAATGTATAAAGTCATCTAAATGCTAAGTTACTGCATATTACATATGTACTGAATACATAACGAAAAGGAAAAATTAGATCTTGATGCGTCAGTGTGGATGGATAAGCACAGTCAGTTGGATCAAGTAAGTTGCACTACAGTTCACACAGGATGATGCTTTTTTACATGCACACAACAAAGCCATCTAAAACTCTTCTGAAAATGTCTGGAATGATGTATATGTAGTTTGTCATGGTGGCAACCTCTGAAGAGAGGTGACAAGATAGAGTGGGAGAGAGCCTTTTCTGTAGCGTTCTAATGAAGGTGAATGAGCTCGTTATGTTATTCTGTAATTGTTAAAAACCAGTACAAGTCACTGTGAACATCAAGATGAATCAGACAGATCCCTGCCTTCAGAGAATTCAAATTATGCAGGGAGCAGGAAGGAAGAGAAATAGGGGGGAAGGGGAGAAACAAAGGGCATGTGCTGTCTCTTTCCACGTTGACTTAAGCAAGCTGCACATGTTGCGGGGAGGCAGGGGAAGAATTCGGGAAGAGAAACAGGGCATCCTTGTGAGACACGCCAGCGCCGACTGTTTAAGAGATTTAGGATTGAAACCCGCTGTTTAACTGGCATGCTGGTGGTCCTCTCTGGTGTTCTCACCGAGAGCAGGAGGACTCGAATCCTCAGCAGAGGGCAGAGGTGGCCTCTCTTCTGGCAAAACATGGTAAGTATTTTTTAAGCACAATGCAGAGTCTCATCTGCACAGACGTCACGCTAAGGAAGCCACCCCAGCCGGGCACCCCGCATGCCACTAACCTCCTTCTGAAAAGGGTGATTAAAAGCTAATTGTGGGGCCTGGTGTGGTGGCTCATGCCTGTAATCCCAGGATTTTGGGAGGCCGAGGCAGGTGGATCACCTCAGGTCAGGTGTTCAAGACCAGGCTGGCCATCATGGTGAAACCCTGTCCCTACCAAAAATACAAAACTTAGCCGGGCATGGTGGCGGGCACTTGTAATCCCAGATATTTGGGAGGCTGAGACAGGAGAATCACATGAACCTGGGAGGCGAAGTTTGCAGTGAGCTGAGATCATGCCACTGCACTCCAGCCTGGGTGACAGAGAGAGACTCCATCTCAAAAAAAGGAAAAAGCTAATGGTGGTTGGGTTCTTTGACTCACCAGAGAGAGAACTCAGATACTGTAGAGCACACACATTTTCTTTTTTGGTCTGCGGAGGCTAAACAGAGGAGATCCTCTCCAGTGATTTCCTTTTAGGGAGAAAACCCAGTGAGCGACATGTAAATGTGTCTGCTTCACTGCTGCTGTCATCCTGCAGGCATCCCCGCCTCTCAAGCCAAAGTCTGGCATGTGTTTCCACTTAGAGGACTGTGAATTCCTTCCCTGTTCTGGTGAACACCATTTCCTTGGGACTGATAGAAATCTCAATCTGTCAAATGCTGAGTGTTTAACAAACAAGAGCCTAGACATTCTGTGAGACAGGAAATGCCAGTTTTATGTGTCTCCCATCCCTCAAGAAATAGTCCAAAACTTAGTCATTCCATGGACCAAAGAAAAATTAACAAAATAATTAACTTCTGAGATAGTTTGGGCACAGGGTACTCATAAGATATCTAGGTTGGTGACAGAGGAAGTCTGCAACATAGTTAAAGCTGGGAAGCTTGAGCAGTATTGCATTCTTTGCATTTGTTTGAGACAAATTCAGGTGACCTGGTTTGTTGCCCCACACTATCATGGAAAAAAAAACTTGGGGCTGGGGTAGGTTAAAAGACAGGTATCCTTGTCCCAACTCTACCCCTGAATCATCTAGTGCAAGCCATTTTCTCCATCTTTATTTTGTCATCTATGAAATAGGATCGTATCTGCTTTACCTGCTTTTCTTGATTGTTATGATGAGCAAATAATAGAAGCATAAGAATTCAAAAACCATTGAGTTTTTTAAGAAGGAATATTGTTATATATTCCTTCTCAAAGTTATAGAGGAGGAATATTGAGATGACTTCAGCACAGCTTCACAAATGTTTTCTCCATCTCCTTGTTAAACTCAGAAAAGGTTAGAAAGAGAAAAAACTCCCCACTGAGTGGAATAGAAAAGAAATAAAAACTATGTTAAACACTCCCCTCCCCATATAACCCCAAGCTACAAATTGAGGGTATTTGCAGGAAGCAATCTATAAAGCATATTTTCAAAGCAAAAAGAAAATTATAGACATATCAGAAGACATGACACGAAAGAAAACTCACAACATAAAAAAAATACAATGCTAACACATGCAGGAAAGCATCTGCCCTTACGAGTAATCAATGAAATGCAGATTCAAAGAATGAGATACAAATTTTCATGTCAAGTTGACGAAGACTATTTCTCAGTGGAGTATTTTATTATTATTATTTTGAGATGGAGTCTCACTGTTACCCAGGCTAGAGTGCAGTGGCATGATCTGAGCTCACTGCAACCTCCACCTCCCTGGTTCAAGCAATTCTCCTGCCTCAGCCTCCTGGGTAGCTGGGACTTAAGGTACATGCCACCACGCCTGGCTAATTTTTGTATTTTTAGTAGGGACAGGTTTCACCATATTGGTCAGGCTGGTCTCCAACTCCTGACCTCAGGTGATCCGCCTGCCTTGGTGTCCCAAAGTGCTGGGAATGCAGGCGTTAGCAACCTCACCCAGCCGTATTTTATTGAGACAGGGTCTTTGCCTGTCACTCAAGCTGGAGTGCAGTGGTGCCATCATAACTCACTGCAGCCTCAGCCTCCTAGGCTCAAGCAATCTTCCTGCCTCAGCCTCCCAAGAAGCTGGGATGAGTGCACACCACCATACCTGGATAATGTTTTCATTTTTATAGAGATGAGGTGTCACCATGGTGCCAAGGCTGGCATACAGGAATATGGATGAGGGTACAAGGAACAGGCTTCACATAGGTAGATGCACATGGGTCAACTTTGCTTGAGGATAGTTTGCCACTGTGTAGCAATGCCGTTGAAAAATATTTATACTCATTGACCCTTCAGTTACTAAGTCTTCATCTTAACGAAATGCTCAGCTGCAGCTCACCAAATGTTATGTATAAGAATGGTGGGCTGGGCACGGTGGCTCATGCCTGTAATCCTAGCACTTTGGGAAGCCAAGGCAGGCAGATCACTTGAGGTCAGGAGTTCGAGACCAGCCTGGCCAACATGGTGAAATCCCGTCTCTACTAAAAATACAAAAATTAGCCAGGCATGGTGGCCTATGCCTGTGATCCCAGATACTCAGGAGGCTGAGGCAGGAGAATCACTTGAACCCAGTAGGCAGAGGTTGCAGTGAGCCGAGTTTATGCCACTGCACTCTAGCCTGGTCTAAAAAAAACAAAAAAAGGAGGGTGGCTTTAGAATTGTTCTTAATTGTGAGTTTGTAAACAATTGAAGGTAACCAAGTATATAAGACTAAATGAATTATATCAATGGCCATTAAATGTAGCCATTCCTTCAACATATTGAAGGAAATGAGTTGAAATTACTGATCTATTAAAAAAAAGCAATGTAGTAATATGTCTCAAATTGTTAAATATACATATATACATTCACATACATAAATCATATATCAATATTTTAAGAATGTTCATTTCTGGGTAATTAGGTTTATGAAATATTTTTATTTTCTTAAAACTGTAGGGCTAAACACTCTTTTTTCTTAACCACTAGGACACCAGGAAAGGACAAACACTTTTCAAAGGAAAGGGAGAAAGCTTATTATTGTTAGGCCCTTTTCATTGGCTGTAGTGGGCAGGGGCACCAGAGTTCCAAGTCTAAAGATTTATAACCATAGTTGCCAGTTTTTCTCTTCCCCACTCCAGGACTGTCTGACCCTGAGGACTGATTCAGATTAACCAAATGTAGATTTATTAGTAAACCAAAACTCTGTATGCATTAATTTGCAAAATAATATTCATGACTTGAGAACAAATTGGGGTCCTTTTATTTACTGAGCATCTTCTCTTTCTGAAATGAGGAGCCCTTTCCGGGGCCACATAGAAAAGAATAGAATAAAGAGAATACGAACAGACTCAAGCACAGGCTCGGGATTTGTTTTAAACAAGAGATATTTCTAGCTAACTGTGGCAATTTGAGCGGTTCCCTCTCTGCTCACAAGCTGTTCCTGCTGATGAAATCAGGATGAGTCACCAGGAATCAGGGTTCCCTCTTTCGTGTTTAAAACACACGTTGGCAAACTACTTCTCCAATTCATCTTTTTCCCAGATTTCTTTCAGTTCCTAGTTGCCGTGACAACTACATTCATGGTCCACATTTATAACAGACTCCTGGCATTGCTGTTTCCGGATTTCCTTCCCTTCATAGATTCACTTAAAGGTCACCCTCTTCCTCCCTCATCCTGGAGGGAGCTTCCAGGAAAGCCAGGCAGGTGCCTCCCAGCCACCCTGTAAAATGGCTCCATGGGGAAACCTCCCACAGGGGGGCTGATCCCATGAGTCCCCTGTGGATCTCAGTGTCAGAAAGTCTGCCTTTTTTAGCTTTGTTCACAGATTTAGAGACCTTATTTTAACCTTAGATTTTAACACTTACCTTACTTTGCAGATAGCTTTCAGAACCTCTACCCCTACATGCTTTTACTCATAATGTGTGTAGTAATACGTTTTCACATCCAGCCTGTCTCGCCAGCTGGTTGTTAGATATGCAATAGCCAGAACCCAGATGAAAAGCCAGTTTACATTATTAATAGAGGTCATTTGTAATTGTCAAAGAAGCCCTTCTAAAGGAAATCATTATCTGAAATCATGGGCAAATTTTAAAAGATTAACGTATGTTCGTAGCACACTCAACTGTACAGAAGTATTTAAAGTCAAGAGTGACAGTCCCACTCACTCCTCCAAGCCCATCTGTTCGCACAACTGAGGTTAGTCTTTCTAAAATATGCTTTACACGTACACACGTCACACATACTTTCGCCTGTGGGACTGTACGTTGTCAATGTTTTTAAGTGGAATTGTAATATGCATTCGTTTCTGCAATTTGTTCTCTTCACTTGACAACTTAACCAACAGATGTAGACTACTGGGTCAAATGGGAGCTTTATCACTCACTGGCTGCCTCTCTGAGCCTTAGTTTCTTCATCTGTAAAATGGGGATAGGAATGCCCTCTACCTCATGGAGTGGAATGGAGTCAACACCTATCAAGTGCTCAGAACACGGCCTGCTTTATTACCCACACTCAGAAAGCTTAAGCTAGTAATAATTACGGTAGAAGCAGTGGTACTACTGGTATCATGTCAGTCTTTTCAATGGCTATCTAGCATTCATTACATGGGTAAATCATCATTTACTGATGGTGCCTGGATTTTACTTAACGCCAGTAAGACTTACCATGAAACTTCCTTGCTGTTGCATTCAGGATCATCAAGTTAGTGCCCTGCTTTGAAGACGAGACATCAGTTTTGGTGAATTCCAGGTGCAGCCAGCTCTGGAGTTTGGGAATCTCTGGTGGGAGGTGGCAGATGGGCTCTGAAATGTGGCTAGAAGATGTATATGTCCTTCCGTTTCCAGCAAATCGCCATCGCTCGGGAGGGTGACCTCCTGACCAAGGAGCGGCTGTGTTGTGGCCTGTCCATGTTCGAGGTCATCCTGACCCGCATCCGGAGCTACCTGCAGGACCCCATCTGGCGGGGCCCACCGCCCACCAATGGCGTCATGCATGTCGATGAGTGTGTGGAGTTCCACCGGCTGTGGAGTGCCATGCAGTTCGTCTACTGCATCCCTGTGGGAACCAATGAGTTCACAGCTGAGTGAGTACTCCCAGAGAAGGCAGGGTCACCCCCAGTCTGCCTGTGCTCCTGCAGGTCATGGGGCTACCAGAGTTCAGCCAGAAACGGGTTGGGGGTGGCCAGCAACTACTTGTTGAGTGTGTTGATTGCGGCACAGGGTACACCTGAAGGCTGAGCCAATTGCTTGGGCAAGAAAGAGCCCAGTAGGTATTATTTGATAATAAGACGCACTGCCCACCTCACCGCCAGTACACTGTACTACTGGAAAGTGAGGAGCCTTTAGGAGTCTGTAGAGCAGAGGAGGGCTAGTTCTTCCTGAACTCACCCAGCTACATGTTGAGGACAGAGTGGAAAGGCAGACAAGCCCTCCCCTCCAGCAGCCACGAGCTCTAGGAAAAAGGTTGGGGGAAGGGGCAGCTTCCCTGAGAACGTGGTGTTGGCGAGGCTGTTTCAGAGCAGCTCTGGCCTACAAGCTTCCAGCACAGTAATAGGGAACTGGGGACACCTGCCCAGGCTGAGCTGGGGCTGCTGCTTAAGGACAAGAGAGAGAGTTGAAGGATGACCCTGCTGCCATCCAAATTGCCCATGTCTCTTGAGAGTTGGGGGACTGCAGTCGGAGCTTTGTCAGAACCAAAAGGACTCAGCCTCAACCCCAGCAACATCTGCCCACCACGGCCTGTCCCCTCCCTCTCAGCCTGCTCTGGCCAGTTGGCCTCCTGGTTTGAAATGGCCCTTCACCCCATGGGTGTTCCTTCAGCTCCTTCAGAGAGTCAAGACAGATTCTCCTTTGGCCTGCAGGGAGTAATCAGCCACAGAAGTCTCAAGGGCTGGGTGGGTTTTTCCTTGCAAATTCAGAGCTGATTTTTTTTTTTTTTTTTTTTTTTTTAACATTAGTGAGGCAAAGAGGCTGACACCTCTTTGTGGCTGGAAGGACTTTATATGACATAACTACCATCCCTGTAACTAATGAATCTACCCTCACAGCTTCCTTTGTACCCATTTTATAGATTAAGAGACTTGGCCCAAAGACAGGCCTGCTCAGTAGCTGTACTCCTGGCCTAAGATGAGTCTCCCTCCCTCCCTCTCCTCCTCCCCTACCTCTCAACTCCAGCTGCTTTCTCTCCCTGCTCCTAGGCAGTGTTTCGGTGATGGCTTGAACTGGGCTGGCTGCTCCATCATCGTCCTGCTGGGCCAGCAGCGTCGCTTCGACCTGTTCGACTTCTGTTACCACCTGCTAAAAGTGCAGAGGCAGGATGGGAAGGATGAAATCATTAAGAATGTGGTATGCAGGCTGAGGCCTGGGAGGTGGGGCTGGGCTGACAACCAGGCTTTCACCAGAAAAGCAAAGGATGGGGAGCTGCTCTTGAAGGCCAGCTCCCCACACAGCAGGTACAAAGATATTACAGGCCGCTGACCTGTTTAGAGGAAGCCATGAGTCACCCACTCGTCACCTACTGCCATGAATCAGGTCACCCTGAAGGGCAGGGCAGGGCTCCAGACCTGGAATGCACCTTCCCTGTCCCAATCAGGCTCTGCTGATGCCAGTTTCTCACCTGTACAAATATTCACCCAACACCGGAGTTGTGCAGGGCGCCTGGATGGGATAGTGCTGGTGTGGGGTGAGACAGGCTGCTGTGGAAAGGCAGAGAAGGACTCTTAAACCACGCTGAGGGCAGAGAAAACTTCCCAGGAGAGGGAGGCAATGCCTGGGCTGAGTCCAGGATGGCCCACAGCAAAGAACAAAGAAGCAAAGCGGGGTATGGGGTGGGAGGATGCCCCAGACAGAGGAACGGTGACAGCTGAGGCACTGAGACACAAAGGCAGATCGAAGGTAGGGTTTCGGGGACCCAGTGAGAAGAAGTTCTGGAACATCTTACCCGACAAACCCAAGCGGCACTCAGGGGATCGGAAGAACACACTCTATTACACCGGCGGGCCCAGAAGGGTCCGCACCCAAAAGTCTGGACCCCAGCTTAGAATAGTAGAGTTTTTACAAGTAAGGGGGAGGGGAAGTAACCAGGACTTTAGACAACACAGCAGGTTTTAGACAAACGCGGCAGTTTCTCTTAAAGGTTTTCCAGTTAGTAAGCAATACGCTTAGGCACAGAAGCAGAAAGAGGCGGTTACCAACAAAAATAGGGCAGTCTCCAGACAGGGACGGTCGCTGACAATGTGCTGTCAAAATCCTGGGCACCATTTTCACTTCAAGGAGAGCGAGCTAGGAGCCACCTCACAAAGGGCTTTTAAATAAAATATGCATAGTTTCAATGGTAGTTTTCAGTGTATGACTCAGGGGCATGGAGTACACTAAGTGTACCCCCATTCCCACCATCCCTCTCCAGAGCTTTTTCATTTTCCCCAAGTCAAACTCTGGGCCTATTAAAAAATCACTCCGCATTTTCTCCCCAGCCCCTGGTAACCATCATTCTGCTTTATGAATTTGACTACTTCTAGGTACCTCATATAACATACAGTATTTGTGTTTTCGTGACCGGCTCAGTTTAGTTAGCTTGTCTTCCAGGTTCATCCATGTTGTAGCTTATGTAGATTTCCATCCTTTTTATGGCTATGTAATATTCCACTGTGTATACAGACCCCGTTTTGTTTGTCCAGTCATCCATGGACGCTTAGGTTGCTGTCACCCTTTGGCTATTGTTGGAAATGGTTAATTTTGGCTACTATGAAACATAGGTATACAAATAACTCTTTAAATTTGTTTTCTTTTGACTATATACCCAGAAGTGGAATTGCTGCATCATATGGTAATTCGATATTTTTTAGAAACTGCCATTCTGTTGTCCATAGTGGCTGCACAATTCTACCTTCCCACCAGTAGTACACAAGAGTTCCAATTTCTCCACATCCTCATCAGCACTTATTCTTTAATAATAGCCATCCTGATGGGTGAAAAAGTCATCATGTTGTGGTTTTAATTTGAATTTCTCTAATGACTGTCAGTGCTGAGTGCTATATCCATGTGTTATTGGACATTTGTATATCTTCTTTGGAGAAGTGCCTATTCGAGTCCTTTGCCCATTTTTTAAATTGAGTCCTTTTTGTTGAGTTGAAGTTCTTTACGTATTCTAGATGTTACTTATTAGATATGATTTGTGATTATTTTCTATTTTATGAGTTGCCTTTTCATTCTGATGGTGTCCCTTTGATGCACAAAAGTTTTTAATTTTGATGTCCAATTTTTTGCCTTTGCTTTTGATACCATATCTCAAGATATTATTGCCAAATCCATATCATTAAAATTTTCCCCCTATATTCTAAACATTTCAGCTTTAACCCTCATGGTTAGGTCTCTGATCCATTCTGAGTTAATTTTTTGTGTATGGTATTAAGGTAAGGGTTCCATGTTACTCTTTTGCATGTGGGTATCCATTTTTCGCAGCATCTTTTGTTGAAAAGGCTGTTGTTTCCCCCATTGAACAGCCTTGGCACCCTTGTTGAAAATCATTTGATCATACATATAACTGTGTATTTCTGGGCTCTCTATTCTGTTTCATTCATCTGTATGTCTACCTCTATGCCAGTACCACACTTCTGATTACTATAGCTCTGTAGATGGTTTTAAGACTTGGAGAGGGTTTTCACCGTCCTGTTAACACTTGATTATCAGATCCAGGGGATTCCATTAAGGGACTTTACGTGATACAATCATTGATGCAGGGGACCCTGGACCTCACTGACTTCTCTAACTTCCTTCTCTTTCCACTCTCTTTGTCCTGCCCTAACTTGAACATCCCCTTCCTTCTGTAGCCCCTCAAGAAGATGGCCGACCGGATCAGGAAGTACCAGATCTTGAACAATGAGGTTTTTGCTATCCTGAACAAGTACATGAAGTCCGTGGAGACAGACAGTTCCACCGTGGAGCATGTGCGCTGCTTCCAGCCACCCATCCACCAGTCCTTGGCCACCACTTGCTGAGCAGAAGGTCCTGCAGACCCTTATCTGGAGGAGGAAGAGAAGCAGGAGAGAGAAAGCCACAGCCAGCCTGCCACAGGATCCGACTGGACAGTGTGTGGGATGGACCTGGAAACAAACAAGTACCTCCCCAACCACATCTCCACCACTCCCTAGGGCGAGGCCTGTGCATGCTCTCCCATGACATCTCCATGCTGGTTTCTCCATAGCATATATGAAAAAAAAAAAAAAAAAAAAAAGGAAAAACAGGGCAGTGTGTGCTTTTTCTTTTCTTGCCCCCTCAACCTTTCACCCTTTCTCCATCCCTTTGTCCCACCTATCTGTGGTTGCTTCCCAAGACCTCCTCCCAAGATGGACACCTCCTACCCAGTGCCCATGTCTGACCCCAGGACTGAAGTCTCAGACTGAGAACAGATATGGCCTGCCCAGAGATGCCAGCCCGGCCTGAAGGGCGTCCCTCAGCTTACGACTTCATCTCTCCGGGTTCCCTCCCTGCAGTGCCACGGGGGGTATCTTCTCCCCCTCTGGCTGCCAGGGATTCTACCACAGAGGCTTCCCAAAGCCCCATCCTAACTCCCCTCTCAGGGAAGTCCTAGAGAGAGGTCCAAAAAACATTCACAGGTGTATCACACCGTATGCAGGTGCGGTAGGAGACTGGTCAGGCCTGCTGTGGGGAAGCAGTATGTGTGAACACAGCCAGAAGTTTCACGGTCCAAACAGGATGCTTTCAGGCCATCTCAGCTGCTTGATGGCGAGATGGTTCCCTCATTCCTTTGGCAAAGGCTTAGCATTGGGCCACATAGAGGGAAGCAGCTTTGAACAAATCAGTCAAGCACTGCCTACAGCATTAGCCAGCTACCAAATTAGGGACCACTTCTTGGCACAGAATTGCTTACCAAGGAACATTTCCACAAGGAAGAAAATGTTAAGGGGTTATTTCCACAGAGGCCCAAAACATCTTGGAAATACAGAGGTGAGGGGGAATAATAATTGTCAATGAGCTTTTAATACCAAGATATGTATGCCCCCTGGCCCCCAAGAAGAGTCCTCTTTTAGGGAATCAGAACTTTCGTTGTCCTAGAAGCTGAAAGATTCTTGCAACATTTTAGCTTTTGCTCTCAGCTTGGCTGTTCCCTTTATGTTTCTTAAGTTAGACTTTGGGGTGTGTCTTCTCTCCCAGAGGTAATATTTACTTCCATTTTCTAGACCAAACCAAAAGTCTTCTGCAGAATCTCCCACCAAGTACGACGAGAACATTGAGAAGGACAGAGGCTTTAGGATATACATGTCTTGTTATAGAGTATGTCATTGTCTCAGGAAATCTGTGGCCCTGTGGTTTTAAGAGCATAAAATGTGACATTTGATATTTTTCCAGCCCAGGGAAGTAAGATGGTTAGAAATGGTTGCCTTAATCAAATGGCCTCATTTTTAACCCCAAAGGAAGTACCCACAGGAAGAGGTCTGTGTGATGTCCTTATGTCCTCCAGTGAGGAAAGGTGGGGCCGCATGTGAAAGGTCCGTTAGGTCAGATCCTGAGAGTAGCACATCTGAGTGCAGATTCCTGGGTCCCGCCTCAAACCTACAAATTCTGAATCTCTGGGAATAGGGCCAGGAAATCTGCCCTTTCCACAAGCTACCTGACTTGTTCTGTTGCACATCAAAGTTTGGGAAGCACTGTTGTAAGGGAGTCATTCTGATAACCTTGGGCTTTGGGCTACCACTGAGCCGTGGGGAAAAAATATGCACAGGGAAGAGAGAAAGGAGGAGGTTCCAAGTGGAAACTGGCAGATCCTCCTGTCTGGAAGTACCACCTTCTATTCCGATTTCTGACTTTTTCTTCTTGATGACCATAGCTATGTTCCAGAGGCAAAAGAGACATTATCCCAGATGGCAGAACATATTTTCAAAACACATATAAAATGTCTAAGCTCCAGATCCTTCTACATCTTTAGTCCTGTCTGAGGATGGTAGCTGGCTCTCTGTAGCTGATAGATAGCTAGAGTTTCATCCAAATCCCTGACCACAGCTTCGTGGAGATTTGAATCATCTATTTGATGAGATTTCTATATCAATAACCCACCTCTGTCACCCCACATTCATATCCCTAAATTTCACCCTCTGGGCTGAGTCACATTACCTGCAGGGAGACTTGACCCCAGTAGATTGAGGTCTTCCCATTCAGTAGAAGGATTTCATTTCCCTGGCTTGCCAGTGGCACTGATTTCTAAACACCCTATGAGTTTAATATTCTCTCCCCCGGCATTACTGCCCTAGCCTCTTTTGATTTTTGTGTGTGTCTAATAACCAGGAAAAAAATAAAGCTTAGGTTTTAAAAAGTTTTAAAAAATCTGTTTCAGAAACTGTCAAATGTACCATATTTGTATTAAGAGTTGTTGGGGATTTTTGTACAATGAATTTACATTTATTTATGGTGACTTATATTTACGCTTGTGATCAAATAATGATGTTAAATTCTTAAATCATATTTGCTATGCAGCTGAAAATGATATTTTGATTTGTATTTCGGGGGTACCTGTGATGAGTTGATAAACATTTCCATCTTCATTAAAACTGCTTCCAAACTAGTAAAACCAGCAACTTGGTCATGATTCCTGGTCCTGTTCTAATCCTCACTGACCTGCAGAAGATGTTAGTACTAAGTAAACAACCTAAAAGAGAATGAAAGAAAAATATAGGTTAGTGCACACCAAACTAATGGCTTTGCTTGGTTTCTCACTTGGGGAATTACACCTTTACAAATTGAGCCTCACATTTCACATAGCACCAGCTTTCCTAAAGGTCATCCACTAAGATGAGTCGTAGGGCTGTTTCTTCTTCTGTCAAGTTGGACAAGATGATCCTTTCTAGCTCTCATATCCTGATTCTAGGTAATTTCCCACTGGGACACTTTGAGAGGTCTACTTCACACACTCACAATGTTTCTCAACCTGTGTCACCACCTCATAAAATTGTCACCTCATAAAATTGCCACCACAAGGAGTCATATTTGAGCTGGTGTAGTGGGAGGACTATTAGTCTTGAGATGCTCAGTGAAAAAAGGGTTCCAAAGAAGATAAATTTGGGAAACACTTCATGTTCTTTCCCCTTGAAGATTCATAAGGCTCTGAGGAGTCCTGCAGAACTTTTATCAGTCTGGATTAACATCGTATCTCCTAGATGGTTGTATCAGTCCATTTTCACGCTGCTGATAAAGACATACCCAAGACAGGGAAGAAAAAGAGGTTTAATTGGACTTACAGTTGCACATGGGTAGGGAGGCCTCCGAATCATGGCAGGAGGTGAAAGGAACTTCTTACATGGTGGCGGCAAGAGAAAAGCTAAAGCAGAAACCACTAATAAACCCATCAGATCTTGTGGGACTTATTCACTATCACAAGAATAACACAGGAAAGACTGGTCCCTATGATTCAATTACCTCCCCCTGGGTCCCTCCCACAAGAATTCTGAGAGATACAATTCAAGTTGAGATTTGGGTGGGGACACAGCCAAACTGTATCATTCTACCCCTGGCCCCTCCAAATCTCATGTCCTCACATTTCAGAACAAATCATGCCTTCCCAACAGTCCCCCAAAGTCTTGACTCATTTCAGCATTAACCCAAAAGTCCAGTCCAAAGTCACATCTGAGACAAGGCAAGTCCCTTCTGCCTATGAGCCCATAAAATCAAACGCAAGTTAGTTTCGTCCTAGATACAATCATAGTGCAAGTATTGAGTAAATACAGCTGTTCCAAATGAAATTGGCCAAAACAAAGGGGTTACAAGGCCCCACACAAGTCCAAAATCCAGCACAGCAGTCAAATTTTAAAACTCAAAAATAATCTCCTTTGACTCCAGGCCTCACATCCAGGTCACACTGATGCAAGATGTGGGATACCTGGTCTTGTGCTGCTTCACCCCTGTGGCTTTGCAGGGTACAGCCTCCCTCCTGGCTGCTTTCACGGGCTGATGTTGAGTGTCTGTGCCTCTTCCAGGTGCACGGTGCAAGCTGTTGGTGGATCTACCATTCTGGTGTCTGGAGGATGGTGGCCCTCTTCTCACAACTCCACTAGGCAATGCCCACTATGTGTGGCAACTCCAACCCATTTCCCTTCTGTACTGCCCTAGCAGAGGTTCTCCATGGGGGCCTCACCCCTCCAGCAAACTTTTGCCTGGGCATCTAAGTTGTTTCCATATATCTTCTGAAATCTAGGTGGAGGTTCCCAAACCTCAGTTGACTTCTGTGTACCCGCAGGTTCAACACCATGTAGAAGCTACCAAGGCTTGGGGCTTCTACCCTCTGAAGCCACAGACCAAACTCTATATTGGCCCCTTTTATCCATGGCTGGAGCAGCTGGGACACAGGGTACAAAGTCCCTAGGCTGCGCCTGGCATGAGGACCCTGGGCCCAGCCCATGAAACCACTTTTTCCTCCTGGGCCTCTGGGCCTGTGATGGGAGGGACTGCCATGAATATCTCTGACATGGCCTGGAGACATTCTCTTCATGGTCTTGGGGATTAACATTAGGCTCCCTGCTACTTATGCAAATTTCTGCAGCTGGCTTAAATTTCTCCTCTAAAAATGGGTTTTTCTTTTATACTGCTTTGTCAGGCTGCACATTTTCTGAACTTTTATGCTCTGTTTCCCTTTTAAAATGTAATGCTTTTAACAACACCCAAGTCACCTTTTGAATGCTTTGCTGCTTAGAAATTTCTTCCACCAGATACCCTAAATCATCTCTCTCAAGTTCAAAGTTCCACAAATTTCTAGGGCAGGGGCAAAATGCCACCAGTCTCTTTGCTAAAACTTAACAAGATTCACCTTTGCTCCCAACAAGCTCCTCATTTCCATCTCATACCTCCTCAGCCTGAACACTATTGTTCATATCACTATCAGCATTTTTGTCAAAGCTATTCAACAAACGTCTAGGAGGTTCCAAACTTTCCCGCATTTTCCTGGTTTCTTCTGAGTCCTCCAAACTCTTCCAACCTCTGCCTGTTACCCAATTCCAAAGTCACTTCCACATTTTGGGGTATCATTTCAGCAGTGCCTCACCCCTGCTACCAATTTACCATATTAGTCCATTTTCACATGCTGATAAAGACATATCTGAAACTGAAAAGAATAAAAGGTTTAATTGGACTTAAAGTTCCACATGGCTAGGGAGCCCTCAGAAATATGGCAGGAGGCAAAAGGCAATTCGTACATGATGGCAGCAAGAGAAAAATGAAGAAGCAAAAGCAGAAACCCCTGATAAACTCAGCAGATCTTGTGAGACTTATTCACTATCACAAGAATAACACAGGAAAGACTGGCCCCCATGATTCAATTACCTTCCACTGGGTCCCTCCTGCAACACGGAATTCTGGGAGATATAATTCAAGTTGAGATTTGGGTGGGGACACAGCCAAACCATATCAATGGTTTGGTTATTACCTTGGAAATCCCTTTCTCTGCAACACTAATCATCCTCTCTTAGAGCACACTTTTCCTAAGGGTATGCAAATTCCTGGTAAGATATTTTTTAAAGCTCCCGCAGGGGAAGGACCACTCCCAACAGGGAGCAACATGGAGCTAGGGGAACCTCCCCAACCCAGGAAAGCAGTGAGTGAATGAGTGACACTGGGAAGTGACACTTTCCCAAGGATCTTTGCAACCCTCAGATCAGAAAATGTCCTTGTGAACCCACTCTACCAGGGCTTTCAGTCTGACAGAGCTATGTGATACCTCAGCATAGGAGCCACTCAGACATGTGCAGAAACTCTGGAACTTTAGATACTTGGACTTTGCAGAAAAAGTACCTGCAGCTCCAGCAAAGTGGGATGTTAGACCCCCATACATAATCCTAGGAAAGAGGCAGAATCCAGGGGGCTGAGCAGCAATGGCCTATAGGCCCACTTCCGCAACACCTCACGAGATAAGACCCAGCAGCTTGGAATTCCAGCCACTAGTAAGTGGCATTGCACCTCCCTAAGAAGTAGCTTCTGGTGGGTGGGAGAGGCTGCCATCTTTGCTGCTTGGGTGCCTTAGCCATTCCAGCCTTCAGGCTTTGGAGTGTCCAAGCTGACCAGGGATGAAAGGGATTCTCCAGCACAGCACAGCACAGCTGCTCTACAAAACAGGGCCAGACTGCTGCTTTAAGCAGGTGCCTGATGCCAGACCTCCTCACTGGGCAGGGCTCTTTCAGTTGGGCCCTCCAACCAATGCCACCATTGGTCTCCAGCTAACAGAGATAAGAATTTTCCCAGAGATGGTCCTCTCAGAGGGAGGGGCAGGTCACCATCTTTGCTGTTTGGGTGACTTAGCTGTTTCAGCCTTCAGGCTTTAGAAAGTCCAAGCTGACTGCAGGTGGAAGGGATCTCTCAGTATTGCACAGCTCTACCAAATCATGGCCAGACTGCTTCTTTAAGTCGGTCCCTGATCCCACTCCTCCTCATTGAGCAGACCTCCCAACCGGGTCCTCCAGCCACCCCTCTTGGTGTTCTCCAATCAACAAAGTTTTGTAATCTCTCTGGGACGGGCCTCCCAGATGGAGGGGTGAACCACTATCTTTGCCATTTAAGCCTTTGGACTTCATAGTGTCTGAAGTGACCGGGAGGGCAATGAGGCAGACCCCCCAGCACAGTACAGCTGCTCTACCAAAATGTGGCCAGACTGCTTTTTTAAGTGAATCCCTGATCCCCATTCCCCTTCATTGGGCAGGACTTCCCAACCTGGGTCTCCAGCTACTTCCTGCAGGTACCTTTGGGCCAGCAACAGGCCTGTACCTCCCTGGGACAAAGCTCCCAGAGGGAGAAACAGGCTGCCATCTTTTGCCTTCACTGGTGATACGTCTAGGTCCGAGAAAATCTGAGGTGACTAAGGACTGGAGTGGGACCCAGGCATACTACAGCAGCCCTAGGGAAAAGTGGCCAGACTTTTCCAGGGGCAATTGTCACTGCCTCTGCAGTGGAACTGTCCTTGCCACCCTCAGACTAATGAAGGAGTAAAGACCTTAGGTGCCTTATCCACGTCTCCAACAAGCTGTAGTCAACCCAAGGAGAGGAGGCCAGTCCATCTCCCATGGATCCCACACTACCCCCCACTATCCCCAACTGCTTGCCTCCAGACAGGGAACCCATGGTTTAGGCCTGCAACACAGACTCTCCATCCTGGGCTGATTGTACTGAGCAATTGCTGACCTTCATTTCTCTGGGGTAGAGCCCTCAGAAGACAAGCAAACAACCCTCGACCACAATCACTATGAAAATTCCTTCCTCTGCTGCCTCCAAGTTGGGGAAGAGAAAAAAACACTTAGATCACCCCAGAGCTGCAGTGGGCAGCCCAGGAGTGCCTAGTTGTAATCTGCAGTCAGCACTCAAGGGGGAAAGAAATCCATGCTTTCAAAACATCGAGATGAAACATAGCTGCAACTGAGGAAATACAATCAAGCAAGAGTCTACCAAATGACCAATAAGCCTAAGCGCCACCTGCTGGATCACATCCCAAAGCTTCAACACCAAATATACCTCATTAACATACCCCCTTTGAAACCAGAGACAAGAAGTCAGCTTCAAATAAAGACCCTGCACAAAGCCTTGGCCTGGTGAAAACACCCAGAAAGGAAACTTATGTACTGTAGTCAATCTATACTACAGTTAAAAGAACACCCACACCCAGAGCTGAGAAAGAACCAACAGAAGAACTCCAGTTACTCAAATTGCCAGATTGTCATATGTCCTCCAAAATGACTGCACCAGTTCTTCAACAAGAATTTTTAACCAGCCCAAACTGGTTGGAATGACAGAAACAGAATTCAGAATATGGATAGAAACAAAGGTCATGAAGATTCAGGAGGACAGAAAAACACAATCCAAGGAAAGTAAGAATCACAATAAAGTGATACAGGCGCTGAAGGATGAAACAGCCAGCATAAAAAAGAACCTAATGCATCTGACAGAGCTGAATAACACAATACAAGGATCTCACAATGCTATCACAAATATTAACAGTAGAAGAAACCAAACTGAAGGAAAAAAAAAAATCTCAGAACTTGAAGACTGGCTAAGATTTTCAGACAAAATTTTTTTAAAAAATAAATTAACAAAACCTCAGAAGTATGGGATTATATAAAGAGGCCAAATCTATGAATCATTGGCATCCATGAAAGGGAAGGGAAGAAAGCAAACAACTTAGAAAACACATTTCGAGATATTATCCATGACAATTTCTCCAACCTTGCTAGAGAGGCCAACAAATTCAGAAAATTCTGCAAGGTTTTACACAAGAAGATCATCCCCAAGACACATAATCAGATTTTCCAAAGTTGCAATGAAATAAAGAATGTTAAAGGCAACTAGAGAGAAAGGGCAGGTCACCTACAAAGGGAACCCTGTTAGGCTAACAGCAGACCTCTCAGCTGAAACCCTAAATGCCAGAAGAGCTTGGGGGGATTATATTCTACATTCTTAAAGAAAAAAAAATTCTTTAACCAAGAATTTTATATCCAGCCAAAGTAAGCTTCCTAAGTATCAGAGAAATAAAACCCTTTTCAGATAAGCAAATGTTGAGGTTAATCATTACCACCAGACCTGCCTTACAAGAGATCTTGAAAGAAGCACTAAATACAGAAAAGAAAGACTGCTATCAGCTAATAAAAAAACTGTAAAGCAAACACACAAAAGCCAACATAATAACCAACTAACAGCACAATGACAGAATCAAATCCATACATATCAATACTAACTTTAGATGTAAATGGGCTAAATCCTCTCTTAAAATGCACAGAGACAGAGTGGCAAGCTGCATAGAAAAGCAAGAACCTATGGTATGCTGTCCTCAAGAGACATCTCACATATAATGACAGGCTCAAAACGAAGGAATGAAGGAAAATCTATCAAGCAAATGGAAAACAGGAAAAAAAGCAAAGGTTGCAATCCTAACTTCAGACAAAACAGATTTCAAACCAACAAAGATTAAAAAAAAGACAAAGAAGGGCATTACATAATGGTAAAAGGTTCACTTCAACAAGACCCAACAATCCTAAATATATATGCATCCAACACAGGGGCACCAAGATCCATAAAGTAAGTTCTTAGATACCTTCAAAGAGACAGACTTTTACACAATAGAACACTTCAACACTCCATTAGCAGTATTAGACAGATCATTGAAGCAGAAAATTAACAAGATATTTAGTACCTAACCTCAACACTGGACCAAATGAATCTGTTAGACCTTTACAGAACTCTCCACCCCAAAACAACAAAATATACATTATTCTCATTACCAGATAGCACATACTGTAAAACCAATTGGACATAAAACAATTCTCAGCAAATGTACAAGAACCAAAATCATACCAAACATACTCTCAACCACAGCACAATAAAAATAGAGGACAATGAAAATCACTGAAAACCATAAAATTACATGGAAATTAAAAACAGTATGCTCCTGAATGACTTTTGGATAAATAAAATTAAGGCAGAAACCAAGAAGATCTTTGAAAATAACAAAGATAAAACATACCAGAATCTCTGGGACACAGCTAAGGCAGTGTTAAGAGGGAAATTCATAGCACTAAATGCCCTCATCAAAAAGTTAGAAAGATCTCCAATTAACAATCTAATTTCACAACTGAAAGAATTAGAGAAGGAAGAACAAATCAACTCCAAAGCTAGCAGAAGATAATAAAAATCAGAGCTGAACTATAAATTGGGACATGAAAAACCACTCAAAAGATCAATGAATCCAGGAGTTGGTTTTTTGAGAAAATTAATAAAATAGATGGGCTGCTAGCTAGAAGAATAAGGAAGAAAAGAGAAGATGCAAATACACACAATTAGAAATGACAAAGGGAATATTAAAACTGACCCCACAGAAATAAAAGCAATGATCAGAAACAAGCCAGGCATAGTGGCTCATGCTTGTAATCCCAGTACTTTGGGAGGTTGAGGAAGGTGGATCATTTGAAGTCAGGGGTTTGGGGTCAGCCTGGCCAACATGGTGAAACCCCGTCTCTACTAAAAAATACAAAAATTAGCCAGGCATGGTTGCACACATCTGTAATCCCAGCTACTCAGGAAGCTGAAACAGAAGAATTGCATGAACCCAGGAGACAAAGGTTGCAGTGAGCCAAGATCGCACCACTGCACTCCAGCCTGGGTAACAGAGCAAGACTCCATCTCCAAAAAAAAAAAAAAAGAATAAGAAAGAAAAAAAACACAAAACAACAACACCCTAAAAAATTACTACAAACACCTCTATGCACACAAACTACAAAACCTAGACAAGATGGATAAATTTCTGGAAACACACACCCTACATCCTCCCACTTATGAGCTAGGAATAAATTGATTTCCTGAACAGAAAAATAACAGGCTCCAAAATTGAATCAGTAATAAATAGTCTACCAATCAACCAGTAATACATAGTCTACCAACCAGTACAGCCTTTCAAAGAAGCATGGGACTGGATGGATTCACAGCCAAATTCTACCAGATGTACAAAGAAGAGCTGGTATCATTCCTACAGAAACTATTCCAAAAAATGTGAGGAGGAAGGACTCCTCCCAACTCATTCTATGAAGCCAGCATCATCTTGATACCTGAAATAAACAAAACTTCAGGCCAATATCCTTGATGAACACTGATGCAAAAATCCTCAACAAAGTACTTGCAAATCAAATCCAGCAGCACATCAAAAAGTTAATCCACCATGATCAAGTAGGCTTCCTCCCTGGGATGCAAGGTTGATTCAACATATACAAATCAAAAAATGAGATTTATCACACAAACAGAACTAAAGACAAAAACCACATGATTATCTTAATGGACACAGAAAAGGCTTTTGATAAAATTCAACACTCGTTCATGTTAAAACCTCTCAAACGAGGTACTGAAGGAACATACCTCAAAATAATAAGAGCCGTCTATGACAAACTCACAGCCAATATTATATTAAATGAGAAAAAGTTGGAAGCAGGCCGGGCGCGGTGGCTCAAGCCTGTAATCCCAGCACTTTGGGAGGCCGAGGCAGGTGGATCACGAGGTCAAGGGATCGAGACCATCCTGGTCAACATGGTGAAACCCCGTCTCTACTAAAAATACAAAAAAAAATTAGCTGGGCATGGTGGTGTGTGCCTGTAATCCCAGCCACTCAGGAGGCTGAGGCAGGAGAATTGCCTGAACCCAGGAGGCGGAGGTTGCAGTGAGCCAAGATCGTGCCATTGCACTCCAGCCTGGGTAACATGAGTGAAACTCCATCTCAAAAAAAAAAAAAAGCTGGAAGCATTCCCCTTAAAAACTGGCACAAGTCAAGAACTCCCTTTCTCACCACTTCTATTTAACATAGTATTGGAATTCCTAGCCAGAGCAATTAGGCAAGAGAAAGAAAGGTATTAAAATAGGAAAAGAGAAAGTCAAACTGTTTGTAGATGGCATAATTTTCTATCTAGAAAACCCCATAGTGTCAGCCCAAAAGCTCCTTAAGCTGATAAACAACTTCAAAGTTGCAAGATACAAAAATCAATGTACAAAAATCACTAGCATTCCTATACACCAACAACAGCCAAACTGAGAGGCAAATCAGAAAAGCAATCTCATTCACAATTGCCACAAAAACAATAAGCTATCTAGGAATACAGCTAACAAGGAAGATGAGAAATGTCTAAAATGAGAGTTACAAAACACAGTTCAAAGAAATCAGAGAAGACACAAACAAATGGGAAATTATCCCATGTTCATGAACAGTAAAAATCAATACCATTAAAATGGCTATATTGCCCAAAGCAATTTATAGATTCAGTGCTATTCCTATCACACTACCAGTGACATTTCACAGACCCAGAAAAAACTATTTTGAAATTCATGTGGACCTGAAAAGAAGAGGCTGAATAGCCGAGGCATCCCTAAGTAAAAAGAACAAAACTGGAGGCATCATGTTACCTGACTTCAAACTATGCTACAAGGCTACAGTAACCAAAACAGCATGGTACTGGTACAAAAACAGACACACAGACCAATGAAGCAGAATAGAGAGCCCAGAAATAAGACTACACATCTATGATCATTTGATCTTCAACAAAGCTGACCAAAAAAAAAAAAAAAAAAGAAAAAAGCAATGGGGAACAGACTCACTACTCAATAAATAGTGTTGGGATAACTGTCTAGCCATATGCAGAAGATTGAAGCTGAACCCTTTGCTTACAACATACACAAAAATTAACACGAGATGGCTTAAATACTTAAATGTAAAACCCAAAACTATAAAAACCCTGGAAGACAACCTAGACAATACCATCCTGGACATAGGAACAAGCAGATTTCATGACAAAGACATGAAAAGCAATCAAAATAAAAGCAAAATTTGATAAGTGGATCTAATTAAACTTAAGAGATACTGCACAGTAAAGGAAACTATCAACAGAGTAAACAGTCAACCAAAAGTGGGAGAAAATTTTTGCAAACTATACATCTGACAAAGGTCTAATATCCAGCATCTATAAGGGACTCAAATTTATAAGAGAAAAGCAAACGACCCCATTAAAAAGTGGGCAAAGGACATGAACAGACACTTCTCAAAAGAAGACATACATGCAGCCAACAAACATATTTAAAAAGCTCAATATTACTGACTAGAGAAATGCAAATTAAAATCATAATGAGATACCATCTCGTACCATTCAGAATGCCTCTTTTTAAAAACTCAAAAAATAGCAGATGATGAGGTTTTAGAGAAAAGGGAACACTTATACGCCTTTGGTGGGAGTGTAAATTAGTTCAACCCTTGTGGAAAGCACTATGTTGATTCCACAAAGAGCTAAAAGCAGAACTACCATTAGACCTAGCAATTCCATTACTGTGTATATACCCAGAGGAATGTAAGTCATTCTACCATAAAGGCACATTCATGCAAATGCATTGTAGCACTATTCACAACAGCAAATACAGGGACTCAACCTAAATGCCCATCAATGATAGACTAGATAAAGAAAATAAGGTACATACACACTATGGAATACGAGGCAGCCATAAAGACATCCATGTTCTTTTGTGGATACATGGATGGAGCAGGAGGCTATTATCCTTAGCAAACTAACACAGGAACAGAAAACAAAATGCCACATGTTCTCACTTACAAGTGGGAACTAAATAATAAAAACTAAAGCAAAGAAGGAGACAACAGACACTGGGGTCTACTTGACGGGGAGGTAGGGAGGAGGGAGAAGAGTAGAAAAGGTAACTATTGGTTACTGGCTAAATTCTTAGGTAATAAAATAATATGTATGACAAACCCCCATGACACGTTCACCTATGTAACGAACCTTCACATATAACCCGAAACCTAAGTCAAAAAAAAAAAAAAAGGAGACATTACAAGAGGAGACACACCACAGAAATATAAAAGATTAGAAATTATAAACAACTTATAGAAAATTGATAAATTGGCTGGGTGTGGTGGCTCACACCTGTAATCCTAGCACTCTGGAAGGCCAAGGCATGTGGATTGCCCGAGCTCAGGAGTTCTTGACCAACCTGGGGAACATTGTGAAACCCCATGTCTACTAAAAATACAAAAAAATTAGGTGGGCATGACAGTGTGCGCCTGTAATCCCAGCTACTCGGGAGGCTAAGACAGGAGAATCATTTGAATCTGGAGGCAGAGGTTGCAGTGAGCCAAGATCACTTCATTAACTTTCCAGTGTGGGAGACAGAGTGAGACTCAGTCTCAAAAAAAACAAAAAAAAGAGAAAAAAGAAAATTGATAAATTCCTGAACACATAAAATCTACCAAGCAAGATTGAGTCAGGAAGATATAGAAAACCTAGACAGACTAACAATGAGTAGTGAGACTGAGCCAGCAATAAAAAGTTTCCCAACCAAAAAAAGTCCAGGACTGTAAGACTTCACTGTTGAATTCTGCCAAACTTATTAAGATCTAATATCAATTTCTCTCAAAACTATTGTAAAAAACTGAAGAGGGGAAATTTTCCCCTAATTCAATAAAAGAGAAAACTACAAGCCAACATCCCTGATTAACAGAGACAAAAATCCTCAAAATCCTAGAAAACGAAATCCAAGATCAAAAATATAATACACCATGATCTAGTGGAATTTATCCCAAGGATTCAAGGATGGTTCAACATACACAAGTCAAGCATAATATATCACTTCAAAAGAAAGGAGAACAAAAACCATATGATCATCTCAGCAAATGGAGAAAAAGCATTTGATAAAATTCAACATCCTTTAATGATAAAAACTTCCAACAAAGTAGGCATAGAAAGAACATACCTCAACATAATAAAGGCCACATACAACAAGTCCACATCTAACATCACACTAATGGGGAAAAGCTGAAAACCTTTTCTCTGAAAACTGAAACAAGACAAGCATGTTCACTTCCACCACTCTTATTAAACGTAGTATTGGAAGTCCTAGCCAGAGCAATCAAACAAGAGAAATAAATGAAAGACATAGGCCAGGTGCAGTGGTTCATGCCTATAATTCCAGCACTTTGGGAGGCCAAGGGGAGTGGATCGCCTGAGATCAGGAGTTTGAGACCAGCCTGGCCAACATGGGGAAACCCCGTCTCTACTAAAACAATACAAAAATTAGCCTGGTGTGGTGGTGGGTGCCTGTAATCCCAGCTACTGGAGAGGCTGAGGCAGGAGAATCACTTGAACCTGCATAAAATTAACTGGAGTACATACTGTACAGTTGTAATAATTTCAAACAATTTTTGTTGCTGTTGCAGTGAGACCAATGTAATATTCACAGTAACAGCAAAGAAAATAGGGAATTTACACAAAAAGAAATAAGGGAATCAAAATATTTCACTATTTAAAAAATCAATTAAATGTAACAGACAATGCAGAAGAAAAAAGTTATAAGGCACATAAAAAACATAGCAAATGACAAATCTCTCATTATCAGTATTTTAAATTTAAATGGATTAAACGTTTCACTCAAAAGACAGTTTGGCAGAATAGATTTTTAAAAATGATCTAACCATATGCTGTCTACAAGAGATTAACTTTAGAATCCAAAGACATAAATAGGTTGAAAGTGAAAAAGATATTTTATGCACATAGCAACCAAGAGCAGGGATGATAATACTAACATCAGACAAAATAGACTTTAAAAGAATCATAAGAGACAAAGAAAGGCATTATATATTAATAAAATATTCAATACAGTAATTAGACATAACATTATAAACATTTACACACTTAATAACAGCTAATCAAAAAAACAAGCAAAAAGTTGCTGAACTGTAAAGAGAAAAGACATTTCTACAATACAGACGTCAATATCTCACTGTCAATAGTGGACAGAACAACCAGACAGAAGGAAATAGGGGACTTGAACAACACAATGAACCAACTAGACCTCATAGACATACAGGACACTCTACCTAGAGATTTTATATTTTTCTTAAGTACACATGGAACATTCTCCTGGATAGATCGTATCTTTTGCCACAAAGTAAGTCTCAACTGATTTTTTAAAAGATCATACAAATCATCTTCTCCAATCACAATAGGGTCAAGTTAGAGCTCAATAACAGAAGGGAAATTGGAAAATTCAAATTCTCTAGAAACTCAAAAGTTACCAAGATGGAATCAATCTCAATCTCAATCTCTCTCTCTCTCTCTCTCTCTCTCTCTCTCTCTCTCTCTCTCTCTCTCACACACACACACACACACACACACACACACACACACACACACACAATCTGAATAGATCTTATAACTTGTAAGGAGATTAAATCACCAATTGAAAATTTCCTGAGAGGGGATCCAAGATGGCTGAGTAGGAGCAGCTCTGGATTGCAGCTCCCAGCAAGAGTGTGAAGGGTGAGTGGTCACTGCATTTCCAGAAGGATTTTTATTGCCCACAGACCAGGAGATTCTTGGGCAGAGGAGCGCTATGGGTCTCCAGAGTGGATGTTTCGGCCAGCAGGGCAGCTCTCCACTCAAAAAACTCACACAGCTCCGGGCGCCATTTCAGCTGGTGACTGGAGTGCCTGGGAGACAGAGTCACCCATTCAACTAATAAAAAGGGGACTGAAATAGGGAGCCAGGCCAGGAGGTTCCCGGGTGAAAAAGTGTCACAAGTCTCCAGCGTGGCTGTTTCAGCTGGCACAGCGGGTCTCCACACAAAGTCTCACACAAATCCAGGTGCCTTTTCAACTGGCAACTGGAATGCCTGAGAGACAGAGTCACCCATTCAACTGATAAAAAGGGGACTGAAACAGGGACCCAGGCCAGGAGATTCCTGGGCGGAAAAGCACCTCCAGCACAGCCAGTGCAGCAAGTCTCCACAAAAATCTCACACAAATCCAGGCACCTTTTCAACTGGCAACTGGAAGACCTGGGAGACAGAGTCACTCATTCAACTGAAAAAAAGGAGATTGAAACAGGGAGTCAGGCCAGGAGATTCCCGGGTAAAAAAAAAATGCCATGAGCCCCGAGCACAGCTGTTTCAGCTGGCACAGCAGGTCTCCACACAAGAACTCACACAAATCCAGGCGCCATTTCAACTGGTGACTGGAACACATGGGAGACAGTCAAACATTCAACTGAAAAAAAAAAGGGGGGGGTCTGAGGCAGGGAGCCAGGTGATCAGGCACAGCTGGTCCCACCCCCACAAAGACCAGCAATCTGAAACGCTCTGGATTCAGAGTTTCACAGCAAGCACAGCTGAGCCCAGGGTGGTCCAGCTCTGGTGGGGAGGGGTGTCCGCAATTACCGAGGTGGCCCGCCATTACAGAGTCAGGCCACCATTACAGAGGCAGTTCTAATTATACCCCTATAAACAGGACTGCAGGGAGTTCACATGGCAGTTGGGCAGAGCTCACAGAAGATCAGCAATGCCTCTGCTGGCAGGCTGTGACTAGGCTGCCTCCTTGCTGGGCAGGGCAGCCCTGAAAAAAGGCAGCAGCACAACAGAAAATTATAAATAAAGCCAGATCTTCCTGGGACAGAGCACCTGGGGAAAAAAAGGCTGTTATGAGTTCTGCTGCAGCAGACTTAAACGTACCTGCCCAGCAACTCTGAATGGAACAATGGAGCTCATGGCTCAGCATTTGAAGCTCCTATAAAGGACAGACTGTCTCCTCAAGTGGCTCCTAGACCCCTGTGTATCCAAAGAGTCACCTCATAAAGGAGAGCTCAGACTGACATCTGGCAGGTATCCTTCTGGTACAAAGACAGCAGAAGAAACTGGCAGCAACCCTCACTGTTCTGCAGCTGCTGCAGATGAGCCCCAGGCAAGCAGGGTCTGGAGAGGACCTCCAGCAGTCCTACAGCAGAGGGGCCTGACTGTTAGAAGGAAAATTAAGAAACAGAAATAAATAACTTCATCATCAACAAACAGGATGTCCACTCAGAGGCCCCCATCTGAAAGACACTAACTACAAAAACCACAGGTAAATAAATCCACAAAGATGGGAAGAAACCAGCACAAAAAGGATGAAAACACTCAAACCTAGAACGCCTCTCCTCCTCCATGGGATCACAACTCATCACCAGCAAGGGAACAAGGCTGGATGGAGAATGAGTCTGATGAATTGATAGAAACAGGCTTCAGAAGGTGGGTAATAAGAAACTTCTCTGAGCTAAAAGAACATGTTCTAAACCAGTGCAAAGAAACTAAGAACGTGGAAAAAAGGTTAGACAAAATGCTAATGAGAATAAACAGCTTAGAGAGGAACATAAATGAATTAATGGAGCTGAAAAACACAACATGACAACTTCGTGAAGCATGCACAAATTTCAATAGCTGAATTGAACAAGCAGAAGAAGGGATATCAGAGGTCGAAGATCAACTCAATGAAATAAAACAAGGCAAGATTAGAGAAAAAAGAGTAAAAAGAAATGAACAAAGCCTCCAAGAAATATGAGATTATGTGAAAAGACCTAATCTACGTTTGATAGGTGCACCTGAATGTGACGGAGAATGAATCCAAGCTGGAAAATACTCTTCAGGATATTATCCAGGAGAACTTCCCCAACCTAGCAAGGCAGGCCAATATTCAAGTCCAGGAAATACAGAGAACACCACAAAAATATTCCTCAAGAAGAGCAACCCCAAGGCACATAATCGTCAGATTCACCAGGGTTGAAAGGAAGAAAAAAATGCTAAGGGCAGCCAGAGAGAAAGGTCGGGTTACCCACAAAAAGGGAAGCCCATCAGACTCACAGCAGATCTCTCAGCAGAAACGCTACAAGCCAGAAGAGAGTGGAGGCCAATATTCAACATCCTTAAAAAAAAAGCTTTCAACCTAGAATTTCATATCCAGCCAAACTAAGTTTCATAAGTGAAGAAGAAATAAAATCATTTACAAACAAGCAATTTCTCAGAGATTTCATCACTACCAGGCTTGCTTTACAAGAGCTCCTGAAAGAAGCAATAAACAT
The DNA here is from genome assembly GCF_009761245.1 of Sapajus apella. NCBI lineage: Eukaryota > Metazoa > Chordata > Mammalia > Primates > Cebidae > Sapajus > Sapajus apella. The sequence goes on along the minus strand of NW_022437050.1, from coordinate 2,698,968 downwards.
AGAAAGGAAAGTCAGTACCAGCCACTCCAAAAATGTACCAAATGGTAAAGAGCATTGACACAACGAAGAAACTGCATCAAATAACAGGCAAAATAACCAGCTAGCATCAAAATGGCAGGATCAAATTCACATATAACAATATTAATGCTAAATGTAAATGGGCTAAATGCCCCAATCAAAAGACACAGACTGGCAAATTGGATAAAAAGCCAAAACCTCTTGGTGTGCTGTATCTAGGAAACCCATCTCACATGCAAGGATACACATAAGCTCAAAATAAAAGGATGGAGGAAGATTTACCAAGGAAATGGAGAGGGAAAAAAGCAGGAGTTGCAAACCTAGTCTCTGATAAAATAGACTTTAAACCAACAAAAATCAAAAGAGACAAAGAAGGAAATTACATAATGCTAAAAGGATCAATGCAACAAGAAGAGCTAACAATCCTAATACAGGAGCAACCAGATACATAAGGCAAGTTCTTAATGACTTAGGCTCCCACACAATAATACTGGGAGACTTTAACACTCCACTATCAATATTAGACAGATCAACAAGATAGAAAATTAACAAGGATAGCCAGGACTTGAACTCAGACCTAGACCAAGCTAACCTAATAGACATTTACAGAACTCTCCACCCCAAATCCACAGAACTTACGTTCTTCTCAGCACCACATCACACCTACTCTAAAATTGACCACATAATTGGAAGTAAATCACTCCTCAGCAAATGCAAAAGAATGGAAATCATAGCAAACAGTCTCTCAGACCACAGTGCAATCAAGTTAGAGCTCAGAATTCAGAAACTAACTCAGAACCACACAGCTTCATGGACACTGAACAGCTGGCTCTTGAATGTTGACTGGATAAACAACAAAATGAAGACAGAAATAAAGATATTCTTCGAAACCAACAAGAACGAAGACACAACATACCAGAATCTCCGGGACACATTTAAAGCAGTGTCTAGAGGAAAATTTATAGCAATAAGTGCCCACATGAGAAGCAAGGAAAGATCTAAAATTGACATCCTATCGTCAAAATTGAAAGAGCTAGAGGAGCAAGATTAAAAAAACTCAAAACCTAGCAGAAGACAAGAAATAACTAAGATCAGTGCAGAACTGAAGGAGTTAGAGACACAAAAAACCCTGCAAAGAAAAAAAAAAAATCAACAAATCCAGGAGCTGTTTTTTTGAAAAGATCAACAAAATAGACCACTAGTCAGATTAATAAAAAAGAAAACAGAGAAATAGATGCACTAAAAAGGATAAAGGGGATATCACCACAGAGTCCACAGAAATTCAAACCGTCATCAAAGGTTAGTACAAACAACTCTATGCACATAAACCAGTAAACCTGGGAAAAATGGATAAATTCCTAGACACTTACATCCTCCCAAGCCTAAACCAGGAAGAAGCTGAAACCCTGAATAGACCAATAACAAGGGCTGAAGTTGAGGCAGCAATTAATAGTCTATCAACCAAAAAAAGCCCAGGTCCAGATGGGTTCATAGCCGAATTCTACCAGACATACAAAGAGGAGCTGGTACCACTTCTGAAACTATTCCAAATATCCAAAAAGAGGGAATCCTTCCCAAATCATTTTATGAGACCAACATCATCCTGATATCAAAACCTGGCAGAGACTCAACAAGAAAAGAAAACTTCAGGCCAATATCCATGACGAACACAGGTGCAAAAATCTTGAATAAAATACTGGCAAACTATTGCAACAGCACATCGAAAAGCTTATCTACCAGGATCAAGTAGGCTTCATCCCAGGGATGCAAGGCTGGTTTAACATACGCAAGTCTATAAACATAATTCACCAAATAAACAGAACCAAAGACAAAAACCACATGATTATCTCAATAGATGCAGAGAAGGCCTTTGACAAAATTCAACACTGCTTTATGCTAAAAACTCTCAATAAACTAGGTATCAATGGAATGTATCTCAAAATAATAAAAGCTATTTATGATAAACCTACAGCCAATATCATACTGTATGGGCAAAAACTGGAAGCACTCCCTTTGAAATCTGGCATTAGACAAGTATGCCCTCTCTCACCACTCCTATTCAATATAGTATTGGAAGTTCTGGCCAGAGCAATCAGGTAAGAAAAAGAAATAAAGGGTATTCAATTAGGAAAGGATGAAGTCAACTTGTCTCTATTTGCAGACAACATGATTGTATATTTAGAAGACCCTATTGGTCTCAGCCCAAAATCTCCTGAAACTGATAAGCAACTTCAGCAAAGTCTCAGGATACAAAATCAATGTGCAAAAATCATAAGCATTCCTATACACCAATAACAGACTTAAAGAGAGCCAAATCAAGAACGAACTGCCATTCACAATTGCTGCAAAGAGAATAAAATACCTAGGAATACAACTAACAAGGAATGTAAAGGACCTCTGCAAGCAGAACTATAAACCACTGCTCAAGGAAATGAGAGAGGACACAAACAGATGGAGAAACATTCCATGTTCATGGTTAGGAAAAATCAATATCATGAAAATGGCTATACTGCCCAAAGTAATTTATAGATTCAACTCTATCCCCATCAAGCTACCAATAACCTTCTTCACAGAACTGGAATAAACCACCTTAAACTTCATATGGAACCAAAAGAGAGCCCACATATCCAAGTCAATTCTAAGCAAAAAGAACAAAGCTGGAGGCATCACACTACTGGACTTCAAACTATACTACAAGGCTACACTAATCATAACAGCATGGTACTGGTACCAAAACAGAGATATAGACCAATGGAACAGAACAGAGGCCTCGGAGGCAATGCCACACATCTGCAACCATCTGATCTTTGGCAAACCTAACAAAAACAAGCAATGGGGAAAGGATTCCCTGTTTAATAAATGGTGTTGGGAAAACTGGCTAGCCATGTGCAGAAAGCAGAAACTGGACCCCTTCCTGACACCTTACACTAAAATTAACTCCAGATGGATTAAAGACTTAAACATAAGACCTAACACCATAAAAACCCTAGAAGAAAACCTAGGCAAAACCAACCAGGACATAGGCATAGGCAAGGACTTCATGACTAAAACACCAAAAGCACTGGCAACAAAAGCCAAAATAGACAAATGGGACCTAATCAAACTGCACAGCTTCTGCACAGCAAAAGAAGCAATCATTAGAGTGAACCAGCAACCAATAGAATGGGAAAAAATTTTTGCAATCTACCCATCTGACAAAGGGCTAATATCCAGAATTTGCAAAGAACTAAAACAGATTTACAAGAAAAAAACAAACAAGCCCATTCAAAAGTGGGCAAAGGATATGAGCAGACTCTTTACAAAAGACATATGAGGCCCACAAACATGAAAAAATGCTCATCATCACTGGTCATTAGAGAAATGCAAATCAAAACTACATTGAGATACAATCTCACACCAGTTAGAATGGTGATCATTAAAAAATCTGGAGACAACAGATGCTGGAGAGGATGTGGAGAAATAGGAACACTTTATACTGTTGGTGGGGGTGTAAATTAGTTCAACCATTGTGGAAGGCAGTGTGGTGATTCCTCAAGGACCTAGAAATAGAAATTCCCTTTGACCCAGCAATCCCATTACTGGGTATATATCCAAAGGATTATAAATCGTTCTACTATAAGGACACAAGCACATGAATGTTCACTGCAGCACTGTTTACAATAGCAAAGACTTGGAACCAACCCAAACGCCCATCGATGATAGACTGGACAGGGAAAATGTGGCATATACACACCATGGAATACTATGCAGCCATAAAAAACGATTAATTCGTGTCCTTTGTAGGTACATGGATGAACCTGGAAACCATAATTCTCAGCAAACTGACACAAGAATAGAAAACCAAACACCGCATGTTCTCACTCATAGATGGGTGTTGAACAATGAGAACACATGGACACAGGGAGGGGAGCATCACACACTGGGCTCTGGGTAGGGAACTAGGGGAGGGACAGCAGTGGGTGGGGAGTTGGGGAGTGATAACATGGGGAGAAATGCCAGATATAGGTGATGGGGAGGAAGGCAGCAAACCACATTGCCATGTATGTACCTATGCAACAATCTTGCATGTTCTTCACATGTAAACTGAAACCTAAAATGCAATAATATATATATTTAAAAAAAAAAAAGAAAGAAAATTTCCCAGTAAAGACCTGGACCTGATGGTTTCACAGATAAATTCCAAACATTTGACGAAGAATTAACACCAATTCTTCTCAAACTTTTTCAGACATTTGAAGAGAAGAGAACACTTCCTAACTCATTCCATGAAGCTAGGATTGGCCTGATATCAGCAGGACAGTTCTCCGGGTGGCCTTGGACTGACACAGTTTTCCTTTCTTTCTTACTTGTAGTTCTCAAGAATAACTATCAATGAGCTGGGAATGTAATATTCTGAGACAGGGAGGAACTGGCCAGAAAAGTCCAGGTCCTGATCCAGTCCCACCACCAGAGAGACAAGACGTCCTTCCACACTTTTGCTCAGCATATCATGACACCACAAGGAATCAAACCCAGGATGGGTTACATTCCAAGTTGCCTCAGCTGCAGTGCAAAAGGAGCACACACAGATAAGACTCCACGCACGCTGAGCAGCTTTTCTGAACTTTGGAAGACCAGCTCACAATGAATGTTAGGCTTCTGTTGTCCCTTGCTGCTTTTCTGTAAGTAGCAAACCCACTTCATATAACTTGTTGTATGTGTGTGTTCTGTCTCATCAGACTCAGACAAGCTGGTAACAAGTATGGTGAACCAGCTTCACAATGCCAAAGCCAGAGAAAGACACCACAAGAAATGTGCAGACCAACCTCCCTTAATAACTTTGGGGCAAAAATTCAACAAAATACTATTAGCAGATATAATTAAGAAGCATTTTTAAATGAGTATGTGCCATGGTTCTATTAATACATTCTCACATTGCTATAAAGAACTACCTGTAACTGGATTTGTGAGGAAAAGAGGTTTAATTGGCTCATGATTCCACAGGCTATACAGGAAGCATGGCTGGGATGCCTCAGGAAACTTACAATCATGATGGAAGAGGATAAAGCAGGCTCATCTTACATGGCCAGAGCAGGAGGAAGAGAGAGAGAGAAAGGGGAAGTGCTACACACCCTTAAACAACCAGATCTCCTGAGAACTCATTATCACAAGAACAGAAAGGGGGAAGTCCACCCCCATGATCCAATCACCTCCTACCAGGTCCCTCCTCCAACACTGGGGATTACAATTCAACATGAGATTTGAGTGGCAACATAAATCCAAACCATATCAATGAGCAAGTGGGACTTATTCCTGAAATTCAACAATGATTTAATATACAAAAAGAAAAATAAATGTGATATACTACATTAACAGAATGAAGTGGAGAGAAAAACAAATGGTTATCTCTATTGGTGGAGAAAAAGTAGCTTACAAAATTCAACACCTTTTCCTGGTAAAAACAGACTAGAAATAAAAAGAAGTATCTCAAAAAAAAATCCCATATATGAAAAATCCACAGCAAACATAATACTTGGTGGTGAAAGGCTAAAAGCTTCTCGTTTAGGATGAGGAACAATGCAAGGAGGCTTGCTTTCGCTTCTATTCAACATACTACTAGCATGCTAGACAGAGCAATTAGGCAAGAAAATAATTAAAGACATCCAAATTGGGAAGGAAGAAAAATGATCTCTGTTCACAGATGTTACAGTCTTATATGTAGAAAACCCTAAACATTTAACACAAAAAATGTTAGAACAAATTCAAATTAGCAGAATACAAAGTCAACACACACAAAAGTGGCATCTCTGCACACTAATAAGGAACAATCTAATCTGAAGAGGAAGTTAAGAAAACATTTCCAGGCTGGATGAGGTGGCTCATGCCTGTAATCCCAGCACCTTGGGAGGCCAAGACAGGTGAATCTCTAGGTCAGCAGATCAAGACCATCCTGGCCAATGTGGTGAAACCCCACCTCTACTAAAACTACAAAAATTAGCTGGGCATGGTGGTACATGCCTGTAATCCCAGCTACTCAACAGACTGAGGCAGGAGAATTGCCTGAACCAGAGAGTCGGAGTTTGCAGTGAGCCAAAATCACGCCACTTCACTCCAGCCTGGTGACAGAGTAAAATTCCATGAGACTCCATCTCAAAAAAAAAAAGAAGATAAAGAAAACTCCATTTTCAGTAGCATCAAAAAGAATAAAATGCTCAGGATTAACCAAGGAAATAAAAGATATGCACAATGAAAACTGCAAAACACTGCTAAAAGAAATTAAGTAACACAAATAAATGGCAAGTCATACCATGTCATATGGTTTGGTTCTGTGTTTTCACCCAAATCTCATCTTGTAGCTCCCATAATTCCCATGTGTTGTAGGAGGGACCTGCTGGGAGATGATTCAATCATGGGGACAGGTCTTTCCCATGCTGTTCCTGTGATAGTGAATGGGTCTTAAGATCTGATGGCTTTTAAAAAAGTTTCTCTGCACAAGCTGTCTCTTTGCCTGTGGCCATCCACATAAGATGTAATTTGCTTCTCCTTGCCTCCCACCACAATTGTGAGGCCTTTCTGGCCAAGTGGAACTGTAAGTTCAATTAAACGTCTTTCTTTTGTAAATTGCCCAGTCTCAGGTATGTCTTTATTAACAGTGTGGAAACAGACTGACACACCATGTTAATGAATTGGAAGACTTGATATTGTTAAGATATTGATACTACCCAAGTCACCTACAGATTCAAAGCAATCTCTATAAAAATCCCAATGATGTTTTTTGAAAATAGAAACATCTATTCTAATGTTCATATGGAATTTCAAGGGACCCTCAATAACCAAAACAACCTTGAAAAAGAACAAAATTGGGAGACTCACACTTGCTGATATTAGAACTTTTTACAAAGCTATAGTAATAAAAATAGTGTGGGCTGGGTGTGGTGGCTCATGCTGTAATCTCAGCACTGTGGGAGGCCAAGGTGGGTGGATTATGAGGTCAAGAGATAGAGACCACCCTGGCCAACATGGTGAAACCCCATCTCTATTAAAAAATATAAACATTAGCTGGGTGTGGTGGCACATGCCTGTAGTCCCAGCTACTCGGGAGGCTGAGGCAAGGAGAATTGCTTGAACCCGAAAGGTGGAGCTTGCTTTAAAACAACAACAAAAACAATGTGGTTCTGTTATAAAGACAGATATATAGACCGATGGAATAGAATACAGGCCCTAGAAAAATATCTTTGCACTTATGGTCAAATTATTTTCACAAGGTTGCCAAGACCATTCAATAGGGAAATGACTGTCTTTTCAACAAATGGTGCTTGGACATTGGATGTCCACATGCAAAAGAATTCAGTTGGACCCTTATCTAATACCATATACTAAAATTAACACAAAATTGAGCAAAGATTTAAATATAAGAACTAAAACAATAAAACTCTTAGGGAAAAAAACTGGAAAAGTTTCATGCTATTGGATTTGGCAATGATTTCTTGGATGTGGCACCAAAGGCACCGGCAACAACAACAAAGACCAGTTGGACATCACAAAAAGGTTTCTGTGCCTCAAAGGACACTATTTAAGCGGTGAAAAAGTGACCTATGGTATGAGAGAAAATATTTGCAAATTATATGTCTGGAGTGATATCCAGAATACGTAGAGAACCCCTAGAACTCAACAATCCAATTTAAAAAATGGACAAAGCTCTTTAATAGATACTTCTCTAAAGAAGATATACAAATGGCCAATAAGCATATAAAGACATGTTCAACTAATAGGGAACTGCAAATCAAAACAACAGTAAGGTATCGTCTCACATCCACTAGGATGACTATTCCCAAAAAAACAGAAAATAAATGTTGGTGAGGATGTGGAGAATCATAACCCTGTACACCATTGGTACAATATAAAATAGTACTACTGCTATGGAAAACAGTATGGCAGCTCCTCAAAAAACTAAGCAGATTTATCATATGATCCAGCAATTCCACTTCTGGGCGTACACTCAAAAGGATTGAAAGCAGGGACTCGAACAGATATTTGTATACCCACATTCACAGCGACATTACATATAACAGCCAAAAGGTGGAAGCAACCCAAGAGTTCATTGATGATGAATGGATAACAAAAGGTGATATATACATATATGCAATGGAATATTGAGCCATTAAAAAGGAAATTCTGACATATACTACAACATGGGTGAACCTTGAGGACATTAAGTCTAATAAGTGAGTCACAAAAGGACAAACACTACATGATTCCACTTGTACGAGATACCTAGAGTAGTCAATTTCACAGAGACAAACAATGGTGGATCCCAGGGGCCGGGGAGGGGGGAATAAGTTCTCATTTAATGAGTACAGAGTTTCAGTTACACAGGATGAAGAGTTCTGGAGATGGATGTTAATGATGGCTGCATAATAACATGAATTTAGTATAACTAAACTTTACAGTTAAAAATTTAAGATGGTAGATTTTGTGTGTATTTTATCACGTAAGAACAAGGGAAAAATCTATCATGATCACAAACCCGAGGGAACTTAGGAGTTATAGGAGAAATAAAACATGTACACATTCTACTAGAATGTGGAGAACATGGAGAATCTAATAATCGCTAGCATTTATTGTGCTTTCTCCATGCCACCCATCAGAAAATGAGCTTTCAACACTTTATTTAAACCTCACAAAAACTTGTAGAAGATAAGTACTATTATTTACTCCCATTTTACAGATGAAGATACTTAGGCGCAAGTCTCACAACTGGTAAAGAACGAAGCTAAGATTCAGAGTCTAGTGAGTCTGGATCCAGGTCCAAGCTCTTAATCACTACAGTATGTAACGACATGTACAGTAACTCCATCCTGTACGATCCTAAGAGAAGGCCACACCAGGTAATTTGGAAGATCAAAGGAAAGAGAAAGATATTCCTGCTGGGATAAGATTGATAAGGTAAGGGCTGTATCAGGGAGGCCTTCATGGAAGAGGTTTCATTTGAGCATAAACCTAAAAAAATGAGAATCTGAACTCATGAACATGGAGGGAGAAGCACGAGAGCACCAAGAGAAGTAATCTACCAACAACATACCGTGGCCCTGATCAACACCAGTCTAGATTAAACACGTTTCTGCTCCAAGCCCCACACTTCACCAGGCCCTAAATGTCAAATGAGTGGGCATTATTGTCACTCAGCATCTATTCTCAGTGCTAGTTTAGTGCAACCTATAATTCTAAACATCTGCTCTGTGACTGACACCATTCAGGCCCCCCATGGAATCTTTTTAATCTCTTGTGCACATCCTTGAGACAAAATGCTACTGCATCCAAGCACAGCAAGCATTTGTGGATTGTGCCACCACTGATATCAGGGATGAGTATTCCCTGGAACTGTGGAGAAGCTTGAGCTGTGGAGGCACTTGGGTAAGAGAAAACACACAAAGGAGAACTGAAAAGAGAAATCAACTTTCAACTTTAGACATTTATTTAAAAAACTGTTAGGGCAAGCCCACAGAAATAGCATTAACTTTTAGCTGAAAATCCAGGGGTATTTTTTCTACCAAGCATAGCAAATAGTTTAAATTTGTTCCTAGGAGACACAATTACAACTGTACCTAGAATTATATCAATTTTTAGAATAAAAAAGATTAAAATATTTTATGGATCTGCTAAAAGAGAACCTTTGATGAAACATCAGAATTCACACTGAAACCACTTTCACATGCTCGAAGGAAATGCTGACAAAATGGCATTAAAGTATTCAGATTTAGTTTGGGAAAAGTCAAACATACATTAAATGAGTTAAGTAAAACAGCAGAGGATCCTCAAATCAAGAGTAAAATTGTGGGGAAAAAATTTTAAAAAGAAAAATAATGAAATTGTTATCTTGGGAGACAATAAAAATAATTTTGAATGAGCACCATCTATAGTTATTTAGTATGAACTATTTTTCACTATTACTACAAAAAAGGAATCTAAGTTTGTCTGAGAATTAAAGTATTACAAGTTTTAGAAACTGCTTTCCCAAATAAAAATGCATGTGAAATATACAACAAAAATGGCATTCCAATGAAATATAAAGAAACCAAAACAATAAAAAAAGGTTGTTTTACATGACTATGAAGGAGAAGATTCACATACAAGTACTCCCAATCTAACTTGTTTATAAACCATTTTTTGACCATTACAGGTCATGGTATAATCTTGATTGAAAAAGGTTAGAACAAATTGAGGAAAACACAGCTTTTAAGGCGGTTTCCTTACAATATCCCAGAATTGAAAAATGTGAAAGAACAATTAAAGAAATACTGTATGATCTAGATATTGTTTTAAGAGACAGGGAAAATTGTATGATAAGGAATTTTTTGTAATTTTCTGTGATAATGCTTTTAGTAAGTCTCACTAAACATCAATAGGCTCTTGGAAACCGCAAGTTTCAGCAAAACTACACAAAACCAGTTTTTATTCCCTCAACGACATTATAACAAAATGATATTGAACCAATGACGACATTCGAGGATCTGTATATTTTGCCTAAAGCTACAGTTTCCAAGAACCTTTCCACAATGTTATATGAGGGCTTTCTGTACATGTGGCCTCATTACAGGAGGCGAATGTAGTATGTAAAATGAATAACTGAATGTGAATATTTAGCCTCCCACGAGCCTCTTAAGATTCAGCAATGAACCCAAACGTTGGTTGACAATTCCAGGTGCAACTCCTTATCAGAGCAGTTTTTCCAAATCAAAGTTGATTTAGGGGGAAAAAAAAAAAAAAAGAGCTGCAATGAATCAAGAAAGGTTCATCTAATTTGGCATTACTGACAATAGAACACAAACTACATAAAAATCTAGATTTTAGGAACATAAGTTTGCTTAAATGAAGGAAAAATGAGAAGGAATGCATAGAATCATATAAATTACTTGTGTCTTTATTCAAATATCACTGGCACAGGAACAGAACTCCCGGAAATATGCTATGATAATTAAATTCAGTGATCTTTGATATTTTTGCCAACTTCCAGTCACAGAAAAACCATGACTTTAAATATACCTTATTTTGTGTTATAATGGTCTATTTTGTCAAGTTAGGAAGACAGAGCATATTTTCAACCGTTTATTGGTGTGATATGGAACTTTTAATTATTTGGAGACATATGGTATGTGGTACTTCTGCCCCACACCCTAGAAACTTTGGGAGGGGGCTGGCTCTTAAGCTGCATTCAGCACCCCTAAAGACAACAACGCCCACGGTGGGAAAGGGATAAAGACGTATTTGTTTCCCTCTATGCAAGCAGAACAAGCAGCCCCCAAAGCCAGTTCACTTCCCCATATGGTTTGATTTACTCTAATTTTCTCCGCCTGGGCTCGTTTCTGGGCTGAGTCCGGTGGGATCACAGATGCATCACTGTCTGGCTAGCCCACAGCTTCCGGCAGAACAGGGATAGGGGAGGGTTTCCCTGGGAAATTACGTTGTGAGATGCTATCTGAGAGAAAAATATGCGGCCCCCAAACTCCACCTTCATTAGCCAGAATATTACCAGGGATTTCTGCCTTCTGGAGTTTCAGACTGACAGGAAAAGAGGAAATCAAAGAGTCCCTGGTTGGAACTTTTCTAATAGGCTTTCTGGCAAGGAGCCAAACCCGGGAATGAGCTGGAGAAAGCAAATTGGGTTGAACTGCAGTGGGGATGGGGAGACCCGAGCCAGGGCAGCTGAGTTCAGCCCGTCTACTGCTATCACATATTCTCATGTCCCTTTATTCCACCCAACCCTGAGGTACAAATATCATCCCCATTTTATAAGCAAGGACTCAGAACACAACAGAGGTTAAGCAACCACACTGCCCACTCCCCTCCCCGCCATCTCTCCCCTTCCCACCTCCCCTCCCCCCCATCTCTCCCCTTCC
>NW_022437050.1:2641017-2687064 GCF_009761245.1 Sapajus apella | reverse complement strand
TCCCACCTCCCCTCCCCCCCATCTCTCCCCTTCCCACCTCCCCTCCCTGTCTTCACAGACTAAGGCCTTCTATCATCCTGCAAGTCTCACTTACAGTTCCTCTTCCTCCTGCATGCCTGTGTTCCAGGTGCTCTGTGAAATATTCTCTAAGCACATCTTTGACCTTCTTACCCCTTATCAAAATTATAATTCAGTGTTAATTGTGTGACTATTTAATCAATACCGTCTACGAGTATAGGGGCTGCCTCTGTCTTACGATCATAGTGCCAGTGCCATTCGCAGTGGGTGACACAAAAGTGCTGCATTTATGTCATCTGAATGAATCCATTTCTCCCTGTTTCCTTCCCCTTAAAAGAAAAAAGAAAAGCTTGCCATATAACTGGTATCAAGAAGCTAACCTGCCTTAAAACAGCAGCTGCCATACGAGAAAATAAAGTGCCAATTGGCACTGGCTGTAAGTATTATGGGTATACTATATTGGGCTGCAGAAAACAGGACCATGGAGGTAGGGTTGAGGCAAGAGGACCAAGGACAGACACAGAGAGGGACAGAGTCAGGGCTCAGCGTGAGGTTTGGCGGTGTCAATTTTCTCATTTGGGACCCACCTCAACCAAGAATCCAGGCGGAAGAGAGTAACTGGTTAAGAGCTGGGTTGTTGAAAACCCAGCTCTGCCAGGAACTAGCAAGTTCTTAATCTTTGAGCATCTTTTTCCTTATCTGCAAAATAATAGTAACAGTGATAACACCTGCTTCTTGGATTGTTAGAAAAAAATGCATGGGAGTATGTAAGAATTGCCTTGGTACAATGCCCGGCACACTGTCAGTGATGAATAACTGGTGCTGATAGAAAAGGTTTCCGTCAGCTGAAGGCACTTGTTTTTACCCTCTGCAGCCAGGCGTCAGTGTCCCGTTTCCTACTTTCCAACTGGGGTTTCCACTCAAGATTCCCCAGAGAAGGTGGAAGTATAATCTTGGAAGATCTCGATCACCCCTAATCCCCATTCAGTTCAAAGCTATTTCCAACAGATTCAGCAATCAAAAAGCCTAGATAAGGAAGAAACAACCAGTTAGAGGCGACTATGGCAGAGCCCAGAAAGCGCAGAGGTGGGAAAGGGTCGTTCCTGAGACCAGTGGCGAGAAGGTCTATTTCCCCATCTCAGCCCCTCTTTAGCAAACTCTTTAGCTCTTCAGAACCCAGAGTTCGTTCTGAGGACCTGACGCCTGAGGCCAGGAGTCTCTGGATAGGTCTTGTATGTGTGCATCTCCCTCCCCAGCAGAGGGGAAGACGAGCCTGCGGGAGGCCTTTACCGCCTGGGGTTGAGTGCTTCCTAAAACTGGACTCACCTGTGACATGAGGGGTCTCCCAAACCTCAGCCCAGACCCACATTTCCACCTCCCTTGCTGAGGAGGATGTACAGGCAAAACAAAAAACTACACTGCACTGGGAGTCATGAAACTCACATCCCGTCCCAGCTTTTCTTTTTCTGCCTTTTTATTTTTAAAATGAGCATAGTACCCCAAGTGACCTCTAAGGACTATCCCTGCGCTGGAACCATGGATGTGAACCACAGCCTGCCTTGGGGGAGATGGCAAGGGAAGGGGAACCAGAAACCTCCCCCCAAAAAAAGCCTCTAACCTTAAGGGGTCCATTAGCACTCTCAAATTACAGGCACATATATATGTGTTTTGCTTTTCTTCTTCAGAAAACAGTGAGTTGCAGACAGTCTCACATTCTCAAACTTCTGCTCTAAACTGGCAACATTTAAAGAGTCTATTTGGGAACTTTGGCCAAGATTTGGAACCCCAGCACCCTCCTATTGTCTTGGTAAAAATGAGAGCGGATGCAGCCCTGTTTCCTAACGCTGATGTAACAAATTACCACGAACTTAACAGTAACACAAACGTATTACTTACAATTATGCACACAAAAAGACATAAGTCTCTTAGTCACCAGATGAGAATCAACGTGTCGGCAAAGCTGGTTCTTTCTGGAGCACCAGAGAACAACTCGTTTCTGTTTCTTGCTTCTAGAAGCTGTTGGCTCGTGACTGCATCCCCTCCATCCTCACTTCCATCCTCACGTAACCTTTCCCACTGACGCCAACCCACCTGCCTTCCACTTATAAAGACCCTTGTGACTACATTGGATCCACCTGGAAAACCCAGGGTACTCTCCCTGTCTCAGGATTTTTAACTTAATCGCATCTACAAAATCTGTTTTACAATGTAAGGTAACAAATTTACAGGTTTCAGGAATCAAGATATGGGTGGGGATTGTGAATATTCAGCCTACCAGAGGCCTTTTGAATCGTTCTATCCTGTAGCCCAACAATTCCACTTGCAGAGTTTATCCTACAGAGACAGACATGTGTAAAGAGGTAACGTCCACACAGCAGAGTTTATAATATTTAAACTGGAAACAGCCTGTTCTACTGATAATCAGTAGAAACGTAACTAAATGAGCTAGGAATATTTGTACATTATTCTAAAAGGATGCAGTATTCTAAAAATAAGTATATTAAATGTACTAACATGAAAAAGTCTCTAAGGCACGTTGCTAGGAGAAAAGCAGCTTGAAATAAAAGCTGTATAATGTGACTCCGTGTTGTGGTACGTATATGTAATTTCTGGATGGCTATCAGCCTGGCCAACATGACAAAATGCCTCTCTACTAAAAATGCAAAAATTATCTGTGTGTAGCGGCATGTGCCTATAAAGCCAGCTCCTAGGGAGGCTGAAGCAGGAGAATCACTTGAACCTGGGAGGCAGAGGTTGCGGTGAGCCGAGATTGTGCCACTGAACTCCAGCCTGGGCCACAGAGGGAAAATGTGTCTCAAAAAAAAAAAAAAAAAAGCCAAAATTTCTTTTGGTCATTCTGAGGGCTGGAAATGTTCCATATCTTATCTGAATGGCAGAATGTATGCATGTATGAAAACCCACTGACCTTCACACCAAACATTTGTGCACTATTCTGTGAAGTTCTGCCTCAATAAAAAAAAGTGCATTCAAAAATATAGGATGTTTCCCCCCTTTGGCCAAAAGCCAAGGGTTATTGATCTGTGTGTCCTTCTGAAATTCAGTGCAAAGGTGGTGTGTGCCTCTTTCTGGGCAAGTGTTGACCCTTTTTGTCAGATTCTTAAAGGGATCTGGAGCTCCTAAAAAGTTAAAAATTACTAGTGAGGGCCTTCCTTAAAATAAAGACTACTTATTCCTGGTTCTGTTGGGGTTTAACTAAAGGTCAGACCGCTCTATCAGCGCAGGCTTTCTGGAAATGCAGGCCTCGAGAAAGGGAGGCACCAGCGTATTTACTGGGCTGGCTGCAGACAAACAGCTACATTTTTTTCTATGGGGAGCAAAATGCAGGTAATGATCACTTCTTGAGCTTTAGCGCGACTGTTTAAAAAGGCGTGGCTTTTTATTGGCCCAGCGCCTTTGTGTGCAGCGAATCCCGAGGCGGGCGGCTGTGCCCTCGCCCTGGTGGGCGGAGCTCTGCCCAGCCCTGCAGGCCCTTGCACATCAGGCCGTCCCCCTTCGCGCTGGCTGGGCGGAGGCCCTGGGTAGCAGAGGGACAGCTTAAGCCCCCGCCTAACCCGACAGGCCTGAAGAAAGCTTACCCCACGCTCTGGATTCCTCTGGGGTCCCTTATCTAGGCCCGACCCGCAAACCAGAATTTCCAGTGTGACTGTGTTGGCAGAGAGTTAATGAGCAGCCGAGGAGGCTGTGGCTGTCGCTGCTGTAGACTTGCCCAAGAGGGAAGGACACACTTAACATTTGTGCCCTATTCTCTGTGAATAGTGCGCAAAGGAACTTAGGAACGCAGGTCCTTAGTCTCTCTGCTTGGAACGAGGCAGCTGGGAAGGATACATCTCAGGGAGGGGAGGGAATCGGCAAACTGAAACCCTAGCCCCATATATTGAGTTTCTATGGATGGATACCAGCCCCCGTGCTACAGAAATGTTTTACATAAAAGAATGGGCTCTGAAGCCAGGCTCAGCCCATCTGTAGCTGCGTGGCCCCCCGCAAGTTGCTTATCTTTTCTCTCTGCTAGGATCCTCCTCCGTAATGTGGCATAACAGTGGTACCACCCCCAGTCTCCAGTTTAATTCTAAGCTGGCCCTCCTAGCCCTCTGATTTTTTTTTTAAAGACTGAGATATAATCCACTTACCATGAAGTTTATCCTTTTAAAGTATATCATTCAGTGGTTTTTAGTATCTTCACAAAGTTGTGCGACCATTTCTACTAATTCCAGAACATTCTTGCTCCCAAAACAAGGGTCCCCCTAGCAGTCACTCTCCATTCTCCACTCCCCTCAGCCCCTGGGGACATTCATTTACTTTTTGCCTTTCCTGATTTTCCTCTTCTGGAGATTTCATAGAAATGGAATCATATATGTGGCCTTCTGTGTCTGGTGTCTTCCACTTAGCATAGTGCTTTCAACGCTCATCCACGCCTCCCATGGTGCGTCTCCTACTTCATTGCTTTCTGTGGCTGCCATTTCATAGATGTGCCACATTTTGTTTATTCATTCATCAGTTGATAGATATTTGGGATGTTGCCATATTTTGGCTATTATAAATAATGCTGCTATGAGCTAACATTCATGTACAAGTTTTTGTGTGGACATAGGTCTTCATTTGTTTGAGTGTATAGTAAGGACGGATAATTTTATCTTATACCATTCTCTCCCTCCCCATCATAAGGGCCCTCTTTCTGTCCCTCCAGCAAACCAAGCTCATTCTCACCTCAGGGGTTTTGGCCTAGCTGTCCCCTCTGTCTGGAAGGCTGCTCCCCCAGATTGTTAAGTACAGTTCACTCCTTATCAATCAGATCTCAGTTTAAATATCGCCGCCTCAGTGAGGCCTTCCCAGACCATTTTATTCATTCTCTGACCCTTACCATATTTTACTTTCTCTATATCCATTATTACATTCTAATCTATTTTCTAATTTACTTATTTGTGGCATATCTACCCCTTCTATTACTAGAACTAAGCTCCATAAAGCCAGGTATTTTGTCTATTATGACATTAGCTATCACTGGCTGCTAGAACAGTGCATAGCACGTAGTAAGCACGTAGTAAACATTAGCTGTTACTCATACTTCACAGCACACTTAGGAAGTAGGTACCATTATTATGCACATGTTACAAATGAAGAAACTGAGACTCAAAGGAGTTAAGTAACTTGGCCAAAATTATGCAACTGGGAAGTGTATAGCCTGGGTTTGGTGCCAGGACTGTCTGGTTCAGAAGCCGGTGCTGCTTGTAGGATGCTGTACTGCTTCTTTCGGCTCCTTCTTCCAGACCTATCTAGCCTCACAAACTGGCAATTCCAACCAGGACTCCTCTGGGCTTAGGAGACAGGGAGACGAAACAGAAATGTGGATGTCGTCCAATCTGGCAGCACCACGAGGCCTGGCCCTGGAGCGGGTCGGGGAGGAGGATAGGAGCACTCAGCTCCTGGGAGCTTTGGCTGGAAAACAGGCCTCCCCAGAGCTGCCAGCCAAGGCCTGGTCTCCCTCCAGCAAGTCCCTGTGAGCCCTGGCAAGCAGCAGGCATTCTCAGACAGCAGGCCTTCGGTACCGCGTATACTCAGGTGGACTTCCTTTTATGCAAAACTCCAACAGGCATACCAATAACTGACTTCATGCCTGGTGCTGTTCTAAATACTTTCCATGTATTAACTCACTGGATCCCCAAATTAGCATCATGAGGTATGTATCATATTACCTCATGTAACTGATGAGGAGATTGAGGCCTCGGATGGTTAAGCAAACTGCTCAAGGTCACAAGGCTAAAGAATGGTAGAGGCGAGACATAAGCTCTGGTTATCTGACCTGAGGTTCCTTCTTTTACTTGCCACTCTACCCTGCATCTCAGTAATGGATTTGAGAATAAGTCTTCATGTACAAAAGTATTCACCACTGGATAGCTGTGTGACCTAAACTCTAAATCCAAAGCTCTCTGGCCTTTAATTGCCTTATGTGTATTAATGGATAAGAATCAGCTTATCTTCCATGAGTATTCTTTAGAAAAAGATGCTAATATGTATTATGGCTGTGGTCAGGGTTAAGCTAAATTAGGTGGAACTCTTTGCAGCAGGATTTATCAGTGCCTTTAATATGCTAATGTCCAATGGGTCTCTTCAAGAGAGGGGTTGAGGATGTAGCATTTCCCAAACTTCATTGACACAGAACAATGTGGAATAGTATTCCATGGAACACAGTTGGCAAACACTCATTTTAAAAGCTTATTTGGGCTAGGCACAGTGGCTAACACCTGCAATCTCATCACTTTGGGAGACTGAGGCAGGAGGATCACTTACGCCCAGGAGTTCAGCACTAAACCTGGATAACATAGCAAGACCCTGTCTCTTGGGATGGTTTGCTGAACCCGTTAGTACGCCCGGCCAAGACACGCCGCCGCCATGTCTCGCTACCTGCGTCCCCCTAACACATCTCTGTTCGTCAGGAACGTGGCCGACGACACCAGGTCTGAAGATTTACGGCGTGAATTTGGTCGTTATGGTCCTATAGTTGATGTGTATGTTCCACTTGATTTCTACACTCGCCGTCCAAGAGGATTTGCTTATGTTCAATTTGAGGATGTTCGTGATGCTGAAGATGCTTTACATAATTCAGACAGAAAGTGGATTTGTGGACGGCAGATTGAATACAGTTTGCCCAGGGGGATCGGAAGACACCAAATCAGATGAAAGCCAAGGAAGGGAAGAATGTGTACAGTTCTTCACACTATGATGATTATAACAGATACAGACATTCAAGAAGCCGAAGTTACGAAAGAAGGAGATCAAGAAGTCGGTCTTTTGATTACAACTATAGAAGATTGTATAGTCCTAGAAATAGACCGACTGGAAGACCACGGCGTAGCAGAAGCCACTCCGACAATGATAGACCAAACTGCAGCTGGAATACCCAGTACAGTTCTGCTTACTACACATCAAGAAAGATCTGAAAGCAGAAAAAGAACCAAAGAAGGGCAGTTCAAGCGACCAAAGGGTGGGTGGAAGGTGCTGCAGTATGAATACTGTACGAATATTTTGACTCTGGTCTGAAAAGATAAAAGAATGTTATCGAAAACTACATGGAATAATTGAAGTCCCTTCAAGTTTGAAAGTAAGCATTTTAGGACAAATAAAAGGAAATTCAACTTTGTACTTGTGGAAACTAATCCCTAAATATGAATAGGTTTATATTGATTCATGGGTACCAGATCCATAACAAATTATTGGAAAATAGGATGTCTGAATATCAAGGAAGACAGCCATAGTCTCTTACAGTGCCTCTGTTGGTCTGTCTCAAACTGAATTGGGTGGGAAAAGGTATGGTCCAATATAAAAGTTCCATTTTTGCCATTATTGGCAAATCTTGCCTTTGTTTATTTTGGTGCCAGTGTTTTCTGCTTAATCATTTGCTTTGTTGGCATCTGCATTTATTTACTTGTACACCACATGGCAGTTTACATCTTCCTTAACTACTCTCCTTCCCAGGTAAATTCGAATTACATTTGACATCCAGCTAAGAGGGCCCATCTCTTCTCACCTCTTTACTAGTCAATATGTTCAGCAAATATTTATTGAGCCCTTACTATGGGCAAATCATTGTACTGGATAATTGAGGAGAAAAATAGATAATTCCCTTATTCGGTGAATGTCTACCGAGCACAATCTAGTGAATCATTACAGTATCACCTCGTTGTTTTGTTTGAGGTATATTATTCGTAACAATATTTTACACCATTCATATCAATGTAATTATAGAACCCAATGTGCTATCAAGAATAAGTAATTATGTGGTTATTCTGGCATTTAAAAGTATCCAGTATTTGTTTGATCCCAATATTACAAATAATGAAAAAATGATTTGTTTTAATCTGTAATAAACTGGTTTATTGTGCAGTGACTGTAATATACTAGAGTTATATTAAAGTGCTCACTCTGCCTCACCAAACACATACTAGGAAATAACCCCCAAAATAAGTATTTAACTTTGCATTAGATATAAAGGATACTGGGTGCTATAATTAGATTATTTTGAGGCAGACAGCTGTTATCCCAACTCATTTAGTGTGTTCTGTAATTGAAAAAATGTTCACCAAATTATACTTTTTAGTGATTTACATGTACATTTTATAGGGGACGTGTTCTGTGTATAGTGAATAAATAACTTTTATAGTATCACGAAATGTTTTAGATTCCTTAGTTTCTTATTAGGATGTTTCTTTACCTATACATTGATTCCATCATGTTTGACTTTTGTCTTCTTTTTGCCACATATTTAAAACTTTCCATGTAAAATTATTAACAAAAAATCTGGAAGTGGAGTTTAAGCTTTTAATTTATAGCAATTTTGAAAATACAGCAGAGGTATATTTTCAAGGGAGGTATGAAATGGTACTTTTGTCTGTATTTTATTTTATAATTTTTTTTGAACTTGCCCAGGATCACACAGCAAGTGTCAGATCTTAGGTTAAAGTCCAAAATTTTTTCACATGCTTCATCTTTTGTTATATTTTTGTTGTTGTTTAATCAAACGGGGAAATGTTTTTATATCTTTATTTTCATGGAGATAGCAAAATTGATATAATGGGAACTAGAATTTACTTAGAGCCAAAATGACTAGATTTAATTACAAAAAGTATTTTGTTGTATACAGTTACACACTCATTAACATAGTGGGTGGTTCTTATGGATAGAGGTTCTCTGTATTTTTAAAAGAATACGTAGAGTTCATAAACGTTTTTTGCCCTCTACCTCCCTTCTTTCTCCATTTCCTTTTGAATTAAGACATTTAAGGGGGAGAGTTAAGTTGCATATTGAGTTGGGATTTTGTTTAAAAATAGGTGAATACATATATAAATACAATAACAATAGTTGGTAGTTCTCTAAAATATTGTAAGTCAGAAAAGGACCTTTAATTTTTGTATCTGTTGAATGAATTGCTTTCGGATCTCTTCTGTGGTTGTTTCTCTTTATATTGAATGCTGTCAATATTGTTGAGGACTTAGTGTGCCAAACCATGTGCTTTTCAAATATTTAATTCTAAAAACACTCCTGGGAAGTGGGTATTATTCCCATTTTACAGATGAGAAAATTGTCCCACCGTGTGATAGCATCTTGCATATGTTCATTCCTCACAACTTTACAAGGTAAATGGATAATGTTCCTGGGTGAGAGATTAAATATAATCCAAGATCTCACGGCTGTGTGGCTCAGAGACTCTAAGCATGGCTTTCCAAATCTCATTCTCTTGTAGAGATTTTCCATTGTATTGCATTTTGACCATATTCTTGTTTACAAAACCTAAGAATATATTCGGGAGGCTGTGACTTGAGCAATAGCTTAGGAATAATCTAATGGCATTTTAATAGGAAGGAGGACTAGCAAAACCTGTAGAAGTCCCAGGCATGAACTGTGGTCATTTTAGATAGGATGACTTGATAAATAGGGTGAAGTGAGCAACGTGTTTTGTCTTCAGTTATTGATACCTACAAGACATTCTGCTGGTCACTGTGGAAAAGGTTCCTTCTCAGATTTTTTCCTCTGCTCCTTCCTCTAACAGTGTTGGTTATCTTTATTATGTTTCTGTGTATTTGTAACAGCTATTACACCCTTGTATTGCACAATGGGGATTTTTCTTGGAATAAAAAGTGAGGCATGTAAACTCATTGAGAACTAAAGAAGTAAAAGGACTTTGTATCTAGTTTTTTGCAGATCACATTTCTTTGAATGCTGGAAAGTGAAATAAAGTGGTCTAGGAGCCAAAAAAAAAAAAAAAAAGACCCTGTCTCTTAAAAAAATTAATTAAAAAAAAATTAGCCAGGTGTAGTGGCACTCACCTATAGTCCCAGCTACTTGGGAGGAT
Source organism: Sapajus apella (assembly GCF_009761245.1). Lineage (NCBI taxonomy): Eukaryota > Metazoa > Chordata > Mammalia > Primates > Cebidae > Sapajus > Sapajus apella. Next base: position 2,677,181 of record NW_022437050.1, on the reverse strand, counting down.
GAGGCAGAAAGATCACTGGAGCCCAGGAGTTAAAGGCTGTACTGAGCTATGATTGCCCCACTGTTCTCCAGCCTGGGCAATATAGCAAGACCCAGTCTAAATATTAAAAAAAAAAAAAAAATAGCTTGTTTGGAAAAAAAAGTTCATTTATTCTGAGATTGGACAGAATTCTCTTCTCTTTCCCTATTTTCACCTGCTAAAAAGAAAGGAGCTTGTAAACAATCATCAACTCCTTCAAGCCTGCGGGGACTTTTGGTTAGCATGGAGATGAAGAACGGAAAGGGAACACATTTGCTGAGCACCTACTATACGCCAACTCTGTGATTATCACTTAGATTGTTTTTCATGATGCTGAAAACAGCCCTTTGAAGCAGGTTTTATTTGAAAAAGGTGGGATAATGTTGCAGATGAAAATGTAGCCTTTGGAGTCTGATAAACATGAGTTTGCCTCTTAGCTATGCCACTTGACAGCTATAGCTGTGTGAACTTGGGCAAGTCGCTTAGCTGTTCTATGCCTCGGTTTCCTGCTTGCCAAAATGGATGATACAGTGCCTACCTAATATGGTTGTCATGTGGCTTTGCTGATGTAATGCATGAGAGGCACTTACATAGACTCCGCACACAGCAGGATTATCACTGTCCTCTTCATTATTTGTGGGGCTTTGTTTGTTTGTTTGTTTTGAGATGGAGTCTCACTCTGTCATGCAGGCTGGAGTGCAATGGCTTCATCTCAGCTCACTGCAACCTCCACCTCCTGTGTTCAAATAGTTCTCCCACCTCAGCCTACTGAGTAGCTGGGATTACAGGCGCCTACCACAATACCCAGCTAATTTTTTGTATTTTTAGTAGAGATGGGGTTTCACCATGTTGATCAGGCTGGTCCCGAACTCCTGACTTCATGATCCGCCCACCTCAGCCTCCCAAAGTACTGAGATTACAGGTGTGAGCCATTGCTCCTGGTTGCATTATTTGTGTTTTCCAGATCATACAGCAGAGACCCAGAAAGGATAGTAACTTGCCTAAGGCCACATAGCTACTGTGTGTGGCTGAACTGAGACCCATACACAACTCCAAACCTGCTCTTTCTCTCCAGGATCCCTGAAGGAGGCTAAGCCAATATCATCTGAACTTGCAAATAAAACCTCTCGTTCTCTCCACGCCTCACACCACATGCCACCCGGGAGTGAGTGGGAATTTCCCTTTGGAACCCAGACCCTACCACCCATGCATAAGTGTTCAGACCTGCTTGGCAACAGCATGCCCATGACCCCAGGCCCTGACAAATAGGCCTGGAGAACTGAGAAGGTCCTGAATCTCTGGACATCCCTTTATGAGCCTCTCTATACAGGGAACATTCCATAAAAGCCATGGCCAGTGCACATGCTATATGCATAGGAAGCCACATGGTCCCTGCTGTTGACCTGGGATCTTCCAAGTCCCAGCATAGGTGGGGATGCCTCCGTGGCAGTCACAGGGGAGGGTCAGCAGGGGGACAGCATGGAGGCCAAGGGGACAGGGTTCCAGGCTCTGGGCCTAAATCAACTAAAGCAGCTGCTCTTGAAAGAAGTTTGTATGTTGTCCTATGTAACTTTCTATCTGAAAAAAAAGGCTTGCTGTCTACCCCTATACCACCAAAAAATAAAGTTTTAAACGCCACTGATCTAGTTCCTCATTTTCATTGGGCATTTTGGGAAAACAGGCCCAGGTGGGAAGAAACAGCTGCAGGTCCCAGTGTGTTAGTGACAGAATAGGGACTGAAACTTACATCTCCTGTCTCTTTTTATACCAGCCTGTCAAACAGCAGAGTCTGAGATTTTTTTTTTTTTTAACCGAAAGGGAAAGCAGAGCCTAAGTTTGCTGTTCATGTTCAAGTTGACTTTAGAATCAATCTTCCCTCTGGCCACACTCAAAGCTCACTGTGTTCCTACCCAATCTGTTCCCGTATACCGAATGCTGTAGGTCCACACAGGCCCAGGGGATGAGCGGAACTACAGTCCCCCTCGATCCTCCACCACCAGGTTTCTGCCCTTACAGTTGCCAGTAAGAAGCAAACGGTAGGGAACAAGGAGCACAGAGTGAATCCCAGCTTAGCTACTTATTCTCTGTGTGAACCTGAGCAAGTCACTTGACCTCACAAAGTCTCACTGCCATCAGCTGTAAATTTGGGGTAACTTTATGGAGTTTCCATGAATTTCATGTGCCATGAAGTTATCCTAACATGGGACTGCTGTAAGGATTAGAGGCAATATGCGTAAAGAGCCTGCAACATGGAAGTGGTAGAACAAGTAATAGTTAATATTGTTTTAACTATAGCTGGTTTTTGACAAGATCTGAAGTTCTTATACATAACTTAAGTGCATTAGGCTCTCTGCACACCTACATCAAGGCCAAGCAATGCTGCACTTCCACATGCGTGCGTTGGAGTGAGCCCTGCCCTTGGCAGTCATTCCACATTCTTCCACCTGTAGGCAGATATTTGATGGGAGAATCCCATAGATGCAGTTGGGTCGGCCTGAGAAGAAACTGGCTCTAGAATTAGTCTGCTGGGTTTCATTATGGCTCTACTATTTAATAGCAGACAAGTTTCTCAATATCCCTGAGCCTCAGTTTTGTCATCTCTAAAATGGGAATAATAGCAGTCTCTAATTCTTAGGCTTGTTTTGAGGACTGAATGGGATAACACCTGTGAAAACCTTAGTGCACTGGCTCACCTTTAAAAACTGGCCAAAAACTATTAACTCATGATTGGTCCTAAGGTCTGTCCTTTCTGCTCAGAAAGCAAAGAGAAAGGCTGGGTGCAATGGCTCATGCCCATAATCCCAGCACTTTGGGAGGCCAAGGTGGGCAGATCGTTTGAAGTCAGGAGTTTGAGACCAGCCTGGCCAACATGGTGAAACCCCATCTATACTACAAATATAAAAATTAGCTGGGCATGGTGGCGCACACCTGTAATCCCATCTATTTGGGAGGCTGAGGTGAGAGAATCACTTGAGCCCGGTGAGTGTGGAGGTTGCAGTGAACTGAGATCATGCCACTGCACTCTAGCCTGGTTGATACAGTGACACCCTGTCTCAAAAAAAAAAAAAAAAAAAAAAAAAAAAAAAAAAAAAAAAAAAAAAAAGAAAGAAAAAAAGAAAAAGAAAGAAAGAGAGAGATAAAAGTGCTGGGTTGGGGGCCAGGTGCAGTGGCTTATGCCTGTAATCCCAGCACTTTGGGAGGCCGAGGCAGGAGGATCACCTGAGGTCAGGAGTTAGACACCAGCCTGGCCAACATGGAGAAATGCCGTCTCTACTAAAAATACAAAAGTTAGCCTGGCGTGATGGTGGGAGCCTATAATCCCAGCTACTTGGGAGGCTGAGGCAGGAGAATCACTTGAACCCGAGAGGCAGAGGTTGCAGTGAGCCAAGATTGCACCACAGCACTCCAGCCTGGGCAACAAGAGCAAAACTCTGTGCCCCCCAAAAAAATATGCTGGGTTGGGATTCCAGTGACTTCGAGTCAAGTGCTGATTCTGCCACAAATTAGCTGAGTGCTGTTAGACACGACCTTGCTTGCTCCCTGTCTGTATTTCAGTTTCCCCAGCAACTTCAAACCCAAGGGGCTGGATTAGACAAACCCTCTCTGACTCTGGAGAAGGGCTGATGAGAAGGTTATGTAGCTGCCCCCAGAAGGGCTGAGGAGAAGGTGATATAACTGTGTCTGGATGGCCCCAGTCTTCCCACACAGAGGAGGGTCAGGAAGGGGACTAATCCTCAAACTAGTGGCCTCATCAAACCAGTGCCTTAGTTCAGGGAGCGGTTATTGAAATGCACAATCCCAGCTTGAAATTCTCTATCACTGTGTGTGACCTTATGAAAGTCACTTCACCTCTCTGAGCCTCAGTTCTTTCATCTGTAAGATGGGATTTAAAGTGGTACCAGAGTAAGGAATTGTAAGAGCACATGAGGTGATGTCTGCTAAGTGCTTAGCACACAGAGCTCGGTAAAGTGTTGGTTTAGTAATCATTATTGATGCCAGTGGACCCCATTGTTGGAAATGGTGCTTTTTTTAGAACCAGAGCAAGCACATGTGTCCATTCCAAGTCTTATTTCTGATGTCGGCAAAGCTCTTTATGAGGACAGAAGCCATCCCAGGGACACACCTGAAAAGGGATGGGCCAGCCTCTGCATGCTGACCATCCAGATTCCATGACTTCCCGTCAGCCTGAAGGAGGTGACAACCATCTGTCTTTCCCCACCCTGCCTGGAAGACCAGCTGGGCAAGGCTGGGAAGGACTTCAGACTATATCTTGCCCGGTCCTCTTACCCAACTAGGATGTAAGAAGACGAGGTGACCCATCCAGGTCTCACTAGACCTAGGACTGCACGGCAGTATGTGCGGTATTGAAAAGAGTATTTGGGTTTGATTTTTCGCTTCTCAAGTTAAGACTAAGAGTCCTCACGGGACTTCAGTTTCCTCATCTGGAAAATAGATGTAATAACAGACTCTCCTCCCAGGGTTGTTGCAAAGATTAAGTGAAGATTAAACATAACATGAGCCACAAATGTGATGTCTCTCCTCTCTACTCCTGCGCTAGTAATCTTTGACCATAGCACACCGAAAACACACAATGCACTGATTGGTGGAGTTCCTGTTGCAAAGCTGTATAGAGCAGCAGAGTTGGTCTGGGGTGCTATTGAGCTGAACCCCTATTAACCTCAATAGGGAAGGTACCAGGTTCAAGGGCTGAAGAAGAGGCCCAGAGCCAGCAAATGAGAGGTGGGGTTTGATTGGCGGCTTACATACAGGCGACTTACATACAGTGGCGAGCTGGACAGGAAAACCCGCCCACTGACGACAGGCTAGGATAGGTAAGGGCACCACATCATCCTTACCTACAGAAAAGGTCCACTGGCGACAGGCTGGACGTGATATCCTCCTTAGCTACCGTCCAGCAGCGGCAGGCTGGACAAGATGACCCAGTGGTGAAGGGCTGGACACGAAAGCCACAACCACTTGCAAACTGCATGCAGTTTATATCGCATTTTCACTTAACACTGCCCTTTAACGACCTCCACCTGGCAACCTTCATCCATCTCAAACTTCAGGGCTTCAGTCTTCTGTACAGTCCATATTCCATGGGACAGGCGGGGAGCTCAGATGTTCCTCAGAGACAAGGAACGAGTCTCCAGGTTGGCCACTCCCGGATTCCCCAGCTTGGAACACACATCCAGGTGTGTCTGCCATACAGGGCCATTGTAAGCGTATGCTTAAGTTATTGTGCCAGGTGCATTTACCCTACAGGTGCCATTCTGAAAACCTGCTTGGGGCCCTGACTACCTCTCTGTTGCTCTGTGACCTTCCACTGGTCACTTTCCCTCTCTGGCACTCAGATTTTTCTTCTATGAACAGCAACGCCCAATGGAAACATAACATGAGCCACATATGTAATTTTAAATAGTTTAGTAGCCACTTTATAAAGAGTGAAAAAAGTAGGAAAAAATAATTTAATAATTTTTTTTTTGAGACAGAGTCTCGTTATATTGCCAGGCTAGAGTACAGTGGCATGATCTTGGCTTACTGCAACCTCCACCTCCCAGGTTCATGTGATTTTCCCGCCTCAGCATTCCGAGTAGCTGGGACTTCAGGCACCATCCACCATGCCCAGCTAATTTTTTGTATTTTTAGTAGACATGGGGTTTCATCATGTTGACCAGAATGGTCTCAATCTCTTGACCTCATCGTCCGCCTGCCTCGGACTCCCAAAGTGCTGGGATTACAGACATGAGCCACCGTGCCTTGCCGTAATAATGCTTTTACTTAGCCCAATACATCCAAAATATTATCCTTTCAATATGTGATCAATATTGAAACATCATTAATGAGATTTTCCTTTTCTTTTTCTACGTTTTTGAAATCTGAGTGGTTCTCAACCCAGCGTGACTTTGGCAATTGTCTGGAGGTGTTTTTAGTTGTCAAAACTGGGGTGGGCGTCGAGGTGTAGGGGTGTGTGCTCTCTGGCATCTGGAGGGCAGAGGCCGGGGTGCTGCTAAACATTCTACAAGCACAGGACAGCCCCTGCAACAAAGAACAATCTAGTCCAAAATGCTAACTGAGCCGGCTTTCTCTTCTACGGCACATCACGATTCAGATGAGCGGCTCATCAAGTTCTCAGCAGCCAGCTAGTAACTACTGTATTGGACAGCACCGCTCTGTAACCTAAAACGTTAGGAAATGCACTTGGAAAAGTTACGTGTTTTAAAACTTGGGTTTTGGTGAATTGGTTTTTTTATTCATCCCAGAATAACTGACCAAAAGAGTTGTGGCTGGGTCACCAGTGGCTGGCTGGCTAAGGGCAGAACCCATCTGTCCCTAGAGGGTTAGACCCTTCTAAAGCCACCCGCCCTCCCCAGGGAGACGGAGCCTGGAACAGACAGTGAACCCTGTTGTTCTTTTCTGGGGAGACAATGCTGCAGGCCCTGCTACCTGCCTGACAGGGCCATTGTGGCTCGAGGAGAAAAGGGCTTTGTCAGGACAGTGGCCGAGGAGCCTGCAGTTCAATGGCGCCCTTTATGTCTGCGCTGGTGAGATGCTCTGATGCCGGCCCTGTTGAGGCCCAGCCCCCTTCTAGAACAGATGGGGAGCCTGAGGCCCAGGGAGGGTGTGGACGTCCCTGCAGCGGGTCTCAGCCTCCTTCACCTCATGCCACTGCCCTAAAACAGGAGATTCCCCTGACTCTGAAAAGGCCTGTCTCAAAGCACAGAATAAGTTCAATATTGCCCTTAACCCCTGACAAGGAGGCCCTGCCCTGACCCTACAATTTAGAGGTTCCACAAATCACAAACACATACAAAACTAAATGTATTAAAGAACATATTTGTGCATCTGTCTCTCAGGATCTGGGCTCAGGATCTGGGCTCAGCTCTGGCAATACAATCTGAAACATCCTCTCTTGTGATTTAAAAAGTCAGGTTGCTAAGCGAAGCCACTATTTAAAGTGTTCTCAACATCCATGCATGTACGCCCACACATGCACAATATAACTAAGTGACGTGACAGATGTATTAATTAGCTTAATTGTTGTATCATTTCATAACATACACCAATATCAAATCATTACGCTGAACATCTTAAACATACATAATTTTCATTCGTCAGTCATACTTCAATAAATCGAGGAAGAAAAAAGGTCGGGTCAGAGGGAAATACTCCATATCTCTCACCATATGTCCTTGGAACAAAAGCAAGCAAGTTTGAGAGTAGTGAGGGTCGGAGAGCTGTACCACGCTGGGCTCCGTGCTGATCCTGTTTTATAGCACATGGAGGGGCCGAACAGCAGAAATGCTTAGGGAAGAGAAAAAGAAGTTGAATTCTCTTGTCAAATTCTCCCTTGCAGATAGCATGGATGCATATCTTTTTTTTATCACGAAGTATTACTTCTGAATAGGGCCAGTCATCTAGTATCTTGCCACTCTGTGTTCAAGTTCATATGGGTCTTAGAGGTTTCACCTCTACTTGAACAGGGGTATGATACACTTCCAAAGTTAGAGGCAGGCCTGGGTGCACTCACCTGCAGACTTACATATATTCTGTTGGCAACAGCTGGGACTTCTGTCAACCACAGAAAAGAAAATCAAGCTTCTATTAAAGTTAGTTTTATTCAGAAGTCTTACTGAGGGCCTGTAATCTCAGCACTTTGGGAGGCTGAGGCGGGTGGATTGCCTGAGGTCAGGAGTTCGACACCAGCCTGGCCAACATGGTGAAACCCTGTCTCTACTAAAAATACAAAAATTAGTCAGGCGTGGTGGTGTGCATCTGTAATCCCAGCTACTCGGGAGTCTCAGGCAGGAGGATCACTTGAACCTGGGAGGTAGAGGCTGCAGTGAGCCGAGATCTAGCCACTAAACTCCAGCCTGGACGACAAAACAAAACTTTGTTTTTAAAAAAAAAAAAAAAAAAAAAAAAAAGTCTTACCGAAGACTAGAGACTGAAGACAAAAGTCTGGGAGAAGTCTTTTAGAAAGGTTCTATCCCACTGCTCTAAAACAGTGTTTCAGCTCGTAGCTTATTTACAGGTAGCGGAGGTGCAGTATGTGCTCAAACATTACAAGCTTGCTTAGAAGTTACAGTAAAGCAGAATCACATCAAAGTCTGGGTGCAAGAGTACATCAGGTCATAGATGGCAGAGGCATAGTCACTAACCTTGTCAAACGTTGTCCTATGTGTAGGAATAGGCAAGGTCTGGGGTCATTTATCTTTTAAGAAATGTAGTTTCACAGGCAAGAGATGTGGGGGCCTTGTGCTCTATCCTGTTTTGTTTTCAAAGCATTTTTCCAGAGACCTGAACCTCATTGCAGAATCAGGGGCCTGGGAAGTTATGCGGCAAGTAAAATGAGCAAACCTGGCTTCTTACATTCGCTGTGTAACATTTCCCTTTCTCTTTAACCTCTCCCCTCCCCAACCCAATCCCAGCCCCTGGGAGAAGGGGCTGTTGCATTTGACAGACAAAGAAATTGATCCTTATGCAGAGTAAGCAACTTGCTTAAAGTCATCCAGCAAGTTAGGGGAAGCCCCGTGCTGGGTGAATCGTCCTTGGAGGCCCAGCTAGAAGTCCACAAGTAGACAATGGAGGGTGGTAGCCAGGAGGACTGGCTTGGGGCTGGAGCAGCTCTGTTTACACCTGGCATCCTCATTCACTAGCTGTGCAGCCTTGGGAGCGAGTGTCTCGAAGTATTTAAAGTGCAGTTTTTTTTATTCCTATACAAGATATTAACATTAAGGGAAGCTGGTGACAGGTATATGGGAACTCTCTATAGTATTTTTGTAACTCTTCTATAAGTCTAAAACTATCTCTTGATAAAATTTAAAGAAATACAGTACTTGAGTACTTTGTGCCTCAGTTTCCTTTCTGTAAACAATAAAAATCTGTACATTAAAGGCAGTCATGAAGATTAAATGAACTGGAATTTTTCAGCACTTAGAATTCTGCCTGGCCTACAGCAAACTCTACGTAAGTGTTTTTAAGGTCCAGGTCAGTGTTTTTCTAACTTGTTTTTTATTGTTACCCATAGTAACAAATATGTTATTCTGTGTGTGTGTAAATAATTCTAAAGTGGTAATTTCAAAAACATTGGTCTCTAAGAGTTGATCACATCTTGTTTCCCCCCCATTAAATATAAGGTACTTGGAGGACAGGGAATGGTCTGACTCATTTTAGACTCCAATCACGGCATTTCCTTCTTTCACTTAATTTACCAAACTCCTATTCATTAGACATAAATATATATTGAGCACTAGGCCCTCACTAGGTACCTGTTAGACCTACTAGTGCCCAGCACAGATCAGATCTAGGTTGAATCGATGAATGGGTAAGGCAAGGAAAGGAGGTCAGAGGGCAGGAGGAAGGGAGCATAGGAGGGCGGAATGGGAGGAAGGGAGGAAAGGTGGAGGGGAGGAGGAGGGGGAGGAGGGGGGAGGAGGGGGAACGAGGAGGGGAGGAGGGAGGGGGGACGGTGGGAGGGCCAGAAGGATGGAAAAGAAGGAACCCAGGTTCCCGACTGGCAGCAGTACCCCCTTCCAACCCCCACGTTGCCACATCCATCTCGGCAGGAAAGTTGCCCCTTCTCCAGCCATCCAGGGCCTCAGTATTCTTTCACTGGGGATGGAGCTGGGTGCCGATTCGGTCATCGGAGGGGCGGTGCCGGGAAACCCGCCCCCTCGCCTCTGGCCCCTGGCACGGGGCGGTGACTCCAGGGCTGGGAGCCTGGCAGCGTCCTCGCCCCGGAAAGGCATGCGCCCCTCTGCGGGCGGCCCGAGCGCGGGGACCCCTCCCCCCGGAGTTGCCCAAGACACTGGGTGACTCCTCCCCGGGGACCCTCCCCCTCTGGGACGCGTCACTCTCCCCACTCCTAGGTGCGGACCCCGGCGGCTTCTCGCGCGCGAGCCACGCGGGGGACAAGTCGCGGCCACCTGCTCCGGAGCCGGGGAGTCCGGGCGCCGTCCGCCCGCGCGTCGGTCCGCGTGCCCCGAGCCCCATGGAGCTGCGGGTCAGAAACACCAGCTGTGAGAACGGTGCGTGCGGCAGGGCTGGGGAACCACGCGGGCTCCGCGCTTCGCACCCTCAGTTCCTTGCCACCCCTCTCCCTCGCATCCTCCCAGGGGGCCCAAGGCGGGGGAGGGGCAGGACCAGCACCAGGTGGCTGCCCCCCGCCCCCACCAGCTTTGAAGATCAGGGTTCTGGCTGAGACTTCTCCTTCATCTTTGCATCTTCCCTGACAGGAGTCAGGGAAGGAAAGGATGTCCCCTGGGTTGAAATGGGGGTTTGGGGTGGGGGGCAGGCATTTGGACGAAAGCAGACACTCTGAGAGGTGGGGGTTGGGGTTGGGGGATTCTGTGTTTTTAATGTATAGTTGCTTCAGGTTTGAGTACCTGCGCAGTTGGGGCTTTCTCTCTGGGTCAATGTGAGGACCACCAAAGGATGGTCTTGCTTTGGGAAAGAAAGGGAAAGGACCGCAGGAAGGGGTAAAGAAAGACCCTTGGCTTCCTATTGCTTTCTGACCATAAAGCAGGTAGTGGACTAGGCCCTTTAACCTGCATTATCTCACTGAATCCTTAAAACAACCCTAGAAAGAAATTATAATAAGTATTATTACTTTACTATCTTGTTATCCCCATTCTAAAGACACAGAAGCTGATGCTCTGAATGGCTAATAATTTGCTCCAGGTAATACAGTGAGGAAATGGAATATAGATCCAGGGCTCGTGGATACTAAACCCTCAACTCCTTCCTTGGTGTAGCTCCACTTTCCTACCTTGTCTTGGAATCGCAGGCTGTGGGATGTCCCTGTTTCTCCAACTTCTTCCTGTCTGCAGTGAAGCTTTCAAAACCAGCCTGTTGGGTGTCTGACTTTGGTTTCCTCGACAAGGCAGGCCACATTCAGGCTCGCCTTTTCTCTGAGGGCAGAATGTGGTTCCCTGGTCCTAGCACATTCTGGAAGAGATGGCAGGGATCATCTGGCCCATGCTCAGAATTGGGTTTACTTTGGCCATCAGCCCTCTCTCTTTTTTGCTTTTCACTGCAGTGGGAGAACTTGACTCAATGGAGGGTGCTGAGCCCTTGGGTGCTGCAGGCTTTACTGTGACAGCCAAGTCCATCCACAGAGGGTTCTTTGGCTCCACCTGCTCCAAGTGCACCTTCAGGGATCAGGGGAAGGGCATGGGGATGAGTCTGGTCTTCCTCTCAGGAGTCACCTCCCTTAGCCAATGTCCTCCCAGGCTCTGGCTCATTTCCTGGGCTCAGGGAACTCCCCAGATTCAGCTCTTGGGCAAGGAAGCCTGAGCTGGATAAACAGGAATGAGCAGTGCAGAACAAGTCTGATTAGGGACTGAAATGCCTCCTGTCTCATCTTCCCTTGATTGTGACATTGGTTTTGGAAAGAAATATCTCACACTGCAAAAGACACATGGATGTGCCCCAGTGGGTTCTGGGTGCAGATCTTCCACTAGATGTTGGTGTGACTTAAGCAAGCCCTTCCCCTTCTCAGGGCCTCAGTATCCCCAGCTGAAAGTAATAATTTAGACTGCTTTCTAAGGGCTCTTCAAGCTCTGTAATTCATGGGTCTGTGTCATGGAAGAAAGGTCAACATTGCCCTTCGTCTGTTCCACCAAGTTGCCACTCTGCTCTGCAGATGTTCCAGAGCCAGAGCTGCTTGACCCTGGACTTTGGGGCTCTTCCAGGCACTGGCTGGGAGTTCTAGCTTGGTGGGAGAAATACTTGGCTGAGGCTTACATCCTTGGCATAGGGGCCTTGGCGATACGCAGCTTGAAAAAGGCCTTCTACCTCCAGAGGTTACAAACTCAGATGCCTACAAAGGCCAAGCACATGCCAGAAATGACTGAAAGGCACCAGATGAGACTCTTGGAGAATTGTAGAGAGTATGTCCTGTTTTAGGGGGCAACACTGCCCAGCTGCAGCCAGCTGTTCCCTTAAACGAGGGCCCAATATGGTAAGCAGATCTGATTTTTCAGTGTAGCCTCACATCTGAATTTTCATGCAAAATCTCCCAATTTTGATTTCTATTTTAAAATACCTCTTAGGGCCAGGCACGGTGGCTCACACCTGTAATCCCAGTGCTTTGGGAGGCTGAGGCAGGAGGATAGCTTGAGGCTACGAGTTCGAGACCACCCTGGACAACATAGCAAGACCCCCATCTCTACCCAAAAAACAAAAACAAACAAACAAAAAACGTCTTAGGAGGCCAGATGCTACCTGCTTTATTGAGGTGTGTGTGGTGGTTAAGAGCACAGGCTTTGGCATCAGATAAGCTTAGAATCTAACACTGGCTTCGCCACTTCGTACCGTGTTTTGGCTTTGGGCAGGCTACTGAACTTATCAGGGCCTCAATTTCTTCAACTAAAAGCCTAGAAATGATTGTTATGCCTGTTTCCAAGTGGTCATTAGAAACCCTCCTGGAAAACCGAGGACCATGTGAGTAGCAGCACTGGGGAATTATTGGCTATTATTTGTAGTTTCCTTGAACTTGTGTGCTTCTTCTGGCTGAGGGTTTGCCTTTGTGCCCAGGTTTGTTCTTGCTGTCCTTGGTGTTTGTCCCCACAAGGCATGCAATGGTGGGATGGCTCCGAGGCCTGAGGGCTGATCCAGATTCTTGAGGACTCTAGGAGCTCGATAGCAAACCAAAGACAGAGTCTGTATGGGGTGGCAGGGACGCTGATCTCTTCATAACCTAAAGGAGACCCCAGCCACTGACCACAGCACCAGAGGTCTAAGAAGCAAGGCCTAAGAATGGTCAGTTTCATCTAGCAGGAGGCCCACCACTTAGTCATCTTGAGGCCCGGAAGAGGCTTGTGGACTCTCTAGCCTCACTCCTTTGCGTATCTGATCAGCAGCCTCCCATTGCAGCTGCAGCTTAGGGAGACAAGTGAAGATGTCTCTGGGAGGGAGATTCCCTTGGAGGGATCATGAGCTATTGGAAGTCCACATGCCCAAAGGCTGGGCAGGGATTCCTGAGGAGGGGCCCGAGATTGGACTCAATGACTCCTGAGAGCTTGGGGGACCCTGCCTGAGGTGTGAGCCATCAGCATAGATTAGTGGTTACACAGTAGGGTTCTGGAGTCAGTCTGTGTATCCTTTCTTTTTTTTTTTTTTTTTGAGATAGTCTCATTCTGTCACCAGGCTGGAGTACAGTGGTGCGATTTCAGCTCACGGCAACTTCTGCCTCCTGGGTTCAAGCGATTCTCCTGACTTAGCCTCCTGAGTAGCTGGTACTACAGGTGTGCACCACCACGTGCAGCTAATTTTTGTCATATTGGCCAGGCTGGTCTCGATCTCCTGACCTTGTGATCTGCCTGCCTTGGCCTCTCAAAGTGCTCAGATTACAGATGTGAGCCATCGTGCCCGGCCAGTCTGTGTATCCTTAAGCAAGGAACCTGACCTCTCATTACCTCCACGTTGACATCTGTGAAATGGGGATTAAGACATCGTTCACCTGACACGTGGTTGCAAAAATTTGTTGTGGCCATTCAAAGGAAGCCTCTAGCTAGAGTAAACACTCACTGAACACTATTATTTTTAGATGGAGACACAGTATATGGGCAGAGTCCTGCAGTAGTGGAAGTACAAGGTCTGAAACAGTGGCCAATTCCAATATTTTTAAAGTGTATAAATGTCCCCAGTGTGACTCTCTTACCGTGGTCTTCCCATCCAGGTTCCCTGCTCCACCTCTACTGCTCCTCCCAAGAAATCTGGTGCCAGATTGTTGGTGACCTCAGCCCTGAGGTGCCCAGCAATGCCACCTTTCATAGCTGGCAGGAGAGGATCAGGCAGAACTATGGCTTCTACATCGGCCTGGGCCTGGCCTTCCTGTCCTGCTTTCTCATCGGCAGCAGTGTTATCCTCAAGAAGAAAGGCCTCCTACGACTCGTGGCCACGGGAGCCACTCGAGCTGGTAGGTTCGTGGGGCAGGAGAGGATGGGGTGCAGGGCAGCAATCTAAGAGGATGGCCTCCGCAAGGCACAAAAGGCTCATTGTCAATCCTGTTGGGAATCCCACCTGCCAACAGGGTTAGGGTTTAGGGTTATAAAGGAAGACTTCCAACAGGAGGTCTCAGTGTAGAGAGCCAACAGGAGGCCTTCCTTTAGAATCCAACCTTTCCTGAGAACTTCATGATATGTTTATTAGAGAAGGGAAGCAGCAAGTCTCAAGATCAAGAATCAGATACTGCAGATCTGGTCTTGGTCCTACTTCCTACCAATGCCAACATAGGCAAGTCACAACTTCTCTGCAAAATTGGAATAGATAGCTCTGCTCAGAACAATGTCAGATGCTGGTGTGCGCTCACTTACCATCCAACTGAGCCCCCTTCTGGGCTGCCAAAAAATGGCTAGGTTTCTGCTGACAAGGGAGGAAAATGAGATGTGTATTTGTGAAACAATACTTGAGAAAAGGAATCCTGTGCAAAAGGACTCACTCATTTAATCACCATTTCTCGCCTGCCTGCTGTATGCCAGGGACAGTGCCAGACGTGGGCATGTATGGGGATGGTTCACTGGAGTGGAACCATCAGTCAAACAGAAGAGACAGATGAGTCAGCGGGCAGTTGTTTTATCATGGGGAAAATCCAGCCTGCTATGGGGGAGTATTTTGGAGGGGTGTGTAAAGCCCAGACTCAGGGGACTAGGGGAGGTTTTCTAGAAGAGATGATCTCTAAACTGAGACTGAGATGGTGAGGAGACAGCAAGGTAAAAGGGGAAAGAGGGAGACAGTGCTCCAGACAGAAAAAACAGCATGTGCAAAGGCTCAGAGGTAAGAGAGAGCTTGTGATACTAGAAACTGAAAGTCATTCAGGGTGGCAGGAACAGGAGGATGCACGTAGCGAAGGGCCAGCTCATGAAGGGTCTTGTAAGCTGAAGCACGGGGCTGGAGTGCAATCGTTAAGTGACTGAATGGTTTTAAGCAGGAGAGTAACACGGTCTAATTTGCAATTTGAAAAAAAGCCCTGGTTGCTGGGTGAAGATCAGATCAGGGGACAAGCCTGGAGCCTGGGAGCCCACGTAGGTGAGCACAAGACAGAACTTGGGCCTGGAAGATGGAAATAGGAATGGAGACAAGTGGTGGATTCCAGAGCTAGTTTTTGAAGGTAGAACTTACCAGCTTTGATACAGACTGGCTTCAAGCAAGGGGTTAAAAAACAAAACAAAACAAAACACTCCAGGATGACTCAGGCTCTTTACCTGAGCACCTGGGGAGATGGAGGTGCTATGTTCTGAGATGAAGAACACAGAAGGAGGAACAGGTTTATGGGAAGATGGTGCATTCAAGTTTGGACATGTTCAGTTTAATGTTTGTGGGATGTTGCACTTTGGAAGCAGACTACAGGGGTTCTAATTCTGGCTCCTCGATTCCTTGTTATGCAATTCTGGGCAAGAAAAGTATCCTTTTCTGTGCCTCAGTTTTCTCATCTATAACATGGAGATAAGAATCGTACCAGCCTGAAGGGTTATAAGAAGATGTAACATAGTTAGAATCATACCTAGCACAGAGAGCGCTAGTGTCGGTGTCACTGTTGTCTAAGCGGGAGGTTCCCACGGTTAGAGGTACAGGTCTAGAGCCCATGTGTTCTGCAAAATGAATAGCTGTGAGGTTCGGGGATGAGTCAGGAACGATGGGCATTGCCGTTCCACCCTTCACTTCTGGACAAGTATTCGAAAGGCCAGAGACCTCCCAGAGTTCCAGGGAAATTTCTGCTTGTGCTCAGAGAAGGTGTCATTGGCCATTCAAAAGCCAGCTTCCCTGGAATCTGTTTTGTTCTCCAATAGGCTATTTCAGTATCTCCTGTGATTTCAACCCTTAGAGTAAAATGCTCTCCGAGTTCTTAATATTTACAGGAAATTCTGATGTTTTTAGGAACCCGATGAAAACAAGAGACCTTCTTCTTAGAAAAGGGGGCATTTCCAAAAGGCAACATGAGATTTTTGGATTTCTACAAAACTGTCTCAAACCCATCTACCATCATCCATCATTATCATCATCTTTGCTGCTAATGTTATTGATTATTAACTATGTGCCCGATCCTGAACGAAGCAGACATAATTCCTGGCTTTGTGGAGCTTCTTTCTACTGGGGGAAATGCCAGAAAATAAGCAGGTCAACTAAAATTATAAACAATAATGCCATGAAAGAGAAGAACTGGGTGTTAGGGAAGAGAACCCCAGCTGGGTGCACTCATGCCTGTAATCCCAGCACTTTTGGAGACTGAAGTGTCAGGATCACTTGAGTCTAGGAGTTAAGACCAGCCTGGGCAACATAGTGAGACCCCATCTGTTCAGAAATATTTTAAAATTAGCCAGGCATGGTGGCATATGACTGTAGTCAGCTACTCAGGAGGCTGAGGTGGGAGGATCCCTTGAGCCCAGGTGTTTGAGCCTTCACTGAGCTATGATAATGCCACTGCATACTTTGGCCTGGGTGACTGAGTGAGACCCTGTACTGGGGGAGGGAGGGAAGGAAAAATGTAAGGAAGAAAGGGGAAGGAAGGGAGGAAAGGAAGAGAGAGAGGAAGGAAAAAAGGAAGGAAAGAAGGAAAGAAGGAGGGAGGGAGAGAAGGAAAGGGAAGGAAGGGAAGGAAGGAAAGGAAGGAAGGAAGGAAAGAAGGAAGGAAAGAAGGAAGGAAGGAGGGGGGAGGGAAGGAGGGAACTCCAATAGGAAATAATAGATAGGGTCAGGAATGACATCATAGGGGAGGCAACATTCACACAGCAACCTGCAGGGTGAGTATAAGTTTAGGCAAATATTAGTAGGAAGAGTGTTCTGGACACAGGGAAAGCATGTGCAAAGGCCTTCAGGCAGAAAAGAGCTCATCGTTTTTGGAGAGCTAAGAGAGGAGAAGAGTGGCAGGAGACGCGCTTGGACAGGTGAGCAGGGCCCATACTATGCATGGTCTTGCTAAGGATTCTGGTCTTTACGCTAAGAGCAATCAGAAGCCATTGGCCAGCCAGAAGTTGAGGAGGGACATAATCTGACTTGCATTCTTAAAGGACCACTGGCTGCCATGAAAAAAAAAAAACGTTATTAAAGGGCCAAGAATGGAACCAGAGTAACTTTGAAGGAGGCTATTGCCTCTATCGGAAGCAGGGATGACGGTGCCTTGGTGTGGCAGGTGGCAGCGGAGTGGACACATGTGAGATGCTTTTTGGAGTCAGTTACCAGGATGGACAGGATGCAGAGGAGAGAGAGAAGAGTCAAAGGGCAATTCCCTGGCTTCTCCTGAAGCAACTGGATACATGAGAGTGTCATTTACTCTGTTTCATTTGGCAGGTGGGTGGGGAATGTGTAAAACCAAGAGCTCCATTTAGGACAGAGATTGAGATGCCGGTGAGAAATCCGAGAGGAGATGTGAAGTAAGCAGTTGGATATACACCTGGACTCAGAAGAAAGGTCCAGGCTAGAGATACAGAGGCACCAGATATAGATGGTGTTTAAAACTTTAGAAACAAATGAACCCACCCAGGAGAAGGCCCAGAACCAAGCCTCTAGGACCAGCTCTTAGAGGCCGGGGAGTGAGCAGAGAGTTAGGAGAGGTGCCTGAGAAAGTGTGCCAAGTTCCAACCCAGCTTTGTGTCCATTCCCTCTACAGTGGACGGAGGCTTCGGCTACCTGAAGGATGCAATGTGGTGGGCCGGATTTCTCACCAGTAAGTGGGTTGTTTGCTACTAATAACAGTGGCTGGAGACAAAGGGAGGGGTGGGCGCGACATTTTTGTCTCTAGTATGGCAAGTGTGAATCTGAGGCCCAGATTCCCAGGGGAAAACCTTGAATACCTTTGCAGGGAGAACATCTTATCATCAAAGCCAATCTTCATCCGTGAAGTGGCTACCCCCAGAGAGGTTTGCACAGAGCTGGCAACAATGAAAGTGTATTTTCTCAACTTCCCTTTAAACATAGGCTGATAATATCACTGCCTGTTGGCAGTGGACTCTTGACTTCTACATGGTAGACTGGGACTCCTAGGCCAATTTCTCCCAGTTCGCAGGCAGTTAATGTGTTGCCCACTTAGAACATAGCTGGTCCGTCACTTAAAGTTTGCCCAAATTTGCATACTCACACATTTCCCCCACTTTCCACCCACCCTCTCCTGCTATCAAACCCTGACTCTTAAAGGTGGAAAATTAACCAGGTTTCTGTTATAATTCCTCTATGCCAAGTTTTGATCCCCATCTCAGTCAGAGCTATCCCACGGACCCTCTGCTTTTAAAGGGGAGACCCAGGTGGTTCTCTATCAGCAGAGAAATGGAAAAGACACTTTTCTGATCATCACAGCTATCACATATTGAGGGCTTACTATGTGCTAAACTTTCTAAGTGTTATCCTGTGTATTAACTCAGAAATTTACAAACTGGAAACTCGGACGGAGAGAAACAACTTAGGCCCATTGGGAATGCCAGATTTTTCTAATCACCTGCCTGTCAGTCCAGACTGGTCACAATTCCATTGGAAAAGAGGGGTCCATGGACCAGCTGGTACCTGGAGAATCAATAACTGTAACTATTTCTTCCTTCGATAACGAACACTTCCTAGAATTTAAATTAACGATCTAGTCCAAAATACTCACGGTCCCTGAGACAAATTTAACTGTGCCGGGATTAGAAGCCAAGAGGCCAAAAGAGCAAGAGGGCTTCTACCCCGTAAGCATGTCATGTGACCTTGGGCTCTGGGCCTTAGCTTCACCACCTTTAAAATGGAAGGATCTGATCCGGATAGGCTGGGACTGACCTTCCATCAGACTCTCTAGGGAGAGAGCGTATGGATCAGGATTTTAAGGAATGCTGGTCTGGGATTCTCCAGATGGTTGCACACAGAATGATTCGTCTGGAACGGAGATGGTGCCTCTGCACCGTGCTAGCCTCTTTTCTCACTTCATTTCCCAGTGGCTGCTGGAGAAGTTGCCAACTTTGGAGCCTATGCATTTGCACCCGCAACGGTCGTCACGCCTCTGGGAGCACTGAGTGTCCTCATAAGGTTATTGTCCCCTCTCCAGCCCTCTCTTATTCTGTTCCATTTTCAGTTTGTTGAGGCCTGGAACTGCCAAGTGGGGTCGGTTGCCACTTGGCAATCAGGGACCTGGGTTGGTCTCAGCCTCCAGAAAGAGACCCTTTCTTTTTTTGCTGCCTCTTGCCCCAGCATCCCCTTGACTAACTGGGTAATAGGCAGGCCAAGCCCAAACCAGTTGGAAGGTCTTCCACCATCACCACGCCGAATGGCATGTCAGTATTTTGGTGCCGAAATAGATGCAGCATACAAGTTAACAGCATGTGCCCTGATTAACTCTGCCTGAGTTCTAATCCTCGCTCTACCACTTAGTAGTTGTGTTGCCATGGGCAAGTCATTTAAGCCACTTAGTCACTGTAAGCCTCATTTTTCCAATCTGCAAAATGGGGATGCCAGTAATACCCACTGGAGTCATTGTTCTGAGGATTGAACGAGATAATGCACAGAAAATGCAGTAGAGAGCTGGTACCATACAATAACAGTGGCTATCACATAGTGAGGGCTTAGTGAGTGCTGAACCTTCTGAATCTATCCCGCATATTAACTCATTTAATCCTCACAGCATCCCTAGCTGAGGCCAACAGAGGTGAAGCAACTTGGCCAACGTCACCAGATTCTAAGAGGCCAGGCTGGAATTCTAACCCAGACAGTCTAATTCCAGAGTCAGGGGGCTTAACTCTCAAGTAAACACTCAACAAATGTCTGATAGTTTTAAAAGTAATTGATACTAAATATCTGTGCTTCCCACTGCCCCTAGTCCTCCGAGCCACAAGCACAGAGCCAGTTCCTCTGTGGGGGTCCTGGAGCCCCATTTGAAGGAGACTCTGATTGTTGGCCTAACCTTGGAACGCTGGTAAATGGCAGCAGACCACACCCAGTACCCATCATTTGTTTTACCATCTTGATAAAAATTTTGCAACATTTACACACTCAAATAGAACCATGACTCATGCTGTACAACTGGCCGATGACAGCTGATGTGGCTGTGATACCATAATTGCATATCTGATGAGTTTGCAAATTCCTACCCTGGGGAAGTTGGGAGAGTCATGAAATCCTCCAGTGTGTGGCCCCTGCCTGCATGAATAATCTCTTGAATGGGACATTGTGGCCAAAATGTTTTTGGTAGTTTCATAGGAAAGATAGAACACAGACAAGAGAGCTTAGATATCAGTTGCCTCTCTCCTGAAAACTTGAACCAGGATTTTTGAGGCTAATTAGGCCCTGAGACAGCCAATAGGTTTTGTTTTGTTTTTGTTTTTGAGACAGAGTTTTGCTCGTCGCCCAGGCTACAGTGCAATGCTGTGATCTCAGCCCACTGCAACCTCCCCCTCCCCACTTCAAGGGATTCTCCTGCCTCAGCCTCCTGAGTAGCTGGGATTACAGGTGACTGCCACCATACCCAGCCGATTTTTTGGTATTTTTTAGTAGAGGCAGAGTCTCACCATGTTGGTCAGGCTGGTCTCGAACTCCTGACCTCAGGTGATCCACCTGCTTCAGCCTCTCAAAGTCCTGGGATTACAGGCATGAGCCACTGTGCCTGGCCAATAGGTTTTTACCCTAAACTAATGCCACCTTCGTGAAGAGGAGAAGCATGCCCCAGTGATCCTATGTGGCTTGCTTGTGACTTTTTTCCCTTCCTCTCTTGCCTCTGCTGGCTTGGGTAAAGGACGTGAGGGGAATGGATATCATAACACCATCGTGCAGTAAGGAACTAGAGATAATTTGCCCAGAAACTGAAGACTCAGAGAAGTCACAAGGATCCTCTTCCATGAGGCATAGAAGAAAACCCACTGACAATTAGAAAGAACTTGAGCCCAACTCCTGGTTTGACTACTTGCTAGTCATTTGACCTTGCCGAATCATTTTTTCTATGAGATTCAGTCTTTTCATCTATCAGCTGGAGATAGTATACTTCACTTTGCAAAGAGTTTTGAGATGCTAGTGAGATAAATGGGAAGTTCCTAGCACCATACATAGTAGGTAATAAATGCCTAAGACATGGAAAGATACCTGCGATTGCCATTAAAGTTGTTTATATTGGCTTATACAAATGAAAGAAACAGATCTGTCATGGATGACCTGAGGAGCAGAGATGGGGCAAAACCCAAAAGTTACCAGGAGGCAAATTTTTGGTGATGAGAGCAAACCTACAATGGGCTCATTTGGCTTGTGAAGGGGTGGGGTCCCTGCCACCAGAGGTATATATAAGCCAAAGCTGAGAGCCATCTGTTGGCAGTGCTAAGAGAGGATGTGTCCATTGGGTAGGCAGTGAGACAAGAGCATTCTGAAGTGCTCTTCCAACTCTTCTGTTTGGGAATACTTTCAGTCTCTAAAATAGAAGAAATTCACCTGCATTTCTATTCCTCCAGCAAATACTGTAACACTGCCAGAAATGAGTTTCTATATGAGACATTTTTTGACCCCAGCTCAGGAGGACTGGGGGCCGTGAGACATACAAATATTTCGTATCAACTATTTTGAAAGCTATCAGACATTTTTTGAGTGTGTTTACTTGAGAGGCAACATGGCGTATCAATGAAGCGCCCTGACTCTGGAATTAGACTGCCTGGGTTAACATTTCAGCCTGGCCTCCTAAAACCCGCTGGCCTTGGCCAAGTAGCTTAACCTCTGTTGGCCTCCGCTAGGGATGCTGTGAGGATTGAGTTAATATATGGGGTAGATTCAGAACGTTCAGCACATACTAAGCCCTCCATATGTGATAGCTGTGGTTATTATTTGGTATCAGCTCTGCACTGTGCATTTTCTGTGCATTATCTCATTTAGTTCCTGAGAACAATGCCTCCCGTGGATATTACTAGCATCCTCATTTTGCAGATGGGGACAATGAGGCTTAGAATGGTTCCATGACTTGCCCATTTTTTGGAAGAAAATCTTCCACGTGAGAGAGTAGTGAGGTCTGATCTGTTGCTCTCTGTGAGTGTTTGCTCAGGCCCATTTTTCTTTGGGATTCTGGGACAGGCATGGCTGTTCTAATCTCCTTCTCCCATCTCCACGTGCAGTGCCATCCTCTCCTCATATTTCCTGGGAGAGAGTCTGAACCTGCTGGGGAAGCTGGGCTGCGTGATCTGTGTGGCCGGCAGCACGGTGATGGTGATACACGCCCCTGAGGAAGAGAAGGTCACCACCATCATGGAGATGGCTTCCAAGATGAAAGACACAGGTAGACTCCAAGCCCCTGAAGAGCAGGAAAATACTGGAGGTTGAATGTCCCCCACTGCCCCATAAAAGGTCAGATCGGGTTCTGACCATCTCAGGTGCTGCCACCTAGAGGAGAAGGCAAGCTAAAGAAGAAACACGGATGGGCTGGTAATTGTTAGTGAGGCTAGTTTAAAGGCTTCCTGGCCCGATATGTATGGATACCAACACTGTTCTGAGTGCTTTAAATACAGTATCTCATTGAATCCCACAAAACAGCCTTACGATTGCTGGTCCTCTTTTACAAATGGGGAAACAGTTCTTGGGGGTTTAACAACTTAACCAAGCTATTAGAAAGTCATGAAGCTGGGACTGGAACCCACGTTTGTCTGACTCTAGAGCCCATGGTCTTAAGGCTGCCTCCCACTGCCATGAGTCTGGGCCCTAGACACTGCCTGCACCCTCCACAGCCCAGCGCCGCTTCTCCTTCTCCTCCCAAAGGGTACATCGTGTTTGCTGTCCTTCTGCTGGTGTCCTGCCTCATCCTCATCTTTGTCATCGCCCCGCGTTACGGGCAAAGGAATATCCTCATCTACATCATCATCTGCTCTGTGATCGGGGCCTTCTCCGTGGCTGCTGTCAAGGGGTTGGGCATCACCATCAAGAACTTCTTCCAGGGGCTGCCAGTCGTACGGCACCCGCTCCCCTACATCCTGTCCCTCATCCTGGCACTGTCTCTCAGCACTCAGGTCAACTTCCTCAACAGGGCACTGGATATTTTCAACACCTCCCTGGTGTTCCCCATCTACTACGTGTTCTTCACCACGGTGGTCGTTACCTCGTCCATCATCCTCTTCAAGGAGTGGTACAGTATGTCTGCTGTGGACATTGCGGGCACTCTCTCGGGCTTTGTCACCATCATCCTGGGCGTGTTCATGCTGCATGCTTTCAAAGACCTGGACATCAGCTGCGCCAGCTTACCCCACATGCATAAAAACCCACCCCCTTCTCCTGCCCCGGAGCCCACTGTCATTAAACTGGAAGACAAGAATGTCCTTGTGGACAATATAGAACTCGCCAACACCCCGTCGCCAGAAGAGAAACCCAGAGTGTTTACAATCCATTCTTGAAGCTTGGAATATGTGAGAGGGTGAGCCTGATGGTACAGCCTGACCTCCGAATTTCAAAACCACCTGGTTACTTTCAGTGCCACTGTTACCAGTGGGCTCTCTTTTCTTGAGAAGTTCATTTATACCTCATCACTGTTTCCAGGAGAAAAATCTCTACCCAAATAGTGGTAGTGGCAGAACTTCCTGGAAACAGACTCAGTGACCAAATACTCAAGTTTACATCAGTGCCTGCCGGTCCCCTGGACCTCCCTTCTCATTCATTCTTTTGGTGCCATCTCTATGTCGTTGGGAAGAAGACGGAATCTGACCCATTGAATGTAGCGCAGTCCGAGGACTTCCCTGAGATATTTATTGGTCATTAGGAGTTTCTTCACACCAAGTCTCCTCCTGAGATGGAATCTCCATTGTTATTATTATTATTATTTTTTCCAGCTCAAGAATGAAACAGAGCTGGTTCCCAGAGACCCAGAGAGCATTTGGCCATACCTCCCTATCCAGAGCTGACAGGGACACAACCAATGTAAAATACCCTGTTGATCTTGCCACTTTCTTTTTGGAAACAGAAGCAAGACCTCAGCTGACCTTCTTACTGTGAAAGCCACTTGATGTCTCAGGGAAAATTTTCAACCAGCTCATTCCCCGAGCACTCCAGCCTGGCGGTCAGCACCTTGGTATCCACCTAGTCCCTCCCACCCTCACCCCTTCCCTCTCTACTTACATCCTAAGGAGTCAGTCACTGAGACATAAAGATAGTCATCACAGGACGGGACACAAAACAACAGTAATAGGGCCACAGCCAAACTGGTGGCCAAACCCAGCGTTTCATTTTGTCTTACTCAAAAAAAAGAACAGCAGACTCACTGCTTCACAGGGGCCTGGCTGCCAAGCTAGAATTTCGCAGAATGCACTTTTCTTTTCCTTAAGGAGTCAACCAACCTGTGATCTGGGGAGGTGGGGAGGGGATGAGGAGCAAAGTTGGGATTTGGCAGAAGGCAGCCCCAGGTTCTCCTAGGGGCTAACTTTTGTGTTGACTCTAGTTCTCATCTGGGAACTTAGGAGAAAAGGGCTCAGGGGTAATTTCTGGGCTGCAGCCTTAAAGGCTTGGATAGTGGGATCAGCTCTAAATCTCAGTGGCCAAGTGGAGGCGCAGACTTGGCATGGGGTGCATTCTAGCTGTTGACCAGATTGCCACCTAGCCCCCAACTCCACTGATGAGCTGCCCGCACTGGGAGGCAGTATGCCCTGACTTTTCCAACACCACCGCTACGGGGAGTACCTTTGGTCCCCTCACATTTGGCCAGAGGCGTACCCAAAACCAGAGCAGATGGAGGAGAGAGAATTACTATTCCTTCCCTTCCCATCTCCTTTCTAGCCGCAGGAGTGTGGGGGTTGGAGAAGGACAT
Organism: Sapajus apella; assembly: GCF_009761245.1. Classification (NCBI taxonomy): domain Eukaryota; kingdom Metazoa; phylum Chordata; class Mammalia; order Primates; family Cebidae; genus Sapajus; species Sapajus apella. Next base: position 2,652,448 of record NW_022437050.1, on the reverse strand, counting down.
TAGAAAGGGAAGTTAGCAGGCTGGTATAACTGGAAAGAGGGAAGCCTTGATTCTCAGCCCCCAAGTTGGTGCAGGGCTGCCCCCGTGTGACTCTACCTGCACTCTGTGTTTGTATCCTTTGCCCTAAGTGTGCCAAGCCCGGATAAATTCCTGCTGGCCTTGGAGCTCCAAGGTTTGGCTGAGCGGCAGACTGCCTCCCTGCCCCTTCAGCCTCAAATCCCGTTTTTGATGAATGTGGATTTCTGTCTGTAATGAAAAGCAATGCAACAAGTTGGATCTTGAGAATGGCAGTAAACTGAGGGCCCTGAGAGTGTGGTCTGCAGGGTCAAGAATAAAGACTTCAGATTATATTTACTCGATACTTGTGTCTTGACCTTCCTGGAGCATGGAGTGATGAAACTGGTTTTTCTAGTGCTGGAGGGACAGTCTCCAATCTCTGAATGAATGTGGCTGCCAATACAGCCCCTACCATGTCCTTGATAATTAACACCCTTGGTAGAGTGGGAAAGATAGTTTTTGAAATAGAATCAGTTGAAGACAACTCTCCCCCGGTTAACACCTGAGCCCTTACCAGGCACCAGGCACAGTAGGTGCTTCCTGTGAATTCTCTCTTTACCTCCTCACAAATCCGCAAGTTGGATATGTTTTTATTCCCATTTATAGATGAGGAAAGGAACTCAAAGAGGTTAAATAATTGCCCAAGGTCACACAGCCAAGAAGAGCAAAGCTGATACCTGGTTTAACCACCAGGCGTAGTGTGTCTCTCCAAGACTAACCTGGCATAATCATTCAATGCATATATTTTTTAGTTGCCTTAAAGACTAACCCAGTTGCATAATCTGTTTTGTGTGTGTGTGTGTGTTTTGAGACAGGGTCTGGTTCTGTCACCTATGCTGGAGTGCAGTGGTGTGATCCTAGCTCACTACAGCTTCAAACTTCCAGGCTCAGGTTTGGTAAAGATGAGGCCTTGCCCTGTTGCCCAGGCTGGTCTCAAACTCCTGTTCTAAAGTGATCTTCCCACGTTGGCCTCCCAAAATGCTGGGATTTTAGGCCTGAGCCACTGTGCCTGGTGCATAATCTGATTCTACTTTATTCACTTATTTTCTTGTGATCTGTGCTCTCTCCCCATCTGGATATAAGCTTCATGAGAGTTGGCTCTGATTTACTGCTTATCCTCGGTACCTAGCACATCGTAGGCACTAAAAAATATATGCATTGAATGAAGGAACATCACAGTCCTTCCTTGCCCAAACTCTCCTGGAGACCAGCACTCAATGCAAGGCAGATCATAACAGAACGCTGCATGTCAAGCAAAGCAACTGTAAACTGATGTAGTCAGCAGTTTCTGAGCACATAGCCTGTGACAGGCGCTACTGGGTGTTTTCACAGAGAACGTCATTGATGATCACGACACTTTGGAGGTAGATATACTATTGCCATTTGAATAGTGAAAAGAGACTCAGAAATGTGGAACTTATCCAGGCCCACCTGTCTACTCAGTAGCAAGCAGAGTCAGGACTTCACTTGGGTCTGTCCAACCACACTTTCTCCATTATGCTAGTGACCAACACACAAGCAAAACCCCAGAGAATGGCCGAAAGCCGGGAAAGAGTGGTCTCTTAAGCAGGCAGGGGTGCGTGAGTGGAAAGCAACTTCATGAGTGGGCATGCTAGTGGTGAAAGCATTTGTGTTTAGATGTATTCAGGGTCCATAGGCAACTTCATAACCATGAAAGATTAGAAAAGTATAATCAGGCTGGGCGTGGTGGCTCATGCCTGTAATCCCAGCACTTTGGGAAGCCAAGGCGGATGGATCACTTGAGGTCAGGAGTTCAAGACCAACTTGGCCAACATGGCAAAACCCCTTCTCTACTAAAAATATAAAAATTAGACAGGCGTGGTGGAAAGCACCTATAGTCCCAGCTGCTTGGGAGGCTGAGGCATGAGAATTGCTTGAGCCCGGGAGGTGGAAGTTGCAGTGAGCCCAGATTGCCCCACTGTACCCCAGCCTGGGTGACAGAGAGAGACTCCTTTTTTTTTTTTTTTTTAAAGTATAATCAGAGAGCAAGAAGCCCTCTCAGGGGTTTTGTGAAAATTAAATGAGATAATCCTTATTCGTAAATAGCATGCAGTGACTCACATACGTTAAATACGGCTGTTCGTGGCTTCTGCAGGGCATTGATTCCAGGACCCCCATGGATAACAACATCCAAGGATGGCCAAGTCCCTTATGTAAAATGGTATGGTATTTACATATAACCTACGTACATCCTCCCATATACTTTAAATCATCTCCGGATGATCTCTGTAATACCTAATACAATGTAAATGCTGTGTAAATCATTGTTATACTATATTTTAAAATTGCATTACTTCTTATGGTTGTACTTTTTTTCCCAAATATTTCAATCTGCTGTTGGTTGAATCTGTGGCTTCGAAACCCACAGATATGGAGGGCCGATTATGCTCAGTAACTGTTATTTTCGATCATAGTTATTAATCCTCCATCTCTCTGAGAGAACCTCAACATTGAGGTAGGGATCAATGAGAGAATGAGAGTGGGATCCTTTTGTGGACTGGGAAGCACTAATGAATACGAGCTGTGCTATCACGCAAAGTTCTGGAATCAGAAAGCACACCCAACCCTATCCCTGGCTGTGCCTACCTAACCAGCCCAAGAGACCTCGGGCAAATGTCTCCCCTCTTTAAAGTATGACCCCTTGCCTTAATAAGATGACGTGAACAGAGGGTTTCAGCTGTCTTCTACACGTAGTTGTATAGGATGAGAAGAAACATACAGAAGAATCCCAGGATCATTCAGGCCTTTAATGAGCCAAGACCTAATTAAACTAGAGCAGCCTGCGTCCAGGTGCAAAGACAAGCAGCCCCCTCTACTGGCCACAGGAAAACACAGGCTTTGCTTTGGCTCAGGGTCCACCATGATGTCTTTACAGGCTGAACTGACTGTCTGTGAGAGCTCTTTCTGGAGTCCACGTCATGAATCCTATCTAATCTGAGCAGTAGGACATTGCAACAAACACACAGCAAAGAGTTGCCAAACCAGATAACATTGCAAATGACAAACAATTCCTTTTAATTAAATACAAATAAGGAAAAAAGGCACCATGGCCCATTCAAGTATTTTGCATAGATGTACAAATATTGTAAACAATAGGTGGACAAGAGAGAAGATCTGTTTCCCGTGAACAATCTCCCAAATAAAAAGAAAATTCACATTGCCCTGGATCCCAGACACATACAAACGCACAGTGGACGGTGTGAGAGGACACGCGGGGTGTGGGGGGTGTGACTTGGGAAATTTGGGTTTGGATTCTGCAGAACCTCTCCTTAGCAGGCTTCCCTCAGGAAGGGGACCTTTCCAGTTGGCATTCCCGTGGCTTTCTTGGGTGTCCAGCGGGGCTGTTCTACACATGATTAACATAAACACAGACTTTGGAACTGGTCCCCAATTTTCAAAATGCAAGTCGTCCATACCCTCTGTCAAGAACAAATGAGGAAGTACGCAGGGAGAGATGTCATTCGAAAGGGTTATTGCAGGAGGTGGTGAGGGGCTATTGCTTCAGAGGGAAGGGACTATGGCAATACTAAGAACACTCAACCAGAAAATCGGCCAGTCTCAGACCTTCAGATCTACAAGTATCTTAGAGCTGGGGCAGAAAAGGGCTTTACTTTTATAGGGAGAAGTCAGCAAGGCTGAAAGGAACCTATGGCTAGCAGACAAGATGGGGCCAGGTGCCCAGGCTAAAGCTTCCACAAAGACAGGGAGACGGCACGAAATCTCCTGAGGTTTGTTTTAGAGATGGCTCTAAGGCCCTTAAAAAAATGATTGGGTTGTAAGATTGGCAGGTTAATTTTGTTTTTAAAGAGATTTACCTACATCTCCATCTGCACGAAGAGCTTGCTAACTCACTAAGCCAAACTTGAGTTAAGCTTCCCTCCTCCCACCAGACCCTGGACTTTGGCCCACCCTCAGCCTGAGCCAGCAAACAGCCCCTCCCCTGAAAAAATAAAAGGCTGGGCACAAAGTGATTCCCTGAACGCAGCTCCCTGAACGCAGCTTTTTCTAGTCATGTTTACTTTTTCCAGTGAAAGAAAAGGCCTTTTCTGCCTGGGCTTTGAGATGCCTGCAGATCTGCTGTCGGTAGGTCTGAGCCTTCTCACGACTCCCATAGGCCCCTTCCTCTTCCTTGTACAGCATTCCCTTTCGTCTTCTGCAATCATGCTTTGGAATAAGGTCTCGCCTTCCCTAAGCCCAGATTTATTTGTATTTGACACCTCAAAACAGCACACTGGGCAGTGGAGAGAAAAGGAGATGCGTAATGGCCAGTCTTCCTCCCGGGCCCCTCCCTGAACAGAGCTAGGAGCAAAGCATCAGCAGAACTGGTTGCCGAAAGTCTCCATCAAATGCCAGAACATTCCACCATCCTCCAGTTCACAGTACAATTTGATGGGATGGAGGTGATATTGAAACAAAACAAAACAAAAAGCAAGAAAACAGCAACCCAGGTCTCCTTCTGCTGTGGTTCCAGGGAGGACGGACTGCAGTTCGGACGGCTCATGCAGTCGCTGTGGCTGTGGTGCTGTCACTTCAGAGCCATCTACCTCCCGATGTGAGGGAGAAAGGCTGGAGAAGCCACAGGAACAATGTGAGGAATGGGGTTGGGTTTTGAGGATGTTGCTTGTTTGTTTGGCAGGGGGGTGAAAGGGGATATTTTCACCTTTACCTTTCTGGAACCAAGCCTTGAGGCAGAGGGTGACACATTTAAATAAAAGGTGGTCTCCTGACTTAATTGGCCCACAGGAAAGGTGGGGAATGGATCTCCGGAGCAAGGATGACCCACAGCAGAGAGATGGGGGACCTATATCATAGCCACCCTGAGGGAAGAGAAACTCATGTTCCTGAGATCTTTCTAAACCCACCACAGGCTTTTCCCCAAGGGTACATCCCACACTTTCCACTTATTTCCAAACCCAACAACGTCCAGGAAGCACCTATTGTGTGTAGAGAACTGTAAGGAGGCCCTGGGGTGGTGAACCAGAAGCTCAGCCACAGCCTTGCCGTGAGGTTTTCAAGAGCAAACAACTGCTCATTGCAGGAGGGGAGGAGGCCCCAGGAAAGCCTCAAAGGAGGACAGTCAGGCCAGCTCCTATCCGGAGAGCCACCCAGCACCTTTGTGGGGGTGGGAGTCAGTGTCCCAGAAAACATCTCCCGGTGCTTTGCGAAACTAGCAAAGCACCACACAGCCCTCCTTCCCTGCTGCAGGGAGGACAGGAGCCACTGTGGAGCCCCTCCCGTGCTCACAGGGTCAGATAAGGGCAGTGAGCAGAGAGAACAAAAGGAAGCTAATGACAAAAGGCTGGGTGGGGAGACACTCCCCAGCTCTGACTGTTCCGGTGGGGGAGATACTCCCCAGCTCTGACTGTTCCGGCGGGGGGGGGGGGAGACACTCCCCAGCTCTGACTGTTCCGCTGCGGGGAGACACTCCCCAGCTCTGACTGTTCCGCACAGCTGTTGCTGTCTGCCTTCTCTAGGGATCTTGGGCAGCTCCCTTGGTCAGAAACGGGCCTGCCTCTGCTCAGAGGGCAACAGTCCTGCTCGAGGTCAATGAGCAGCCACCAGGGCAGGCTGGCTCCCTCACGTGTACTTTGTAAATAGCTGAGCTCCCTAAGGGGGGACCTCACCGAGATTTAGCTCAGAGAGTAGGGAGGAAGACCCTCACCGTGCTGAGGTCACAAAACATAATGAATAATAACGATATGACCCCGGTGGCCATGTCCCGAGTCTACTCTGGTCACACTCCTGAGAGCCAGTACTGAAATCCAGTGGCTGACTGTGAGAGAGGACTCCGACTTGTAGGTCACAAGCACCTGGTCACCAGAAGGTCAGGACTGCTGAGGGTTCGCTCACCAAATTACCACACATTAGAGTGGGAATGAGGGGAAGGAAGAGAGAAAAGCACGGGGAACCAGCAAATGCGGCGGAGAAAACAAAGGGCAAAAATTCTCCAGAGTCGGGAGTCGCAACCTTTGGCATCACGGCTCAGAGGAAGCCCAAGTCCGGTGCGCCTCCGGCTGTCTACACTGCCTATGAATAGTACCTGTCTGAATCAGAGTGACCCGTGTGAATACGGGGACGCAGGGGTTTGGGGAGAGGTGGGAGGGGACTTGGCTTGTCGCATGCAGCCATACAGCCAGAAGCCATTTCCTCAACCAAGCCCTGGGCAGAGCCACAGCAGTGGCTGGCTTGACCCTTCCTTAACCCCTAAAAGCTAAAAGGAGTCAATGCCAGCCTCTGTCCAGCCCAGGACCTCTGAGGAAGGCAAAAGCACTGGGAAGCCCTCGTGCACGCCTTGCACCCCAGGAGTGGATGGATGTTTCTACAAGCAGAGTGTTGGCCTGAGGGGCTGGGCAGGACTTTTCCCACTGGGCTTGCCAGCCTTGACTGTCTCCATCAGCACCTCAGGGCTGGGAGTCTGGAGGAGAAGCTGCCATTCACCCTCCTCCTGGCCTCCCCTCCCTACCTGGGGCTGCATATTGCACAAAACAACACCTAGAAGCCATTGGATCATAGTCCCTCTGGGCTTCCAAGGAAGCCGAAGAGGCACTGAGTCAACCAGGTTTTTGGAGAAGTGGAGGTTCCCAGAAGAGGGCGGGAGGAGCTCAGAGGCAGCCAGACATGCTTCTTCCGGATTCCATGGCCATGGGTCCTCTGCAGTGTCCAGAGAGCTCAAGAAAAGGGAGGAGCCCCCGGGACAGGTCTAGATTTTCGCGCTAATCATCCCTCCAGCCCTCTGTGATCTGTATTCTGGAAACTGGAAAGGAAAAGAAGGGAAGGAGAGAGACGTCAGCTTGATGCAGATCAGTGGGATGAAAGGGGAGCCGTCCTCCCGATTTTAACAGCTTAGGAGGGATGGAGCGGTCACTGAGAACAAGGCTTCTTGTGGAAGTCTATCCGTATGTCTGCTCACCCAGACCGTCAGTCCTGCAGGGAGGCGTGTGGTGGGTGCCCCCATCTCAAGCTGACCAGTCACCCCTTCCTCCTCCCTTCCCCGCTAAGGCAGCAGCACAGTCCATGGATTTCCCAATGCCTCGTGGGAATACAGGGTGGTCAGCCACCTTCTTCACCTTAGCCCTTTCTGACCCAACTCCCAGGACTGGCAAACTGAGACTATGTCACCCACAGAGAAGAGGTACGAGGAGGGGCCACATGTGCACAGCCTCCTGCAGGCCAGGTGGCTTCTACCAATGCATTGCCTTGCTTGTCACAGCAACCTGATGGGGCTGGTACTACTGATCATCATCGCCTCTGTACAGATGGGGAAACAGACTCAAGAGGGACTTGCTCAGGGTCCCTCTGCAGGTCAGGGGCAGGGGCAGGGCTGAAGCTACCAGAGCTCAGGACCCTAAGCATCACCTTTCACATGAAGCCAAAATGCCACAGTCAAGCAGGCACCAAGAAATGTGAATGTTTTGCCCCTGGCTTTTGTTCTGGAAGTTCAGTACAGACCATAAGAAATATGAATTGCTTTGTTTTCTGAACTCCACACCTGCCCCCTGAGAGCCCTCTGGTACCAGCTTTCACCTTGAGGGCTTCCCATGGACTCACCTTTGGGGCAGGTGCTGCCACAGGCTGGGACTGCCGAGGGCTAGCACCAGGGGGCCACAGCGTGGATGCACCCCCTGGCCTGGGGAGGGCCCTGCGGCCTGGCACTGGGTTTGCTGGGAGCGCCTTCTGGGGCGGTCGAGGCCTGGAGAAGTCCTGGAGAGAAAGCAATAAGCCTTACTTGAAGGCCAGCCTGTTTGAAAGAAAAATATCCCTGCTTTCCTACCAGTCAAAATCAGATAGGAAAAAGTTATAACTGTATGGTCTCATTTGGAAAGAAACTGTGTGTATGATGTGTTTATATTCTCAAGAGGAAGTTAGGAGAGCAGCTGGCAGTATCGATTAAAATTACAAATAACCATTCTCTGATCTAGTAATTCTGCTTCTTCTGACCTGTGCTAGAGAACTATTTGCACAGGTGCACCAAAATGAAATTGCAAGGGTGTTCCTTGCAGCACTGTTTGTAACAGCAAAGAAACTATAAATAAGCAGAATTTCATCAGCAGAAAAATAACTAAAATTATAAAGTGACAGACGATATGGCACTTAAAAAGAATGAAGTAGGCTGAGCGGAGCTGGTATGGGGAGATGTTCAAGAGTTGTCAGGAGGAACAAACAAGCTGTAGAGGACAGCTGATGTAAAATAAGCCACCACGTTCCCCACCTAATAGGAATGTCTATGAACAGAAAAACGAAAGGATACAGATACAATTGAGAAGAGGTTACGCTGGGACGGGGTGCGAGAGGGAAGGTGTGTCCTGCAGGTGAACACCGCGTTTTTTTAACAAGAGCATGTATGTGTATTTCCTGTTCAGATTAAAAGAAAATTTCTTTTTCTTTTTCTGAGATGAGTTTTGCTCTTGTTGCCCGGGCTGGAGTGCAGTGGCACAATCTCAGCTCACTGTAACCTCCAACTCCCCGGTTCAAGCAATTCTCCTGCCTCAGCCTCCCAAGAAGCTGAGATCACAGGCACATGCCACCATGCCGATCTAATTTTTGTATTTTTAGTAGGGACGGGGTTTCACCATGTTGGCTACGATTGTCCCAATCTCTTGACCTTATGATCCACCCGCCTCGGCCTCCCAAGGTGCTGGGATTACAGGGGTGAGACACCACACTCAGCCAAGAAAATGTAAACAAAGAAGCAGTTACATTTTGAGCATGTTGGCTGTCTATGTGTGTGGCACGTTTAATGGATTCTGTCCTTGCTGGGTTACTATTACCTTCAGGTTCTCACCATTTCCACAAGGCTTTGCCCAGACTACCTTATTTAAAATCACACAGCGCCCACCCTGGCATTCCCTGACCTTTTTATCCAAATATACCTCTTCTTTACTTTTCATGTCACTTACCCCCTTCCAACAAACATAATTTATTTACTTATTAAGTTGATTTTTACTTTCTGTCTCCCCAAACCCCTCTAGAGTGGAAGCAGGATGGGGTCCCGGCTATCTGGTTCACTAACACATCTTTGGCTTCCAGAACAGTGCCCAGTATACAGGAGGTGCTCAACACATATTAGTTCATCCATTGTTTTTTTTTGTTTTTTGAGAGGCAGTTTTGCTCTTGTTGCCCAGGCTGGAGTGCAATGGCATGATCACGGCTCACGGAAACCTCCACCTCCTGGGTTCAAGGGATTCTTCTGCCTCAACCTCCTGAGTAGCTGGAATTACTGGCAACTGCCACCACACCTGGCTAATTTTATATTTATAGCAGAGACAGGGTTTCTCCATGTTGGTCAGGCTGGTCTCAAACTCCAGACCTCAGGTGATCCACCCGCCTGGGCCTCCCAAGTGCTGGGATTACAGGCGTGAGCACCGAGCCTGGCCGATCCATTGTATTTTAAGGGGCAAAGAATGACCGTACCACCCACAGGCCCCTAAGCTGTTGGGGTTTAAGGGGAAGCTAACTGCACAGATGTGAGTTCCAGTGCCTGCTCTCTCTGACTTGCCTCCCTTCTCAAGAGGGTCACGACCACGTATTAAAGTGGACAAAAGCAAGCATGTAGAGAGGGCAGGAATGACTCAAAAAGCTGAGACCTCCCCCAAGCGCTTCACAGCATTAGAAACTGAAGCAAATTCTTAGGACCAAAAAGCCATGTTCCTCAGCTCCACCTGGAAGGACAATGCAATCCCACCCACCTTCCCCAGCCCAGAATAGCTGCCAAGTTGCAGTGGTTGCTGGAAGCCAGGACAGGGACCTTCTGGGGCAGGTGACAGCTGGGTGCAAATGTCAGGTTGCAACTGGGAAAGGCTGTGCTCCCAAGGGAGCTGTGCAAATGGGCCACTGAGGGGCTGGTGTCTGGGCAAATACACTAAGTAATTCCCGTGCAGGTCAAACAGTAGATTAACGGCTTCAGAAGCTCCTTGCGGGAGCTACACCTCCTTCCTGCCTAAAGGCATCCCGAAGAGCGATCAATCCTGGTAAACAGAGAATCGCATCATGTCACCACTGTCCCCTTCCTATGGCATGCAAACCAAAGTCCTGACCAAGGCTGTGTGGCTTGAGCATACTGTGGCTCCTCCTGGCCCTTCAGCCTCATCTCATAGCTCCTTGGGCTCCAAGCACATGAATCTTTAAGTTCCTTCAACCCACAGGACCCTCTCCCATTACAGAGCCTCCCTAGTAGCGGGTCCCGGAACCAGGAAAGCTCTTTCGTCACTTGCCCTCACAGCCTGGTTAAGTCCTGTTCCTCCTTCATGTCTCAGCTCAAATGTCATCTCCTCAGGGAAACCTTCCTGGATTTCCCAGACTAAGTTGAATCCCCATTACTCTCTTCTGAGCACCCTGAGCCCCTTGTTCACAGCACTTATCGCTGCTGCAGTGACACCTATCCCGGAGTCACTATCCCAGCAGAATGTGAGCTCCAGGAGGCAAAGCTGCCATCTGCTTTCCCCATCATCGCCTGGCCCAGAGTGGAAGTGCACACGCTGGTTTACAATAAAAGAACTGAGGAAGTGACGAGGTTTCATCCATCACTTCTCCAGGGGATCCATGTCCCCCAGCAGGAGGTGGGGGATCTTTGATGGCAGACTCGAGACTGTGAGTGGGCCCCAGGGCAGGAGGCTGTCTGATCCAGCTGGGTGAGAACTGGGTTCAAGTCCTCGCTTCTCCACTAACAACTGTGCAATGTCAGGCAAGTCCCTTCAATCCTGTGAGGGCTGGCAACCTCCAAGAGAAACCAGGGCCGCACAACTCCCTTCTTTGAATGGCTGTGAGGAGGGAGGTGGCAGCCCAATCTCATCACAGGAGCTCCCACTCAGAGCAGCTGCCTCCCACTGTTTGCTCCTAGAGAGACCCCCACCTGGACCCTGGGACCCAGAAGAAGCTGTGCTTGGGAGCTGTGTTTTGGGGCACCTGCCACTGGCTGGGTATCTTCCTGTACCGGGGACTCCTGCCAGCAGCTGCAAGGGCACAGACACAGGGCATGTGCAACCTCCACCACCTCCCCATACAGCTGGGTCCCCGCTGTCCCTGATGCCTCCTGACCTAGGGCTCTCCTGACCTAGGGCTCAGCGCCTCGGGGTGACAGGGTGAGGCACGCCCATTTCTCTGAACAAGCCTCTAGTGTGGGCTTTTTGGAACAATGGTCTGAGTGAACTGCTCCCTCGATCCACTCCCTCCTCCCTCTGCCAGCACCCCAAATCTCTACACTCCCCCAAGTCTCTGCACTCCCCCAAGTCCCTAGACTCCCCCAAGTCTCTGTACTCCAAGTCTCTAGACTCCCCCAAGTCTCTGCACTCCACCAAGTCTCTGCACTACCCCAAGTCTCTGCATTCCCCCAAGTCTCTAGACTCCCCAAGTCTCT
>NW_022437050.1:2469538-2641007 GCF_009761245.1 Sapajus apella | reverse complement strand
AAGTCTCTGCACTCCCCCAAGTCTCTGCACTCCCCCAAGACTCGAGATTCCCCCAAGTCTCTGCACTCTAAATCTCTAGATTCGCCCAAATCTCTGCACTCCCGTAAGTCTCTGCACTCCCCTAATCTCTAGACTCCCCCAAGTCTCTACACTCCCCCAAATCTCTAGATTCCAAGTCTTTAGACTCCCCCAAGTCTCTGCATTCTAAGTCTCTAGACTCCCTCAAGTCTCTAGACTCCCCCAAATCTCTAGACTCCCCTAAGTATCAGCACTCCCCCAAGTCTCTGGACTCCCCCAAGTCTCTAGACTCCCCAAGTCTCTAGACTCCCTCAAGTCTCTGCACTCCCCCAAGACTTGAGACTCCCCCAAGTCTCTAGACTCCAAGTCTCTGCACTCCCTCAAGTCTCTACACTCCAAGTCTCTAGGCTCCCCCAAGTCCCTGCGCTCCCTCAGGTCTCTAGACTCCCCCAAGTCTCTGCACTCCCCTAATCTCTAGACTCCCCCAAGTCTCTGCACTCCACCAAGTCTCTAGACTCCCCCAAGTCTCTAGACTCCAAGTCTCTAGACTCCCCCAAGTCTCTAGACTCCCCCAAATCTCTGCACTCCCCCAAGTCTCTGCACTCCCCTAATCTCTAGACTCCCCCAAGTCTCTAGACTCCAAGTGTCTACACTCCCCAAAGTCTCTAAACTCCTTTCTCCATTTCTTTCATCTCTCTGTTACGGACTGACCTATGCACTCATCATTTGGTAAAAAAAAAATCTTATGTTGCAGCCCTAACCCCAAGAACCTCAGACTATGGCTGCATTTAGATATAACGTCTTTAAAAAGGTGATTAGGCTAGAATGAGGCCACTAGGATGGGTCTTAATCCAAGCTGGTGTTCTCATAAGGAGAGTTGGACATTCAGAGACCAAGGACGCAGGAATGCACAGGAAAGGCCATGTGATAACGTAGTGGCCCACTGCAAGCCATGGAGAGAGGCTTCAGAAGTCAACTCCGCCAGCACCTTGACCTTGGACTCCTAGCCTCTAGAACTGTGAGAAAATAAGTGTCTGTTCTGAAGCCACGCAGCGTGCAGTACTCTGTTGTAGCAGCCCCAGCACCCAAGTATACTCTCCACCTCCTCTCTCTCTCCTCTCCTCCCCCTCTTGTTTTTTTTTCTTTCTTCCCTCCTTCCCTCTCTCTTCCTGCATAGATTTTTCCATCCTACCTCTGCCCCACATGAAAGGAAGGGGAGAGCAGCGGTTTCACAGCAGAGAAACAGAAGGATGCCCTCAGCTCTGCCAAAAACTGTACCATCGCCCCACATCCCAAGGACCCTCCAAAGCCTGCAGCCAACCTGAGTCCTTAGGGTCAGAGACAGCTCGGGTCCCAGGGAGCCCTCTGGACCACACCCATGTAAAGCAGTTTCAGTTGAGGGGTCACACCCAAAACACACAAGCCAGTTCCGGAAGGCACCCCACCCGGAAAACACTCGTGTCTGCACTGGAAACACCACCCAGGAAGCACCTGTGTTTGCACTGGGGGCTCTCCTGCAGGTGTGGTCCGTGCCATCAGAGCACACACATGCAGTAGGAACAGGCTGCTGGGCAGGCCCTGCTTCCATGAGCACCAGTGGTGGGGGCGGAGAGTCTAGACCCCACTCTCACCTCCCAGAGGCTCCTGCCCCTTGGGATGGGCAAGGTATCAGGGTACATCCCTCAGTAAGACTTTCCGACCAGCAGAAGGTACCAATAGGGACAATATGGTGGGAAGAGTACTATGATGACTGAAGTACAGTCCCATCAGCCTCAGACTTGAGGAGTCACAGCAGGCTTCCTGGGAGAAGTGACATCTAGGAGCAGACCTGAGGATGCAGGAGCTGGCCAGGCAAAGGGCAGAAGGAGTGTCGCAGGCAGAACAAGCTGCGTTTGCAAAGACCCAGCAGGCAGATCAGCGTGAGGAACTGACTGATGTTAATCTGGGGTGGAAGGCGGGTAGTGGCTTGTCATAAAATAGGCCAACCGGAAGAAAATACTACGTGGTTTAGGAGCTGTCTAGAGCATCTATTTCCCCATGTTCATTGCGTGCCTCTATATTGGCTGAACTGCAGAAAAGGCAGTCAGCTCATGACCCCACAAGTTTCGTCTTCCCCACCTTTGCCATTACCCACTGAAACCAGCCTTAAGATTATAAATCATTCTACTCTAAAGACACATGCACACATATGCTTATTGTGGCACCGTTCACAATAACGAAGACCTGGAACCAACCCAAATGCCCATCAATGATAGACTAGATAAATGTAGCACACATATACCATAGAATACTATGCAGCCATAAAAAAAGGATGAGTTCATGTCCTTTGCAGGAACACGGATGAAGCTGGAAACCATTATTCTCAGCAAACTAACACAAGAACAGAAAACCAAACCCTGCATGTTCTCACTCACAAGTGAGAGTTGAACAATGAGAACACATGACCACAAGGAGGGGAACATTATACATTGGGGCCTGTTGGAGCATGGGGGACGAGGGGAGGGAAAGCATTAGGAGAAATAGCTAATGTAGATGATGGCGTGACGGATGCAGCAAACCACCATGGCACGTGTATACCTATGTAACAAACCTGCACATTCTGCACATGTACCCCAGAACTTAAAGTATTAAAAAAAAAAAAAAAAAAAGGGCCAGCCACAGTGGTTCACACCTGTAATCTCAGCATTTTGGGAGGCCAAGGCAGACAGATCATGAGGTCAAGAGACTGAAACCATCCTGGCCAACATGGTGAAACCCTGTCTCTACTAAAAATACAAAAATTAGCTGGGCACGGTGGTGCGTGCCTGTAATCCCAGCTACTCAGGAGGCTGAGGCAGGATAATCACTTAAACCTGGGAGGCGGAGGCTGCAGTGAGCCGAGATCGCACCACTGCACTCCAGCCTGGCAAAATAGCGAGACCTCGTCTCAAAAAAAAAAAAAAATCCCTAAAACCCCCCCAAAACTGTAATAGATATAGAAAAATCCCCATGCAACCAGTATTGAAACATTACACTTTAAAATTTGGTATTTATTATGAATCTAAATTTACAATAAATGCTTAAGCTTTAAAAATAAAAGGAAACTGGCCTTAAAAGCAATGTTCCCAGTCCCTGGTTGCTGACAATGCACTTACCTGGGAAAGAATGGAACTGGGTGCAGGGGGAACTGGCCGGCTTGGGGGAGGCCTCCTGGATGACTCCGTCCTCCCTATTTGAGATGCGGGCCCTGGGGAGTTCCTAGCAGCTCTGCTCAGGTGTGCTGGCAGTAGCGCAGGTGGGGACCCACCACGCAGATAATCTGGAGGGGGCCGGGGAGGAGGCTGGGAGGGCTTCCGCAGGATTTCAGGGGCGTTGATCACCTGTATGTACAAGTCAAGGAACCACTGAGACAAGAAATCACCCAGGGCTGCCACTGTGTGTCTCCTTGAGAGAAAGCAAAGCCCAAAGGGAGAACAGACGCACCAATCTATTAAAACCCCAGGATCCCAGATGTTAGATGCAAACTTTAAAGTCATTAGGGGATGTCAGAACCAAATGACATGTCTCTCAAGCCAATAAAAGGGCTTTTACTACCAATCCCATGGGCTCGCAGAGGCTTTTAGAAAAATCCAGCATGGCCCCGAGGGATAAAGGAAAAGCAGCAAAGTTCAGTGGTGCAAAGCGCCTACCTTTCGCTTGCCCTGGGGAGTCTGCAGCTTGAAAGTTGGGTTGGCATGACCAGTCCCGCTGTTCTGAGAAACCCTGAAGGGACAACTAGTGACAAGAAATGGGGGAGGAGAAGAAAGGGGCAGGCGTTCAGCGGGGGACAGTGCCTGAGTTCCCTTTGACCCAAGCACGGCCAGCGAGCAGCTAAGCCTTCCCCGAGCCTGCTCTAGAGGGCACGGGATTGGTCTTCACAAACCCCATCTTCCTAAGTAGAAAAACGTGTGGCCAATAGAGAACTCTCGAGGAAACAGAGTCGGCCTTATACAAAACAGAGCTTTCTCAGTACCTTCTCTTCACTCTTTAAGACCGTTCCCCTCTGAGGAGACACAAGGGTATCATGAGCCATCAACCAATCCCCATCAGGCATAGAGCCAGAAAGACCTGGGACTTACAATCCCCGCCCCCCCACAACAAGTGTTATTTAACGTGTTAAACGTAAAGACGCACAGAGACTGTACATCTTCCATATTCAAAATAATAAATCATTTTTCAAATGGTTACCAAAAGCAAACAAGGGTAGCTATTCTTGTATTAGACGGAACAAACTTTAAAGTAACAGTGGTTAAAAAGACAAAGAGGGGGCTGGGTGTGGTGGCTCATGTCTGTAATCCCAGCACTTTGGGATGCTGAGGGGGGTGGATCACCTGAGGTCAGGAGTTTGAGACCAGTCTGGCCAACATGGTGAAACACCATCTCTACTAAAAATACAAAAAATTAGCTGAGTGTGGTGGCACACACCTGTAGTCCCAGCTACTCGGGAGGCTAAGTCAGGAGAATTGCTTGAACCCAAGAGGCAGAGATTGCAGTGAGCTGAGATCACGCCACTGTACTCCAGCCTGGACAACAAGAGCAAAACTTCTACTCAAAATAAATAAATAATTAAATAAAATTGGGAACAAATCAGTTAGATAAAGGGTGGCAAATAGATTTTATTTTACGTTTTAGATTGAATTGGTTGGGGATATTCTGCTGAGAAGGACTCAGGAGTGATGACCAGAATCAGCAGAGAGTACTTACAGTACGATCAACTAGTAATGCCTGCCACAGTCACAGCAGGGGAGAGGGCAGTGTGTACCCTGCATTTGTCTTCCCTGAATTAGGCCCACTATCACCGACACCTCTGCTAAGTTTCACTTATGGAGAACTTTGTGACCCATAAATTGACCTTGAGTCCTCCACGGAACCCTGTCATACCTGAACTGCTGCCTCAGCTTAGAAGGCAGAGCTGAGGGCTTGAGTTGGCCTAGTTTCTTGTTCTGTCTGCAGCAGTAGTACAGCAGCAGGAGGACCACCAGCACGAAGATGGCCGCCAGCACTCCAGCCACCACAGGACCCACACCTTCCAGAAACAGAACCCAAGTGGGAGATTTAGGAGCTGCCTGGGTTATAGCAGATTTCAAAATAGGCATCCCTGCTTCTTCTTCAGGCATTTGATTTGTATTTAATTTGTATTACTTATTTCAACTTACAAACTATAATTAAAAGCACACATTATGGTCTGAGTGCAGTGGCTCACGCCTGTAGTCCCAGCACTTTGGGAGGCCAAGGCAGGCAGATCACGAGGTCAAGAGATCAAGACCATCCTGGCCAACATGGTGAAACCCCAGCTCTACTAAAAATACAAAAATTAGCTGGGTGTGGTGGTACCAGGTCTCAGCTACTTGGGAGGCTGAGGCAGGAGAATCACTTGAACCTGGGAGGCAGAGGTTGCAGTGAGGCAAGATCGTGCCACTGCACTCCAGCCTGGACAACAGAGCGAGACTCCATCTCAAAATTAAAAAAACCACACACACACACACATGATATACCACTGGGAAACCACTAATGGTAGCTCAAAGAGCCAAGTCAACTTGCTTTGCACAGACTCTACAGTACAAAGCCTCTATGGCCACTTGCGCTTAATTGAAGACAGTCCCTTTTCAGGCAAGCAGTTCAAGCTCTGTACAATTTACCGCTAGTTTTTGGCCTGAATCATGATTTTCCTGGACACAAAGGAACCAACATAAAATGCAAAAAGACTTGGCCAGGTGTGGTGGCTCATGCCTGTAAACTCAGTACTTTGGGTGGCTAACGTGGGTGGATCACTTGAGGTCAGGAGTTCGAGACCAGCCTGGCCAACATGGTAAAATCCTGTCTCTACTAAAAATACAAAAATTAGCCAGACGTGGTGGCAGGCACATGTAGTCCCAGCTACTTGGGAGGCTGAGGCAGGAGAATTGCTTGAACCCGGGAGGCGGAGGCTGCAGTGAATCGAGATCACACCACTGCACTCCAGCCTGGGCAACAGAAGCAAGACTCCATCTCAAAACCAAAAAACAAAAAAACTAAAAGACTCAGACTGATTTAAGACTAGAACTCTTACCCATAATCTGTAACTTTATATTTGGTTCCATCAAAACTATTCCAATATTCTCTCAAGTGATTAATGTAAATATACAGAATATATTTGTACTAACAAAACACTCCTTTTATCAGTTTTACATATTGGGGTTTCTTCCTTGAAGAATTTTGATGCTTTTTTTAAAAAGCTATTTTTTTTAAAGAAAGCTTTAGAAACCACAGTGCTAGAATTCTTGAGAGAGCCACTAAAATACTATAAAACTTTGCTGAGTGTCTGGTTCCCCATTTTAACTTGTGTCCATTGGAGGAAATCTAAACCACTGTGTGTCCCAGGTTCATGATTATTTTTAAATGCCCAAAAAGAAATAGTCACTGTGCCCCTAAAAAGGACGGGAACATTCAATGACCTACAGTCTCTCTTACGCCCACTCCACTAAGCAGGCTCCCCCTCCTCAGTAGAAAGGATGGGCAAAGAGAGACTGAGCCATGTCCCCACACCACACTATGGGTGGTCGCTCCTCTCTTGGTTTCTCTGTATTGTGATTTCCTCTCTACAAAATTGGGACAATGAAGCTGACTCAATGTGGATGCTCTGCGGCCTGCCACCTGCCCCTGACGCCTGCTCTTCTCACAAAAGCGGGCAGTGGCCCCAGCAGGCTGGCACTCACTCTCAGGGGGCATGGGCCCACTGTCAATGCTGCCCCCGTGACCTGGTGTGTTGCAGAAGGGTGGGGCCCAGCCCGGCAGGCAGTGGCAGTTCTGGTTGTTGTTACAGACCTGGAGCGAAGAAAGAGCAGAGGCATCAGCACCCCTGAGAGCGTCAGCCACCCACAGGGCCTGCCCCCATGACGCCCCCATGATACAGAGAAGCCAGAACCCAGCACGCACCCCATGGCCATTGCACTTCTTCCCGCAGCCTTCGGTTTCAAAGAAGGAGGTGTTCCTGCACTGCCCCTCGAAACAAATCTGCAGGGGGAGAAAACGGATGGATCGGTGCAGTGAGAGGGACGCTGGTTGGGGCTTAGGAGGCATGGCTTTGCCCTTAGAACATATGAGGACCCATGGCCTGGTACGGTGGCTCACACCTGTAATCCCAGCACTTTGGGAGGCCAAGGCGGGTGGATCACCTGAGGTCAGGAATTTGAGACCAGCCTGGCCAACATGGTGAAACTCCGTCTCTACTAAAATTACAAAAATTAGCTGGGCACGATGGCCTGTACCTGTAATCCCAGCTACTCAGGAGGCGGAGGCAGGAGCATAGCTTGAGCCCAGGAGACAGAGATTGCAGTGAGCAGAGATTACGCCACTGTACTGCAGCCTGGGCGACAGAATGAGACTCCGTCTCAAAAAAACAAACAAAAAAACCGTATGAGGACCCAAAAAGGCAGCCCACTTCAGGTTATTATCAAAGCGAAAAATGGAAAACCGTCCATAACGCTAAGGACGGGACAGCAGTCAACTAAATTTGCAATTACTTTTGTGATTAGGGAGAAAACAACAAATATCTTGTTGAAGTATCATATTTAACAATAAAATATGTATTACTGCATACACCTATTATGTTGATGATATTAATTACTTGTCATTAATATGTACTAATTTTAATATCATATCTAAAAATGATGATGGTGACAGTACTCTGTGCCAAGTGCTATGCTAAATGCTTCCTGTTTTTCACAGTTTCGTGGTCAGAACCGACTCTCTGAGATGGTTACTATGATTCTGCTCAGGCCTCCCTAACTCCTAGTCCATTTTTAATTCCCATGATAATTAAGGATGAGGATAAAAGTGGCATTAGCTAGGCCACCTAAGTGCTTTACCAGGGTGATTTTCTTTCATCCTTCTGACAGTTCTCTGGGGTGGGTGCCTGCTGTCACTATAAAGCATCACAAAGGGAGCCACTGAGGCTCTGAGGTTGGGGAGGTGGCATCTGAGCCCAGGCGTCCTTTCCACAGTGCTCACTTCTTGATCCCTGCTCTGCAGCCTGCTCCTGGGTGAGCTGGGGGAAGGGACTCACATGGTTGTAGCCGCACTTGGTTCCGGTCATCACCAGGCCTGGGTCCAGCATGTCACTTTCCTCCTCAGGACCTCGGTAGACGTGGGTGCCCCGGCACTGGATCTGCCTCCCATTCATGATGATAGTGGTGTCGATGGGCACCGCGTTGGACTCCAGGGGCCGGGCCTCGGAGCTCTGACACTGGATCTTCCCACACTTTGCATCTCTGCGCACGAGAGACAGGGAGGGAAGGAGGTGGAATCAGAGGCAGGGGAAGAGCTGGGGCACCAGAGCTTCAGTCTTTCTTGACCAAGACAGCAGGCTTGCGTGGGGTGGGGCAAAGGTTGAGGGCAGTTATATGCTTTGGAGGCCCACACGGAGAGAATCCATGTAGACTGACACCAAGGGAAGAGAACAGGCTTCCTGACTTGAGCAAATCTAGACCAGAGAACTGGCCTCGAAATGTCCTCTACTCCAAGAACAGCCCCGTAAGCTGAGCAATCTGTCCCTTTTTGCTCCTTACCCTGCCATCCACCCAGGAGCTCCAGCCAGAAATCTGGGGTCATCTCCAAATCCCATTCTCCCTCACTCCTGGGCTCCAGCCATTTTCAAACCCTACCAATCTTCCCTCCTATATATCTACCTTAATTCATACTGCCCCACCCCCTTACCTGGTCTGCAGAAGACTGATTTGCCTGCCTCCAGTCTTGCCCCAGAGGAGTCGAATTTCCACGCTGCTCTCAAGCTAAAGTCCAAACTCCCCTAGCCATGCATTTGAGGCTTTTCATGATCTGGTCCATGCTAAACTATCCGGGCTAATTTCTCAGCGGACCTTCTCCTTTGCACCCCAACATTATACTGTAACTGTATCGAACAGCAGACCTTCTCCTTTGCACCCCAACATTATACTTTAACTGTATCGAACTGGTCTCAGTTCTTTCAACTGCCAGTTTTTCTCTACTCATCTCTCTTCCTGGATCATGCCCATGAACCAGTACCACTTTCCACCCTGTTCACCTAGGTAACTGTTCCAGATCTCAGTGTAGGTACACTTTCCTTTGGGAAACCATTCTGACACACTAAGATGGGGTGGGTGGCTCTCTTCATATTCCCATTATTATACTGTATTGTTAATTAAAAGTACCATGCACTCAGCACAGTATCTTACACATGGTAAATCTTCAACAGACAGTAGATGAATAGATGGATAGATGGATGGATGGATGGATGGATGGATGGATGGATGGACAGATGGATGGATCAGTGGGTGAGTGGGAGCTGGAAGGATGGATGGATGGATGGATGGATGGATGGAGGGATCAGTGGGTGAGTGAATGGTGGATGGATGGATGGATCATTGGGTGAGTGGGTGGTGGATGGATGGATGGATCAGCGGATGAGTGGGTGGTGGATGGATGGATGGATCAGTGGATGAGTGGGTGGTGGATGGATGGATGGATCAGTGGATGAGTGGGTGGTAGATGGATGGATAGAACAGTGGGTGAGTGGGTGGTGGATGGATGGGAGGATGGATTAGTGGATGGAAGGATGGATCAGTGGGTGAATGGGTGGTGGATGAATGGATGGATAAGTGGATGAGTGGGTGGTGGATGAATGGATGGATCAGTGGGTGAGTAGGTGGCAGATGAATGGATGGATCAGTGGGTAATGGATGGATGGAAAGATGGATCAGTGGGTGAGTGGGTGGTGGATGAATAGATGGATCAGTGGGTGAGTGGGTGGTGGATGGATGGATAGATCAGTGGGTGAGTGGGTGGTGGATGGATGGGAGGATGGATCAGTGGGTGGTAGATGGATGGACGGATCAGTGGGTGAGTGAGTGATGGACGGATGGATGGATGGAGGGATCAGTGGGTGAGCAGGTGATGGATGGATGGATGGATGAGTGAATGAGTAGGTGGTGGGTGGTGGATGGATGGATCATCAGTGGGTGAGTGGGTGATGTATGAATGAATGGATGGATGGATGGATGGATAGATGAGTACCAGATGGGTGGATGGTTAGTTGGACTGAATGATGAATGAATGAATGAGTAAATTAATGAATGAGGACCTATTCAAATTAGGGCATGATTAGCATTTTGCAGAAATGACCCAAAAGGACTGATTCCATGCCCTACTATAAAATGGTCCCCAAAAGAAGCCTGATCAGCTTTCTAGGAAGCAGTGCCACCCACACCCTCCTCTGATTTCCTTAGAGCTGAATGGTGCATTGTCAAACAGGGAGCCAAGAATAGATGACTGACTTCAACTGATTTACACAAAGGTGCAGCTCTGGGGCCAGCCATGCTGCTGAGCTGGGCAGCAGTGAGTACAGAGCAGAAGTGGCTTTGTCACCCTTATTTCATAGGGCCCACCCTTTGGTCATCACCTCATGTTGCACTTCCTGTGTTCACCATTCATGTCCTTTCCACAGTTTCCAAAGGTGTCTCCGGCCACATTCACCTTCTCGAAGCAGAGGTCAGGGGCAGGCCGGGCTCCTGGGTGGGTAAGCAACATCTATCAGTACACTTGCCTGTCAGAAGCCCCCAAGGGCAAAGGTACCTTTGGTAAAATCGTGAAGTGAAGAGTATTTTCTGGGGGGGAACACTGAGCCTCTTCTTCCTGTTCCCTGTCAGGTTACTCCATCCCCACATTCTCATCAAGACCCTTTCAGAGAAGAATGTTTTATATAAACTCTTCCTACCTTATTGAGGAGTTATATCTGTGTGTGGGGAGGGTTGATGTAGAAGCCATGTCTCGTTTCAAGATTTTAAAAAATAGGTCATACATGCACAATATTTTAAAGACATAAGTATGTCTTGGAAAATTTTTCTTGTAGTCATCTAGTTCCTACTTCTCTACATCCTGGAGAAATAGTACTTATAACAGTGTATTTTCTAAAGATACTTATATGTCTAAGTTCTATATCTCCTAGGTATAATTCTGTGTGTATCTTCTAGAGATAATCTATCTAATAAAGAATGGAAGCATATCAAGGGATTCTCCTGTCTTCGCCTCCCAAGTAGTTGGGATTATAGGTATCCACTACCACGCCTGGCTAATTTTTGTATTTTTGGTAGTTACAGGGTTATTCCATGTTGGCCAGGCTGGTCTTGAACTTCTGACCTCAGGTGATCCACCGGCCTCGGCCTCCCAAGTACTTACTGGCATTACAGGCATGAGCCACTGTGCCCAGCATTTTTTTTTTTTTTTAAAGAGATGCTATCTCACTCTGTCACCCAGACTGGAGTCCTTCAGTACGGTGGCTCACTGCAGCCTCAAACTCCTGGGCTCATGCCATCCTCCCCACTCAGCCTCCTGAGTAGCTGGGTTTACAGGTGCAAGCCATCACATCTGGCTTGGAAGCACATTTTATTCACTGTTCTACACCTTGCGTTTTCACTTAATTTTTTGTGGAAGATAATTTTATTCAGTAAATATAGGGCTGCCTCCTTGTTTAGCCACAAAGCATTGCATTATGTGAATGTACCAGAGCTAATCGGTCCCTACTGAACGACACATAGTTTGTTGTTGGCATAGCTGACATGGTGCAGTAAACAACTGTGTAAATATATCCTCAACACATGTACAAGTAAGTGCTAGCTTCGTTTCTAAGTATACCTCCAAATTGCTTTTCATAGGGGTCATACCTACCTGTTTCTTCACACCCTCCACAACACTGTCTCATTATTATTGTTGTTATATTATTATTACATTAACTCTCAGTCTTTACAATCTGATATATGAAAAATCTCACCTCATAATAATTATAATTTGCTTTCAATTAATATGACCGAGGTTAAAGCTCTTTTCATAGCTTAAGGGCCATTTGCATTTGCTTCTCTGTCTCCATCCTCTGCTCATTTTCTTTTGGATTACTCATTCATCTGTCCACTCTGAGAATGAAAAGCATCAAGGGACTGGGAAGAAACACTGTCCTCTGCTTCTCTCTGAACATCTAACCTGAGTCAAGGGGATAAAACAGGTAGTATCTAGAGGTGCCATCCTGAAGCCAAGATTCCAAGCTACTCTGAGGGCAGGGGAGGCTGGCTGGGAGACAGTGAGCTGGGGAGAGCCATGTTCCCCAGGAGAGCCTTACCGGGTCCCCACAGCTGTTGGCACTGCTCCTGGTAGGTGAGGCACATGCCGTTGTAGCAGTAGGCCTGGCCACCCTCACAGGGGGTACCATCCATCTGGTAGAAGTTGGTAGGGCAGTGGGGAGACTTGCCCGTGCAGAACTCCGGGAGGTCACACTGCCGGGCCTGCTCACGGCACAGGGTCCCAGGAGCCAGCAGCTGAGCCAAGGAACGAGAGGAAACACACAGTCAGTCTCCTCCCTGCCCTCAACCCTGCTGCCCAAGGGCTATAAGCATCACTCCCACGGAACAGAAGTTTCCATCACCATGATTTCCATCACCAGCACTTTTGATATGACCTCATTAGCCCAAACCATCTTCAGCCTTCCCACAGGAATACTGGCAGAATTTCAAGGTGTTTTCACAAATGCTATCTCACTTTCTCTTCATAGCAGTCTTAAGAAAGAGGCAAGAAATAATACGTGCACAATTTACAGTTCACCACATGCTTTAGTAATAGCTGCTTTTATGCAGCTCCCACTGAAGTGCCCAGTACAAATATGACTTCATTTAGTTTTCATGACAGTCCTATGTAATATAATTATCCCTCCTACAGATGATAACATATGTAGGCTTAAAGAGGTTAGACTATGTATCCCAAGTCTTATAAGTGGCAGAGGAGCCAGACCCGCTAACACACACACACAGACACACCCCTAGCATTCACAGAACATCTGTGAGTTTACAAAGCACCTCAGCAATAATCCATCCCCACTATGGAGCCGGGCACTGGGCTGAGTATGTGACATACACATATCTTGTGGGATCCTCACAACTTCCATGAGATACATACTGCTATTTGCCCCACATTGCAGATCAATAACTTGCTCAGCAGCACACCTGGGGCAAAGGGTGAAGATTTTTAGAGCCTCCCTGAGTAATCAGTGTTACTAATACTCACCCCATTTTCCAAATAAAGAACCTATGCTTAGTTAATAGGTTGCCCCAAATCACATAGTCAAAGTCAAAGTCTCGGACACCAGGGAATCCTTTCTGAGGCTCAAACTGAAATTCTTGGGTGCAATGAAGGGGTCCACTCCAGGCTTATGCTTAAGCCTTGGCCAAGAGTGGAAGAACTTGACCCAGCACAGCCTCCCTGGGGGAAGCATGGCCAGACCAGATGCTGTGCAAATTCTGACAGCCAGGCTAGGAAACCTGTGACTGAGAATAGAGCCCCCTCCCCTGCTCCTGGGCAACTCCTCCCCACTCACAGGCTCCTCCCGGGAAAGAAGGCAGACAGCCTTCTCCACTGACCAGGCTCAGGCTGAGAAGCCAGCTGAGCAGCTTGCTGAGTGGATGCCCAGTTGCAAGTGTGGGCAGGGAAGGTATATGCAGGAGGAAGCTAGAGGACACACCTCTGCCACCCAGGGCCAGGTGGGGGCAAAGAGGACCTGCCTCAGAGCCAGCCTGCCTGGGCACAAATCCCAGCTCCTTAACCATCAGCAGGGCCTTGGACATCTGCTGTGTAACCTGTGTGTGCTCACTCACCCACAACTCAGGATGGTGACCTACTCATGGGGTGATTAAACATGAGTTAGAACAAAGTATGTGAATGGTAATCTGGCACATGATGGGCACGCAGCAAGTGCTGGCCAGATGCCCGGGCCCACAGTTCCTGCCTAAAATGTTGGGGCCAGATGGGGTTCAGGCTTTTCAGATTTAGAAAGCAGGCACTATAATACATAGGTCCATATGTATATGGATGTACATATATAATTACACATGTATATATATATGGATAATTACACATGTCTGCATATATAACTACATATGTATATTATATAACCCCTCAGCAAGGCCGGGGATAACACCTTCTGATCAAACATATTAATATTTCTGCAATGCAATATAAATATTCACTTTAGGAGTGATTTTTTTAAAAGATTATAATTTGTCTCATGTCAATCCAGGTCAAGTTTTGTCACCAAATATGTTTACATTTTTTTTTTGGCTTTTAGAACTCTCTGAATTTCAGAACTGTGGATTCGAGATTGTGGTTCTACAGTAACGCTAGCGGTAATGGACGATTTATCTCCCACGTCAATATTACAGAAGTGGGCTCCAGAGTCAGGGAAAGCTGGATTCAGGCCCTTCCTGACTGCCTGATTCCCAATAAACCTCTTATCCTTGATAAGTGCTAGTTTCCGCATCTTAAAATGAGGATGATAACATATATTTTATGGGGTTTTTGTGAGGAACAAATGAGATAACGTACATAAAATTCTCAGCACAGTGCCTGGCATCTACTAAGAGATCCATTAATGCCAATACAGATTATGATAATTATTATTGTTTATGAACTCAGTAAAATCAAGACCACTCTCTCTGGACACATCTTTAAATAATAATAATTTTAAAAATACCATTCCGAAAGAGCCACCAGACGCCTCTGGGATGATCTGAATTCAGTGCGGCCCAGTATATGAATAGCAAATTTTATTCAAGGCACCTTTCCTGCTCCATGTTTCTGAAACTCTTGCCATCACTCCCCCAGGATGCAGGCAAATCCCCAGCAGAGCAGTCCTGTAGTCCTGCTGTCAGATCAGGGCCCACAGCGCTGAGGAAGGAGGGGCCACTTACCTTACACTGGTGGCAGCAGGAGCCGTGGGCACACTCTGCCCCTGGCCTCAGGGTGCAATTAGAGGCATTGCAGCAGGGGTTGTTACATTCCTGGGGAGATAGTGGGGTGGGTGTGAGTGGGGGAGGGCCTTTACCACCCCCAACACTTTCCCCAACCCCTACCTCTATAGCCTGGGAACCCCAGCTCTCTAGCAACTCTTTTTTTTTTTTTTTGAGACAGAGTCTCGCTGTCACCCAGGCTGAAGGGCAGTGGTACAGTATCTCAGCTTACTGCAATCTCTGCCTCCTGGGTTCAAGCGATTCTCCTGCCTCAGGCTCCCAAGTAACTGGAACCAGAGGTGCATGCCACCATGCCTGGCTAATTTTTGTATTTTTGGTAGAGACTGGGTTTTGAACTCCTGACCTCAAGTGATCCGCCTGCCTTGGCCTCCCAAAGTTCTGGGATTATAGGCACCAGCTACCGCATCTGGCCTAGAAACTCCTGATCTCAAAAATCATGTGACAGCTTTGTCACTAAGCTAGTGTGCATTTATCACAAGAACCATATATATGCACAATCATTAGTAACATGATTTGGACACAGCTACGTTTGTTTTTTTTTTTTTTTTTGAGACAGTCTGCAACCTTCTCCTCCTGATTTCAAGTGATTCTCGTGCCTCAGACTCCCAAGCAGCTGGGATCACAGGCGCATGCCACCATGCCCGCCTAAGACACAACTACATTTTGAGTGTGAATATTTTCCCAGGCATTTTCTACACACATGCATATGTATTTACATTTATTTTATAAAATCATAGCATCTACCGTGTTTTGTTTTGTTTTTAATTGCACTTTAAGTTCTGGGGTACATGTGCAGATCTTGCAGTATTGTTGCATAGGTACACACATGCCATAGTGGTTTGCTGCCTCCATCCCCCTGTCGCTACATCAGGCATTTCTCCCAATGTTATCCCTCCCTGCTTTTTCACACCCTGCTGTCCCTCCCCTAGCCCCCCACCCCACAACAGACCCCAATGTGTGATGTTCCCCTCCCTGTGTCCATTTGTTCTCATTGTTCAACACCCACCTATGAATGAGAACATGTGTGTGGTGTTTGGTTTTCTGTTCTTGTGTCAGTTTCCTGAGAATGATGGTTTCCAGATTCATCCATGTCTCTACAAAGGACATGAACTCATCCTTTTTTATGGCTGCATAGTATTCCATGGCATATATGTGCCACATTTTCTTTGTCCAGTCTATTTTTGATGGGCATTTGGGTAGGTTCCAGGTCTTTGCTATTGTAAACAGTCTCTCAATGAACATACATGTGCATGTGTCTTTACAAAAGAACGACTTATAATCCTTTGGGTATATACCCAGTAATGGGATTGCTGGGTAAAATGGAATTTTATTTCTAGGTCCTTGAGGAATCACCACACTGTCTTCCACAATGGTTGCACTAATTTACACTCCTACCAACAGTGTAAAAGTGTTCCTATTTCTCCACATCCTCTCCAGCATCTGTGTTTTTAACTTAATATGACATGCATATTTCTCCCTGTAACCATGTATTCTTCTAAAACTGACTTTTTAGCACAGTATATGGAAATGTTATGATTTTTCTTTCTCATCCCCAGTAGAGCATCCACTTTGTCTTTCATGGGCGCCCTCCTGCCCCAACCCTCCTTGCCTTTCTTATCTCGTAAAAAGGGGCTGGCGGTGCAAGGGCCTGCTGGGACAGCCTCTCTGGATAGTTTATGTCAACTCCTGGGCCTGTTTCCTCAGACTTCCTTCTCCATCTTGCTTCCCTTCCTAAGCCCTTCCTGGCCTGGACCTTTCTGGAACAGAGGGTCTCTAAGGTTTCTTTGCTCTCCTCTCTTACTTCCTTCTCCCCAGCCTGAGATTTTCAAAAGATGATCAGGAGCTCCAGTGACCCTGAGTGTCCTCATCACACTCTTACAGTAGTCACAGGCCAATCCATCAGCCAGTGATGAGTGTGTGGGCTTCCACACATCTCTCCACCACAGCCCTATGAGGCAGCCTTGTCCCCATTCCACAGATGGGGATGCTGCAGCTCAGGCAAGCCCAGTGGCTGACCAGGGGATATGCCTGCCGAATTCAAGTCAGGTCTACCTGGGGCCCGCCTCAGGCTTATCAGCCTCATCATACCCATAACAGTCTGGAGCTCTAGCCTATGGAGAGCCACATCCCATCCCGACCACAGACACCTGTCCACCTGTCTCCCCCAAGAGAAGAAACACAACACTTTCCTCCAATTAATCACCCACCATGCTGGGCTCCATGTTCCTGCCTTCCTAAAGTACCATATTTCTTCCCACCAAGGCACAGGCTCCCTTTCCACCTGCCTTCCCTCCTGCATGCCTTGC
Organism: Sapajus apella; assembly: GCF_009761245.1. Classification (NCBI taxonomy): domain Eukaryota; kingdom Metazoa; phylum Chordata; class Mammalia; order Primates; family Cebidae; genus Sapajus; species Sapajus apella. Next base: position 2,623,864 of record NW_022437050.1, on the reverse strand, counting down.
CAACTCCTAACACAGTCTTTAGATAGGGGTTCCACGTCACCTCCCACCCAAGCAAGGAGGTTCCCCCTCACATTATATATGTTCAAAGCGCTGTGTAATTTGTCTTCCTAGCATTTGCCATGGACCATACATATATTCTTTTGCAATTATTTCAATCTGTGTTCCCCCCACTAGACTATCAGCTCTCAAAGGACAGGAACTATGTCATTTTTGCCATTCATCCTAACCTTAGGACCAGACACAGTAGCCCACACTCAGTGTATCTGTTGAATGAGCAGCTGCTCAGAACATAAGCCAGCTGGCCAAATCCACTCTCAGCCCATTCCTCAACCCACTGGGCCCTGCATCCTCAGACCACTCCCTCCTTTCTGATGGGTCTGGGTTGATCTCTCTGAGCTCACAGTGGTGGGGTGGCATCCTTGACTAGTTCTTGTTTTATTCTGAAAGTTACATGCTGGCATTAAAAACAGAAAATCACATCATAGAGAAGGTCATAGGCTGGGTGCGGTGGCTCACGCCTGCAATCACAGTACTTTGGGAGGCTGGGGTGGGTGGATCGTCTGAGGTCAGGAATTCGAGACCAGCCTGGCCAATGTAGCAAAATCCTGTCTCTACTAAATATACCAAAAAATAAAAATAAAAATAAAATAACCAGGTGTGGTGGCACACACCTGTATTCCCAGCTACTTGGGAGACTGAGGCAGGAGAATCACTTGAACCCTGGAGGTGGAAGTTGCAATAAGCAGAGATCATGTCACTGCACTCCAGCTTGGGTGACAGAGCAAGACTCCGTTTCAAACAAAACAAAACAGAAGAGGCCATAAAATCAAATTGTTTTTTTCCATATAAACACAACTTCAGTCTCACCCCTTTAATTTACTGTTACTTGTTATCTACCCCAAATTGTTACGCATGTATTAACATATTTTCAGCCTTCAAAATACAGAGATGAAACACTCCAGGTCTGCTTTCTGCAGAACCACCTGCATTTGTTAAAAATGACCAGGGTCTGCCATGTGCCCGCCACACTCACTGCGAAGATCAGAAGGAAGGAGAGTTTACACACAAACAGTTCTGACCCATCTTCCTCCTAGCAGCCCTTTCAAGACCTGACAGCACTTCCTACATCCCCTTTCCATCATCTCTCCTCCAGCCTAAACAGTGCGAGCTTGTTATTTTAAGCATCCTCATAAGGCCCCTGTGCAAGTCCCTGTATCCGGCTGTGTGGCCTCCAGAATAAATTCCGTGCAGCTGGGGGGCCAAGGAGGCATGTGCAGCTCCATGGAGGAAGAGAGAGTCAACATGTCGCGCGATCGTGGTTTCTGGTTAGACCAGATGCTCACAAGGAGAACTGATTGTGGACACTAATGATGCTGACTACAAACTGGAAGAGGCAGCAGAAAGATCCATCTGGAAGGCTTCCTCTCCACATCTTATTTGGCATGCGGTTTTGGATAGCTGTGTGTAGGAAATGCCTGTGACTAAGAAATTTTCAATTGTGTTCTCTTTTGACCTTGAGCTTTGAAATCAATGCAAATTCTTTCCCTCCCGCCAGCATCACTGTGGTCCCTCACCTCTTCTTCTCCACAGTCACACTCTTCCCCATCTTCCAGGTACCCGTTCCCACACCTCCGGCCTCCGTACAGCGTCCTGGTATCTGGCATGTTGGAGAGACACATTCCACCGCCTGACTGCAGATACCTGTCCAGCTCCCTCCTGTTGCATCCATTGAACACTCTGGGAAAGGGGTGCCTGGCAGAGGACAAGGCGGGAATTAGTGGGGAGTCTGAGCGTCCAGCAGTCAGGCAGGTGTCACTCCTGACACCCACAGGGCTGACTCCACCTGGGCTCAGACTCCCATAGTCTCACACACACACATTCTGGCCTTTTAGAACATCTACCAATATATTAATTTAGAATTCTGTCATCCTTAGTGATGAGATATTAACCACATAGCATTTTATTTTTCTCACTTTGCATGGAGGAAGTATTTGTGAATCAGGAGTAGCAATTGCTGCCCATTGCACGAGGGGGCTAGAACAAGGAAAGGGTTGTGAGTGTGTTACAATAGGTCTTCCAAGCCTTAGAGCTTAAGAAAACACCAGCCAACTCAAACTTTTCCTGAAGCTGGTATCAGGTGAATATTCTCTTGCAACAGAGGACCAGGCCAAAAAATGCCAAGATCCTAAGTTTCATTTCTTTTTGGGCCAGTGATCTCATCTCTGTTCTAAGGAGGCAGAGGGCACTCCAAACTCAACCAGCCAGCTCACAAACACATGCTCTTTATCACAGGCGTATGGAAGAGCCTGGGTCCCACTTTGGTAAAAAGGACAAAAAGTACAACCATCTGGGTCTACAAAAGGAGAGTTATCCTGCTCCCAATTCTCTAAACCAATTGAAGGCTAAACCCTCAAAAAACTGGAGGTTTTCCTTCAGTGGGAAGGTATGCTACAAGGCATTTGTTACTAATAATTGTTTATGTATCCAAATTTGTGAATGACTTAAAAATGAATTGGAGTAGTAATCAATATAACTCTCAATCATTTGTCTTCAGATATGCATTTGAGATTTAGAAAGAAAGGGACAGGCTTAATTAACCGTGAGCTCCTAGGGATCTGTACATAACTATGAAGCTGTAGCATAATCTTTTTTTTTTTTTTCTTTTGAGACAGAGTCTTGCTCTGTTGCCCAGGCTGGAGACTGGAGTGCAGTGGCACAGTCTTGGCTCACTACAACGTCCGATTCCCAAGTTCAAGTGATTCTCTTGCCTCAGCCTCCCTAGTAGCTAGGACCACAGGCACATACCACTACACCTGGCTAATTTTTGTATTTTTAGTAGAGACAGGTTTTCACCATGTTGGCCAGGCTGGTCTTGAACTCCTGACATCAGGTGATCCACCCACCTCGGTCTCACAAAGTGCTGGAATTATAGGCATGAGCCTCTGCACCCAGCCAACATCATCCTTTCTACGTCACAGATGAGAAGGTTTTTAAAATGGACACCAGAGCTCTAAGAAAGCTGCATTGTTTCTTGGAGACACTGAAACATTATTCTCTAAGATCATAAGCAGGCCCTAATGGTCTGGGGTGAGGGAACACAAGGTTCCACCATGATGCCTTCCAAAGAATCTGGAAGAACCCAATGCTTTGTGCTACCTGAGTCCAGATGCTAGAAGACAAGTCCTTTGAAGAAACTCTCTAATTCTCTTCAAAAAGGCTCCGGTTTTAAAATGCCCTCATGACCACGGGGAGATGCAGCTGCCTTGCCCTGTTCCTCATGGGTAATGCAGGCTGCAAACTCCCTCAGAAGTCACTGTGGGGTGTGTGGATGGTTCCCTTCTTCACCTTGTTCTGTTCCACTCAAGCTTTCAGTGAAGCCTGGAACTGAAACAGCACTGATCCAACACTCTTGGGATAGAAGAATTAAGGCTTGTGGCTATGATCAAAATGAATCCTCTTCAAAAATTCATGAAATAGGCCAGGTGCAATGGCTCACACCCGTAATCCCAGCACTTTGGGAGGCCAAGGTGGGTGGATCACCTAAGGTCGGGAGTTTGAGACCAGCCTGACCAACATGGAGAAATTCAACCTCTATTAGAAATACAAAATTAGCTGGGCATGGTGGTGCATGCCTATAATACCAACTACTCAGGAGGCTGAGGCAGGAGAATTGCTTGAACCCAGGAGGCAGAGGGTGCAGTGAGCCGAGATCATGCCATTGCATTCCAGCCTGGGCAACAAGAGTGAAACTGTGTCTCAGAAAGAAAATTTATGAAATAAAAAAGATATATATGGCCAAGCCAATTTTGTAACTCAACACCTTAAAACAAAAATTAAGTAAATCTAGGGTCACACCAGCACCAAATCTCCTGCTGAAAACCTAAGTTCTTGCCACACATTTGCCTTGGTCTTCTCTCAATTTCTTTGTTGTAAAAACCACATTTTTTGGTCCCATCAGAAGTAGAAGGGAGCCTCGGTGGGGCCAGCTGTGAGGAACCCCTGGGTCACACTGCCCAGGCGTACCCGCCCCCTCCCCATCCTCCCTCTTCCTGTTCGACTCACCCAGTGGCAGCCGCCATGATGCACCCACCATCAGCCGCACTGGCCGAGCAGCAATCGGCAGAATCGTGGCTCATGCCAAAGTTGTGACCCATCTCATGGGCCATGGTAGCAGCCACACCAATGGCATTCTCGGAGTGATCCTGCTCAGAAGACAGAGTTGAGGTCAAAGTCAAGGGGACAGATCCGCCTCTGCCCCTCATCCCTGCCTTTTCCTTAGCCAAGTCTTATAGGTCTCCACCAATTCCACTGCCACTGAGTGTACAGACATGCCATGTGGGCCTCTGACTGCAAGGCTGAATCTGCTGTCAGTAAGAGGAAATCAAATGCTTAAAAGTCCACGTTTCTGAGTTCTCAAAGGTTGCAGACCACAACTGACCTACTCATGAACTTCCAGACCAATAAACGCTTTCTGAATAAATGAAAGAGGAAGATTTTCCCCCCATTCTTCTTCTTAACGTATCTCTCTCTCCAGACACAAGGGAATTGACACAGAAAACACCACCTTGATTCAAACATACAGTGTACTTGGCTTAGTGTTTCCTGAAAGCCACACAAGACAGATAAACTCCAGGCATAGCACTTTACACACCGTCTGACGTGTACATGTCAGATGCGAAAGCTAAAGAAATCAAGGAGAAAAACCCCAACAGGAAAGAAGCAGCAGAGAGAGATTTACTAAATATGGATGTGTGTTTCCTGCATTATTTCATTTAATTCACATTCTTATCCTAAGATGATCAACTGCAAAGCCATCTGTTTTTTACAGCTGAGGACACTCATTAACTCACCCAAAGTCATACAGCTGTTCTTTGAACCCAACAGGCTCAGACCCTAGAGCCTGTGGTTTTGGCCATCATGTTACTTTGTCAATAAATACAGAATGGATAGAGGGACAGACAGATGGAGAGAAGTCTTCCTTGAAATGCACTTCACAGGTCAGAAATGAAGAGTCAAAACAAATAGTCTCACAAAGTCAGAGTGAATTTCAAAAGAAGGCAGTAATTTTCTAACCATGACTTTGACACGGGTTCTTCTTTCTTAATGACATACATAACAGTGCAAGACCTGGAATAAAAACACTTTAACCTCCAGTCTCTTGGTATTTTCCAGCCCCTGGTTTGGAACATATGAGATCTAGTGATGTGTTCGTGTAATCTCTTGCGGGTTCCTGAGCTTGAAAATACAGAATGAACTATAGTAAATGAAAATTCACCCTTGGGTACCTCCATCTCTTAGAGCTTAATGACTCTATTTCAAACAATTGCCCTTCCTGATGTCAAAGCTTTTTCTGCTACAATAACAAATATCAACTTATTTTTCAAAACATGACCTCTGGTTTGTAAGGCTGTTCAGCACCTTCTGCAGCACATACACATGGTCTGAGACTCACCATGTTGACTCCTCCAGACTGGTACACGGAGCACATGGCCATGAGGGGGGCCAGGCCGATGGTGGTGCCGTGGAAGGACATGCCCCTGCAGGTGGCAAGGAGAGAGGGTGACTGGGGAGGGGACTGAGAGGGCTATTCCAATATGCCCAGGAGTAGGTGGCCATCATGGTGTTCCTTGGCCCCGCTGACTTTCCCAGGTCATTCCCAAGGAGAAGGGCCCTTGTAACGAGGCCAACTGGACAACTTCCAGCTCACCACACCTCTCACTTCCTGTCACCTACTCCCTCATGGCTCCAGAGAAAAACAAAAAGAGAAAGGTCACTTATCCCCCACAATATACCCATAGCCGATTCCTTGGAAGGAAAAGGGCAGGGTGTGCAAAGCTGCGTCGCATTCCTGCTGCACAGGAAAAGGTCAGAGGGAAAGGCTGATGGAAGGGAGGCACAGATTCTGATGCTGAAGTGAATCATGCCCACTTCCACCAGCTGCCAGAATCCAATGCCTGATCCCTGGCTCTGTGGTGTGAGTCCAGAGGTGGTAGGGGTGGGGGCACTGGGGCAGCAGCTGTGGGGCTGATGATGCTTGATTCCCACAAAATCGGGGGCCAAGGAAACAGCTGTGTCCCATCAGGAGCCTCACAAAGTACAGCTGGGTGCAAGAATGAGCTGTTTCTGCCTTTGTTTTGCAATGGGATCCTAATCTTCCAGCAGCAAGCTGCATTTTCTCCAGTTGAACACATCTGTCTTTCAGTTATACACACCCAGGTAGGGGAGAAGGAAAAAAACAAAACAAAAAAAAGACTACCAGTGTTTCTGTGCATGCCAGAAATATAATGCACTTAAAGAATCTATATGGAAATTCATCACATGGTCCTTAACTCCATGTCTGTCTTCTTATCTAGAGCATGATATAACTGACAGCAAGACCATCTTAACTATTTTAGGATCACTAGAACCTAGCACAGAATCTAACACATAGTGGGTCTATAATAAATGTTTGCTGAATTACAGGCAGACTTATCTTCACATAAACAATCTGGAAAGAAATACGCAAAATCTATGCAAACTGATATGAAGTCCTACTAGTTATTTGCCAAATGTTCCAAAGTTCAGGCCAAAACTTCTAATAACCAAAGACTCTTCCTGGGTGAATGTACTGTCATGGAGTAACTACTCACAGCCCAGTTATTTTTGGGACAGTTATTTTTCCCAGTGTCTTTAAAAGGATAAGCCAAGGTTTAAATGATTATTTACTCAGCTATATTTAGGGAACAGAAGAAAAATGGTTTTAAGGCCAGGTACCACGGCTCACGCCTATAATTCCAGCACTTTGGGAGGGTGAGGCAGGCGGATCACTTGAGGCCATGACTTTAAGGCCAGCTTGGACAACGTGGCATAAACCCTGTCTCTGTTAAAAATACAATAATTAGCCAAGCATGATGGCGCATGCCTGTAATCCCAGCTACTCAGGAGGCTGAGGCACTAGAATTGCTTGAGCTGGGGAGGTGGAGGTTACAGTGAGCCGAGATCATGCCACAGGCGACAGAGGGAAACTCTGTCTCAAAAAAGAAGAAGAAGAAAGTGGTTTTATTATCTATATGCCTTTTGTTGTAACTGCCTGAAAATACCTTCAGAAGTCAACACTAATAAACACCAAATAATCACCCTGGGGCACTGTCACATGCTGCTGCCACCCCCATCACTGTCTCTCTGGGGCTGATGAAAATCCAGCACAATCCCTCCTCAAAGTCTCCCTCCCACCAAACCCTCAGTTCCTGCACTGTCTGCCACTTTGACTGTCTCAGACACTCAGCCCTGAGCCCCTTGGGAACCAAGTGAAGGACACAAAGGAGCCCCCTCTCCTGTGCCTGTGTTGAGAGATCAGCTCATGTACTAGAACAAAGCACCAAGAAGATTGAGGTGAGCCTCTTAGAAAGTCTAAGACCTGACCAAGAGTCAGTCACTTCCCAAATACATACTCAATTATTTCAGATGCTCAGCGGAATATGGGTAAGTCTAATTTTCCCTTAGACTGTAAACACTTCTTAGGACTATTATGACTCAGGGTTTTAAACATTTTCTGGGGTATGCTTGGTACAGAGCGCATGTTTAGGAAATGCCTGTCTCTGGACCAGAGAGTCAGAATGGCCTTGTGCAACCAACACTCACCATGGGGCAAACTCTGAGCACGTGCACGGTGGGCAGAGGCTTTGCAGCCAAAGACAACACAACATATGGAAAAAAAGGCTATTTACGTGATTAACTGGGCGTTGTCATGTTTCTTCTGGGAAAGCAGCTTGCGCCTCCAACTAAGAAAGGACCAGAGGGTAGAGTATGGATTCTCTGAAACTTCACACATGTTCCCATGAGTCCACACTTCCAAGCCCACAAGAGCAATCCGGATGTTCAAGGATCGGTAAAACTGAAAGGACACAGGAAAACCACAGTATCTGTCAGTATCACCTGGGATTTAAAAGCCCCTTCCTTTCATTCTGTTGGTGCTTGAGATTAAAAAGAAAAAAGCTAAAACTAAAAAATAAAAATAAATTGAAAAAAAAAAAAAAGCCCCTTTTCAGCCTAAGAGCTCAGAGCACAGACACCAGATTTCTCTTCTGCCCATGGCTCCAAGGGAAGGAGGGAACTGGCGTTATTGACATTTTTTAGAAAGGGAAAATGAGATCTTGAGAGACAGCACAACATTCTGGTGGCAGAACTGCTGTGACTTAGCTTAGAGATGACTGAAACAGAAGATAAAACTGCTTTCAGATATGAATAGGTCTATCATGTGGACAAATGATGAGCGTTGTTCTGCATGATTTTCAAGTAGGGCTTAGGTCAATAGGTAAAACAGACAGAAACATAAATTTCATTTTAAAATAAGAAGAAAGCTTTCAAACAAAGCTGGTCACAAGTAAGCTCAGAGCTGAGCTATGCTGTCTTCTGTAATCAGTGCCCTTGGCCAGGCTGTCCGGTACAATTTTTTTCTCCCAATTCCTTACATGGGCCTTATCTTTCTCATGGGTGTCTAAAAAGTTCTCTTATAGACAAATTTTTTTAAACTGCTTCGTTGAGGTATAATTTGCATACCATAATGCCCACCTACTTTAAGTGTATGACTCAATACTTTCTGGTAAATTTACCAAGTTTTAAAGCCATCACTGGCCAGGTGCCATGGCTCACACCTGTAATCCGAGCACTTTTGGAGGCCAAGGTGGGCGGATCACCTGTGGTCGGGAGTTCGAGACCAGCCTGACCAACATGGAGAAACTCCGTCTCTACTAAAAATACAAAATTAGCCAGGTGTGGTGGCGCAAGCCTGTAATCCTAGCTACTCGGGAGGCTGAGGCAGGAGAATTGCTTGAACCCGGGAGGCAGAGGTTGCAGTGAGCCAGGAGCATACCACTGCACTCCAGCCTGGGCAACAAGAGCGAAACTCCATCTCAAAAAAAAAAAAAAAAAAAAAAGCCATCAACATAATCCAGTTTTAAAATATTTTCATCACATCAGTAAGATCCCTCATGTCTATTTACAGTCATTTCCCATTCTCACCCTCAGCCCCAGGCAAGCATGCATCTACTTTGTTTTTATTCTGCCTTTTCTGGTCGTTTGTTTTACAGTATGTGGTTTTGTGTATCTGGCTTCTCTCACTTACCATAATGTTTTTGAGATGCATCCATGTTGCAGACTGAATCCGTTTCTGATTTCTCTTTGTTGCTGAACAATATTCTTTTGTATGGATATACCAAATTATATTAATACATGGCTACTTTATTATAACATGTCTCCCTCTCATTTTGAAAGTAAACAAGTATAAATGACGTAAAAGTGCATCCATATGCTTACTCTTCAAATTCCCTTCCCCAATCCCTGGATAGTCTCAGGATTTGTCAGGGATACAATAAGCAGGTTGCAAGCAATAGACTCCTTAGTAATCTTCGGGGTTTTGTCCAACCCAGACATCCTAAAATTCTATAAGCAAGATCTGACTCAACCTCCTCAAGGCTAGAGCTGCATCTAATCTGTAGGGCCTGACATCTTTCATCTCATACAAATGTACGCAGGAGGAAGGTTTTCTTTAAAGCTAAACCACTGAAAGGTGTGGGTGCAACGGGTTTTTTGATGGGTTCACCCTACAAATACTAAGCCAGTGACTTAATAAAAAGCCCCACGTATGGGGAGGTCACATGAGCAGGAGATACCACCTTAATCCGAAATTGGTAGAGACTGCCCAGCTAAAAAGAATAATCATAGCACCAACATTTTCCCACCACTTTTTATGTACTAAGCACTGAGGCTTAGAGAAGTTAAGGAACTTGCCCAAAGTCTCAGCAAGAAGATGGTGGAACCAGGATGAAGGCCCAAATCACCACCCAAAGACTATATGTGACCCTTTACTGCTTCAGTGCTATGGTGTCTACACATCCCGATAATCCGCTCACTCCAGACAACGCTGGTCAAGATGGGCTCCAGAGTCAGTGAAATATCAGTTTATTTCAATGGAAATTTTGATTTTTCTGTTTTGTGCCAGTTCAACCATTACAGAAAATTAGAGGTTCAGATTCCAATTTGAATTTGCTTTACTAGGGAGCTTTTAAAAGAAAGTAAACTTGGCTTTTTCTTCAGTTACAGAAAAACATTTTGGATCGGGTTCATGATTCAGCAAATGAGTGCAATTCATTCCAGTTTTAGTTCAGCAATAGTTCAGTTCAAGTAGCTGGGTCAGCAAGTTCCAGAGAAGTGGGCGTGGCTTCCCTCACCCGCCAGGAAAGACTGCACAGGATGCGCGGGCCACCCATGCTTAGGGCTTCCAGTAAGGACTGGGGCTTGCTGGTGCCTCTGTCTTCTCCCTTCATTGTCGCCAGCGCCCTTGGTTCCATCACCTAGCCCACAGAGGGGATACTCAGCCAACTCCCCACCTGCCAGCTCTCCAAACAATAGATGTGTCACATGGGTGAAGGCAGAGTCAGCCTCCCATATTCTCCCCAGGGAAATAAGCTTCCCTTGTTTTCCCAGATGTTGAGTGTTTGGGTTGTATGATGATTTAAATGTTATTTTTGAGTGAGTCAGGAGCTAGAGAGAGGACTGGACTATGTCCCTAGAGTCTATCCTTCCAGGAAATGCCAGGGTTTGACTTCTACCTGTCACTGACCACTGACCTGTGTTTCCAGAGCCATCTAGAGCAGAAAAAAAACATAGGCATAGAAACCGCCATCCGATGACTTCAGAACACGAATATATTTGTTTATTAATCCCTAAAAAATATTTTAAGTGATCTCCTATATGCTCTAGTGTTTAGAAAAAAACGATTTTCCCTTTAGGCCTGGAATTCATGAATCCCTAGCAGGCCCAAGGTTAAGCTTCATTAATTTTATGAGTGTTCTAAAATTGCTCAATAAATGTTACCAGATTCTCAAAGAGACCTGTGATCCCAAACACATTAAAGCCTACTTTTAAAAACTATATGCTTTATCCTACCAAGAGGCTACTGTCATTCTAGGTTACCTATTCTGCATTTTCTACTATAACAAATACCCTCTTTCACATACACAACGTATTTCCAAGTCCCAGACCAGCCTGTTTCAGTAAAATTCAAAAATGTAGTTATTTCCCAAAAACATCTTCTAAAAGGTCCTAACCTAGGAAAGCTAACCATTTGCACATCCTTCCTAAGAGACAAGACATAATTTTAGGATAGTTTTACAGATGGAGACTTTACAGATTAGCCCCAAGCAACCCACTTCTCAAGCAGCCTGCTTCTCAACTTTTAAGGCTGTGTGTCTTTCCCACTCCGCCATTTCAATTCCCTCCTAAGTCAGACAATACTTGGGCTTATTTCTGGAAGGAACGTTAAAGAACCTTACAGGATTCTTAAACCGGGCTCTTCCATGCCCCAAGCCGCTCGGGAGCCCCTGCAGGGGTAGGAGGAAGGGGTCAGGAGGACAGTGTTCTGGGTCCTCACCCCTGCTCCTGCTTAGAGCAGTCTGTTTTCACCCAACTTTTATATTAGGCATTGGCATAAGATTTCATTTTTTTAAATTCCACAAGAAAAATAAAAATAACAACAACAAAAAAATCATGGATTTAGGACAGACCTTCTAAGATGAAAACAAAACAAAAAAATTGCAACCCAAAGAAAATGAGTTACTTGCCTAAGAATACATAGTTCAGGGCTCTGTCATGACCGCCCTGGGCCTCTATGGCATTGCTCACTCCCTTCCAGAAGCTGGCTGGGGCGGCCAATCCAGCAGAAAGCAGCTCCGGCGCCCTTGGAAGTGCTGGCACCTGGCACCTTTCCCACAAAGTACACACCTGGTCTCACCTTATCAACGTAGTTGGCGATCTCAATGAGCTTGTGTTTGGTGGCGTCCTGGTCTCGTCGATTCTTCTGAAACTAAATGCAACAAGCAGAATCATGTGAGATCCCAGAGCCTCTTGCAGAACAATTCCTGTGCCCCATTACTTATCTTTGAATTTGCTCTTATTTTCTTCTGTCTTCTATGAGCAGTCATTTTTGTGCAATTGTCTTCCCCGCCACAGAAAGAGCTTATGGAGGGCAGGACCTGCCACATCCATCTTCATGTCCCCAGCTACTAGCTCAGCACAGCACACACAGTAGGCATGCAATAATTATACTTATTGAATTGCCTTCCTCTAACCCTTGAAGCACATCTTATTCTCCTGCCCTTCAAACTACAAGGCCTCTGGCAAACTCCCACTGGGGCTTAGGAGGACTGATCCAATCCTCACTTTGGTCATCACCCCAACATGAAGCCACCATCACATAGATCTCACGAGGCCTCCCTACATGTGGTCAATCAGCAATGCTCGAATTGTTGCCGAATGCCTGCTGTGGGCAAGGAATCGTGCTTAGCCTATGTAGGACACAAAGAAGGGTGAGATCTTGGACCTAAGCCTAGAGGAGCTTCAATTAAAACAGAAATGACCAGAAATAACTGTGGCAGATCCTGAGTGACAGATCCTGTACTTAAGGAGTATACAATTGAAATGGTCTAAGAACACCTGCTGGGAAAATGTGCACAGAAATAACCACAGTGGGAGGCCATGTGCATGACATGAGTGCTAACAATGAGGACCATATGACACAGGCAAATAGACTTCATCTTGCACGCCACTCAGACCCACTGGCAGTGCCTCCTACAGTGAGAGGAATTCTCAGACTGCATCAGATTCAATCAGACCGACCTTCCTTCCTTCCTTCCTTCCTTCCTTCCTTCCTCTCTTTCTTTCTTTCCTCCTTGTTTCTTTCCTTCCTTCTTTCTTTCCTTCCTTTCCTTTTCTTTTTTTCTTTTTGAGACGGAATCTCACTCTGTCGCCCAGGCTGGAGTGCAGTGGCACGATCTCGGCTCACAACCTCTACCTCCTGGGTTCAAGCAATTCTCCTGTCACAGCCTCCCAAGTAGCTGAGATTATAGGCGTGCACCACCATGGTCAGCTAATTTTTGTATTTTTAGTACAGACTGGGTTTCATCATGTTGGTCAGGCTAGTCTCAAACTCCTGACCTCAAGTGATCCGTCTGCCTCAGGCTCCCAGCCACCGCGCCTGGCCACAATCAGACATTTCCAACCAAGCATAGGAAAGAAAGCTGTGTTCCATTAGAAATATCTGCCATGGGTACCAGAAAGTGGACATTTCAGTGTGAATACCTCCTATTTACCATTCCTGCCTCAAAAAGACAGATCTGTCTCAGCTACAATAATGAAGGAAATCTTCACTGTGTAAAGAGAAAAATCTGCTACAATTGCCGATTCAATTTGCAAATGAAGGGCACGTCCTATACACTGCCATTGTTACATAGAATCTGGGTCCTCTCTAATTTACCTTGGGCGTCCACTATACATGTTACCTCAGTTCCAAACCTTCACGTCCTTTTCCTCCACCCAATCCCGCAAGAGTAAGCAAGAAACAAGAACAGCCAAGTAAAACACCCATATTTGTTTGGCCAGAGGTGTGTCCCGGCCCTGATACAGGAAAGAAATCCACCATTTCCCTTTTTCCCATTGCTCATGGACATTCTTAGGCTTCCTTAAAACTACCACTCATCAGAAGGGAATCTGTCACCACCGTTTTCTGGAGTTAGATTCAGTGTGACACCGTCACTTTGACCTTTCCAAGGTGTTAATCCAGACGTTTCTCATTATAGAGACCTCCCATTTCTAAATTGGTCTCTCGGTGCAGACAGTGTTGCAGCATTTCCATTCATTTAGTAATATTTATGAGAACATCAGGGTCAGATTTCATTGTCTTTCAAAGAAATGTTAACCTTTTCTTCAAAGAACTGCCCAATGAGACCACCATAATTTAAGGAACGTATTCTGCTGAAGCAGGAGTCGGCAAACCTTTTCTGCAAAGGCCAGGTTAGGCTTTGCGGCCATATAATCTCTGCTCCAACTCCTCAACTGTGCAGTGGTGGCTTGGAAACAGCCCTGGATAATACAGAAACCAATCTTTTACTGCAACACAGCCTGGTTGTGTTGCAGTAAAAGAGTCTTTGCAAAAACACAGAATGGGCTGGATTTGACCATGGCGTATAGGTTGCAGACCCCTGATCTGAAGAAAGGACTGGCGCAAGCTCACATTTTCTAGGGTGACAAAGCAAGTACCACATGCAGCACCGTCCTTTCCCAGACAGTTTGCACTGTGCCAGCATCATGGAGACCCTTTACAGGCCTGTGCTTACAGCTATCCTGTCGACCCTATGACAACAGCCCACCTTGCTCTTTATTCCTCTTTGGACTCCATTCCACCTGGGGAACGAATAAGCTGAGAACCACCCTAGAAGCTCCCACCTAGGCCCAGGGAGTGAGGAGCTGTCTGCTCATTTTTGCTGCTGACAACTCTTTCTCTAGGCAGCAGCAGTGTCTCGCTCTCCCCATCTGTGTCTCCACTCCCTCCTCTGTGTTCAGAGCCCCGAGGTGAAAGCTGTCCTGTTTCTGCAGCAGGTTATAAATCCTAGTAAAGCAGCCCTCCCCTTTCCTGCCTTCCCTTCCTCTCAAATTAATTAATTGTCAAGAAGACGTTTCTGTCGGCAGAGGATGGAGACAGGTGGAGAGGGGTGGAGAGTGGGTGATTGGTGAGCCTGTGAACCCAGCCTGGTCTGTTACACCCCCACCCTAGTCTCTCACATGAATCATTCAAAGCTTTCAGCGGAGGGGTGCCCAGGACTCTGAGAAGTGAGCACATTCCCTTATCCGCCACAGCTGCATGAATCACAGCCCTGTTGGGAACCCAGGGCTGTTGCTGAGACACTCTCCTTTGTAAGAGAAAGATGGCTCTGGGTGACACCAGAGTCCTGGAGGCACCTTGAGCAGACACTTTTTCTCTGGAGGTGACCTGTGACCCTAGAGGTCAGGATATAGAAGATGCTTAATCCCTGCCTCCCACCATGCTGCCCACTCCTCCAGCTGCTGGAGATTCACACCCAACGGGTTTTAAACTCTGCACAGGGATTCCTCTGGGAACAGTGTAAAGCCAAAGGTGAGAAACACCCCACCTTTACACTAGAGCAGCTGGGATCTACATGCTTAACTATTGGGGTTCTCAGGAACTTCCACCTAACCAAAGGATTCTGTAGCTGGGAAAAAATGACTCAAGATCTTTGTATTAGATGATCACAGATGCAAAGCTTAAATGGAAGAATGTCCCAGAGTCAGAGGAGCTCAGTTTTCTTCCACCGGTCCTCCACTATGGGCAGTCATACAGAGCAGGCCAGTCAGTTACCTCCTCCCACAACTGTGGAGCCCCAGCTGGCTTTTAAACCAGCTTTGGATTTTGCTCCTCACACTATTCCCCCACCCTACACACACACTAGTCTTTGGAGAGGAAACAGAAAACATAGAACACACGCACATGCGCGCACACACACACAAACAGCTGTTGGAAAAACCAGTACCAGCATCAATTAAAAAGCTAAACACTTTTCAAAGCAGAGCACAATGTTTCCTCGGCCCGGAATGCCCTTCACCTCCACTCCTCTGCCCCGTTAACTCCTCCTTGTCTTTCAAGACAGCCCAAGGGCTACCTCCTTCTGCCACTAACATCCAGTGACTAACACTCGAGGACCTTCTGGCCTGCAGCCTAGTGCTCTTCCCACTACCGGGCCTCTAGGACACATGCTTTGGAATTGCGACTAGCTTCAGTCAGCCTTAGAATGAGGTCTTTGGGGAGATGGTAGCTAAACCATGTGGACGGGATACAGACAGACTGGGGTTGCGATGGGCTCTATCCTCAGGGGACACCGAGGCCAGCGTGT
Organism: Sapajus apella; assembly: GCF_009761245.1. NCBI lineage: Eukaryota > Metazoa > Chordata > Mammalia > Primates > Cebidae > Sapajus > Sapajus apella. The sequence continues at coordinate 2,608,142 of NW_022437050.1, read as the reverse complement.
GCCCTGCTTGAACACAGCAAGTGCTCAGCTCATAATGACATCGAATGCACAGAAGATGCGCTTAGCAGTTATATGGTGGAGTCATTACACAAAGTGAGAATTGGAGGTAACATCTGGCTAATTTAGGCAAATATGGGCTCTGGGGCCTAAACTCACTCTTTACGGTATCTGCTGCAACATCAGAGCAGCTTTCCTGAATCTGCAAAACCATGTTGGATCCCCCACTATCTGCTCTCTCATCCCTCCCAATGGTCCATCTTAGTGATCACCACACTTTGGACCCATAGGTTTGTGTGCTGTTACTGCAAACTCCTCTGTGATGCCAGGGGAGGGTCTGTCTTCTCGAGATCTATATGTCCAGGTGCTTGGCACATAACAGAAAATCAAGAAATCATTGATGAATAAATGAAATCTATGCTGAGCTAGGTGAGAGTTCATCAAATCCTAGAACCTATCTGATTTGAGGAATACGGAGTTAAAGGCTGAACTACCATGCCTTTAGGTCAGTGATTCTCAAACTGGCCTGTGCAATCCAATTGCCCAGAGGTCTTGTTAAAACATGGATTGCAGGACCCCACCCTGACAGTCTGGGATTCAGCAGGGTGGGGGTAGGGCCTAATAATTTGCATTTTATACAAGTTCACAGGTGCTGCTGATGCTGGCATTCTGGGGACCACATTTTGGGGACCATGGCTTTAGGTCATCACTTGGCATCAATATGATTATAAAAATGGATCCACACACACGGGCAAGAAAATAGTTTTCAATCAGATGACTGGGAATATATTTATTATCTTTGTTAAAAAAAAAAAAAGTTTTAGAATTTCCATAGACAATTCATAGACTCCTAAGAATAAACACCAGAACCTAAAGGTCTTCAGACCCAGTTCAAGAAATGTTAATCAGATAACTATCTCAATTTTCTATGTAACTGATGTAACAAGCCAGGATAGGCTTAGTGTATGTCGTAGGGGGAGTGGAAGGAGTTCCCCACAACGATGTTTAAAATGGCAAAAAGAGCCTTTAGTCAGATTTTTTTTTTCTTTGAGATGAAGTTTCACTCTTGTTGCCCAGGCTGGAGTACAGTGGCGCGATCTCAGCTCACTGCAACCTCCACCTCCCAAGTTCAAGCAATTCTCTTGCCTCAGTCTTCCATGTAGCTGGAATTATAGGCACTGGCCACCATGCCTAGCTAACTTTGTATTTTTAGTAGAGACAGGGTTTCACCATGTTGGCCAGGCTGGTCTCGACCTTCTGACCTCACGTAATCCACCTTCCTCGGCTTCCCAAAGTGCTGGGATTACAGGCATGAGCCACTGTGCCCAGTCTTTGGTCAGATTTAAGGTCAAAATCATAGATGAACTGGAGAAAGATGAATGGGCAGCATTTCCCCAAAGCGGCAGGGAGCCTGGAATGGAAGTGATCAAGACAGCAGTTTTTCTGCAAAACCCATGGCCTCCCACTTACCTCTGCATAATCAGCCACGAGGTAAAGCTCCACATACTTCATGGAGTTTAAATCTTCCCTTTTCCTCTAAGAAAGAGAAACAGATCAGTGCTGTAGAAATAGTGGGCATGGCCTCATTTTTTATCAAAACTGCTAAGAAACAGAGCTGCTAGGTAAGCAGCAGCTACCTCCGTAACGCTTTTGTCACTGAGTACTAGAGGTGTTCCTGGCTGTGGTGGCCGTCACTCACATAACACCTTCCACTGCCATTTGGTTATTGCTGGAGGCTGCTTTGGAACACCGGATCTGGTCCTTTATTCTCAGAAAATACTGAGATGAGCTGGTGAGCACAGGAAGGACAGAGGCCAGCGTATGAGAGGGAGTGTGCTAACCACCACGTTCCCACAGAACCTTGAAACCTTGAAACACCTTTCTGTTTTCAGTATGAATCAATATGAGATCTGTGTGCACATGGTGAAGTGTCTGCTCCAACAGGGAGGGCATACTTTTTTTTTTTTACTTTTTATTTATTTTTGAGGCAGGGTCTCACTCTACTGCCCAGGCTGGAGTACAGTGGCCCCATCTCAATTCACTGCAACCTCTGTCTCCCGGGTTCAAGTGATTCTCGTGCCTCAGCCTCCTGAGTAGCTGGGATTACAGGCGCCCAGCCACCATGCCCAGCTAACTTTTGTAGTTTTAGTAGAGATGAGGTTTTGCCATGTTACTCAGGCTGGACTTGAACTCCTGGCCTCAAGCAATCCGCCTGCTTTAGCTTCCCGAAGTGCTAGGACTATAGGCATAAGCCATGGCACCCAGTCTTCTTTTCACTTTGTAAGCTTTCTGACGTCAGCATCTGACTGTTTTAAAGGTATTGGTGCGTTCCCTCACAAGCAGTTATTCTATTATAAGAGTATTTCACGCTCAGCACTGACTTAGAATAGGAGAAAAATGCTATTTCTTTCTTCTTAGCCATGACCCTTCAATTTAGAAATACTGGATTCAAAGTTAGCATTCTCAGAGGGGACAAGCTTGTCCCCAAGTTGGTTTCTGCACTGAGAGCCTCAAAAACTCACCCTGCGAGGTCGTTTCTTGGTCTGTTGTGTAAACTGAAGAGCCCAGTCCCTGGTGGTGGGCTTGGAGTGCTCGATCCCACAGTTTCCCGGGGGCAGCTTGAGATGTTCAGATCTGTAAATTAGGTGTTGGACCTCGCTGTCAGGGAGGGGCTCGATGACATAGCTGAGGTTACTGCTCACAGTAATCAGTCCTCTGTTGATAGAAAAATAGAATCTCTGGTCAAAGATTATGGTTCTGTAAAATTTCCTTGGGTAGGTCTTAGTTTCTCCACACGCAACATGGCTAAGTTGGTTTTGATCATTGGTTCTTAAACTAATTATGGGGCCATGTAGCCCTTTGTGAGACTCTGATGCAAACTCACACTTCCTCTCCAGAGAAATGCACATATACATAAAAAGTGGTTCAGGATCTCTTGGACCCCCCACCCCCACCACCAAGCTCATTGTGAGACTCCAGGTTAAGAATCTCTGGACTGGAAATCTAAAAAGTTCTAAGAAGGCTGTACCTGTGACACTTAAAACTTTTAAAGGATGGTAGGTCCAGGATCCCAAAAAACCCTCCAAACCAAAACACGGGATATGACAAATTATGGGTCAAAACTTTAGAGACTCAAAAAAAGCAGTACAGTGGCCAGAGAAAGACCAGGGCCTGCAGGTGAGGTGACCCAGGTTCTAGATTTAGTTCCAACATTCAATTGTCACATGCTTTTCAACAATCATCTTAAATCTCTCCAAGTGTCAGTTTCCTCATCCCTAAAACCGCAGTGATAACTTATCAAGACCCCCGGATGATTAAGTGGAAAGGCAAGGGTCTTTGCACTTGGAAACCAAAGCTAGATGCAACAGTGATGACATGCCTACCTGTCCCAACTGCCCCACATCAGCACGGCAGTTATTTGGTGAAGTGACATCCATCACCAAGCATGAGTGACTACTCTTTTCTCCCTGTGATTATAGATACTAGCATTGAACTCAGAATAAACTCATGGAGCCCTCACTGTGTCTTAGACATAATCTAGACATAATTCTTGTCCTCAAGAAACTCACAGTCCTCTGGAGGACAATCACACACATTTACTGGGGGCCCACTATGGACTAGGTATCATGCTAGTTGCTGAAGATAGAATAGTGAACAAGACACACTAAGTGCCTGCCCTCGTGAAGCTTTGAATCTAAACATTGGAATAAGTCACTCTAATATGTAACAGAGAGAGCAAAAAGTTTCATCACCCCTAACAGTGATGACCTGGAGGCAGCTGTGTCGAGTGTTACGTCACCAAGTCTTCTGAGGGCTTATCTAGCCTCAGCAAGGAAAAGGACCATGACTTATGATCTATTACTGCTGCAAATGATCAGTGAAGGCCCAGGCAGCAGGCATTTGTCATCCCTGACACAGTGAGATAAATATGAGAGCTGAGGTATGTAATCAAGGGTCGGGGGAAGGAGGAAGCCCCACAGACTCTAGCAGCATTTTGTATGCTCTAAAACCTCAGGTAGGCTCTCATCCATCCAGAGAGCTCAGAACGTGCAGCATCTCCAATACAGTCTTTGCCGCTGTAAATCAGCAGGACCTCTCTCTCTCTTAGCTTATCTCAGCTTCCACCTCTACCACAACCCCCACCATTCCTGCCCAGATTCTGCCCTTTGGGAAGAGCCTGTGACGCTCTCAGGAAAATCAGCGCCAGGCTGTGATGGGCAGCAGCCATTCCCGGATCCTATCCCTGGCTGACCTCATTCCAGATCCAGGAAGCCTGATGACTTCCTGGCCGCCTCACCCAGGCTGACACAGCAGTACCCGATCACCTTCTTTGACAGACATCTAAGGTACTCCCTGAACATCTGGGGATGGGAGTGGGGCAAACAGCAAGGGTCACAACCACTCCCTAATCCAGGCAGGAAAGGGCAGAGGAGAGAGCTGCAACACACATCCTGCTCCCAAGTTATCTCTTCATCCCAGCCAACCAAGACCTCTCTCATCGGCTCAGTTTCCCCTAATGGCTACATGCTTTGGGAACAGAGGGCTTGACCACAAACCAACTGATGGTTCTGTGTGCACCAGGCTGTGGCTGCCGAGGTTACACCCAGTGAGTGGAAAGTTCCATAGAGGAATCAGGGAAAGTTCCAGTGGAGGGTCGCAAGGCGTAATTGATCTGACACTGCTTGAACAAGCCTGTGAGCTAAGTAAGACAGAGACCAAGCCAAAGTGTAGTGTACAATAAATAAGAATCACCACGGTGGCTGTAGATTATTGAGCCTTTGCTATGGACTTGGCACTGTGCTCAGAAAGCATTTTATCATTCCCACCACCATCCTAGGATCCTTACTAATATTATCCCCAATGTACAAATGGGAAAACAAAGGCTCAGCAAGGTTAATTAATCCAAAGTCACACAAATACTAAGAGTAGGGATTTGTTTTTGTTTCTGTTTCATCAACTTTTAAGTTCCAGGGTACATGTGCAGGCCGGACAGGTTTGTTACACAGGTAAACAAACGTGTGCCATGGTGATTTGCTGCACAGATCAGCCCATTACCTAGGTATTAAAGAAGTCGGGATTTGAATGGGAACATTCTAGTTCCAAGTCCCACAACCTTACCCTGACCTTCCACTGCCTCAGGCACGATAGTCCGTAGAGTAGGGGCTGGGCATGGTGGCTCACGCCTGCAATCCTAGCACTTTGAGAGGCCAAAGCGGGCGCATTGCCTGAGCTTAGCAGCTCGAGACCAGCCTGCACAATATGGTGAAACCCTGTCTCTAGTAAAAATACAATTAGCCAGGCATGGTAGCGGGCGCTTGTAATCCCAGCCACTCAGAAGGCGGAGGCAGGAGAATTGCTTGAACCCAGGAGGCAGAGGTTGCAGTGAGATGAGATCACACCACTGCACTCCAGCCTGAGTGACAGAGGGAGGCTCTGTCTCCAAAAGAAAAAAAATAGCCATGTAGAGTGAATCAGAAAAATACCATGAGTTTACAGATGGCTCCAAGTGATGGTGCCAGCAGCTCTCCTCTGAGGGGTGACTGGCCTCACCTCAGTTTCCCAGGAGAAAAGACAAAGGAGGCATGAAGCCTGCTTTTCACCTTCAGATGCCATTGATTGAGCTATCCGGGTGCCAGGCACTGTGTTTACAAACATTATTCTTATTTTATTCCCACATCGTCTTTATAAAAAGGCACCCTCATGAGTCCCATTTTACAGATGAAGAAACTGCGGCTCAGAGACATTAAATAACAAGCTCTTGTGGTTAAGGGCAGAGTGTGGGCTCCAGGCATGGGGACCAGATAATCTGGAGCCAAAGATTTAAGGTCCATACACTGTGGACCTCATGCCCTTAAGCTCTGTGCTGTCTGCCTCCATCAGTGTGTTCCAAGCCTGTGTTCGAGATCTCTAGCAGCAGAGGTCCCAGAGCTATCTACTAGAATATTCTACAGTGTATTAAAAACACGGGTATCCAGGTCTGCTATGGATATGGTTTTTTTGGCCCTGCCAAGTCTCATGGCAGAATGTGGTCCCATGTTAGAGGTGGGCCTGGCAGGAGGTGTTAGGATCGTGGGGTGAATTCCTCATGAATGGCTTGGTGCATCCTGGCGGGAATGAGAGTTTTTACTCAGCAAATTCCCATGAGAGTTCCCTCAAGAGCTGGTTCTTAAAGAGAGCCTAGCATGTCTTCCCTCTCCCTCTTACTTCGTCTCTCACCACTTAATCTCCACACACACGGGCTCCCCTTCACCTTCTGCCACGAGTGGAAGCAGCCTGGGGCCTTCACCAGAAGCAGGTGCCGGCGCCATGTTTCCTGTACAGCTCACAGAAGTGTGAGCCAAATAAACCTCTTTTCTTTATAAATTGCCTAGCTTTTTTTTTTTGGGACGGAGTTTCGCTCTTGTTACCCAGGCTGGAGTGCAATGGCGTGATCTCGGCTCACCGCAACCTCCGCCTCCTGGGTTAAGGCAATTCTCCTGCCTCAGCCTCCTGAGTAGCTGGGATTACAGGCACACGCCACCATGCCCAGCTAATTTTTTTTGTAGTTTTACTAGAGACGGGGTTTCACCGTGTTGACCAGGATGGTCTCGATCTCTTGACCTCGTGATCCACCCGCCTCGGCCTCCCAAAGTGCTGGGATTACAGGCTTGAACCACCGCGCCCGGCCCATCGCCTTGGGTATTCTTTTATAGAAACACAAATGGACTAATACAGGGCCCAAACTAAAAAACCCAGCTCCGCAGGCCTGAGTGTCTGCACCGTTATCGAGCCCGTGGGTAATTCCCTGCCCAGCCACGCTCAGGAGCTTCGGCCTGCAGACCACGCTCTGCAGCAGGCGCCTGCTTGTCACCAGGCCCCTAGCAATTCTGATTCAGGGAGCAGGCAGATTACAGTCTGAGAGAAACACAGGCTCAGAAGGACACTGAAGGTCCTTCCAGCAATAAATAGGATTCTGCGGCCACTTCCCTCCCTTCCTCCAACTGCTGTGCTGGTAATTTGCCCATGTCACGGCTGTAATCCTCTCACATGGCCTGGGGATGGAGGAGAGGCTGGCACGAGCCCAGCACTGTCAGCGGTCAGCAGCTTTGTTGCTGGGGGAATGTCTGAGAATGTGGCTCCAGGGCCCTCCCCACCCCACCCCCACCTCCACTCCTTAGCTGTCCTCTTCCGAGCACCACCAGTCATTCATCCTTCTAGGAGCCTTGGTTGATCTAATTTGCTGAATATTACCACTGGCAGAGGCAGAACTCAGCCAGGAAGCATGAGCCAGGGCCCAGGAGGCTGGGTGGCCAGGACCTCACATGCCATTCTCCATTCTGTTCTCCATGCTATTACTCATCGTTAACAGATGGATGCAAATGAAATGGTACAGGAAAAACTGGGCAGGGCAGGCAGGCAGGCAACAGGCAACTCATGTCTAACCCCTGAATAACTGAAGGATTCACCAAATGCATTCTTCAAGGAACCAGGCCAAGAACTGCTTCCTGGGGACTTGTCTATTCAGAGCTAAACCCAAGGGGACACATTCTACATCCCTATATCCAGAGGTGCCCTAAAAGGTAATTACTAGGCCAGGCTTGGTGGCTCACTCCTGTAATCCCAGCACTTTGGTAGGCTGAGGTGAGCAGATCATGAGGTCAGGAGATCGAGACCATGCTGGCTAACATGGTGAAACCCCATCTCTACTAAAAATACAAAAAGTCAGCCAGGCATGATGGCATGCGCCTGTAGTCCCAGCTACTCAGGAGGCTGAGGCAGGAGAATCGCTTGAACCTGGGAGGTGGAGGTTGCAGTGAGCCAAGATCACGCCACTGCACTCCAGCCTGGGTGACAGAGCAAGACTCCATCTCAAAAAAAAAAAAAAGGAAATACCCTACTACCCTTCTTTCCTCTGCCCTTCCCTGCAATTTTTATCCATGCCAAAGGAGTTACAGGGAACTCCAAAGACTGCAAAAAAGAGAAGGCTTGTAGGTCACGTGCTTTCTCAGGGACGGGATACCCCCATATAGGACCTGAATTCAAGCTCTAGCTGTGCTGTCTCCTAGCTGTGTGGTAAGTGATGTAATAACACAGCCCATCTCACAGAGTTGCTGTGATAATGGACTCAATAGGCAATGTTTACTAATAACCAAGGCAAGATTTTAAAAGAATAGCTAACAGTCATTGATCATGGATTATACATCAAGCAAGATGAAAAATGTTTTATTCAATAGCAATTCCACACATCTGTACTGAGAACCCACTGTGTGACAGGAACTGTTCTCAGCACGGGAAACAGCATGATCAGAGCAAAGTCCCTGCTGTCAAGGAGCCTGCATTCCTCACCTACTGTAAATCCACCAATGACGTCAACATTGTTATTCCCATTTTACGGATGAGAAAACTGAGACTGGAGAACTTAAATAGCTTGGCAGGGTTTAAACCAGGAACTGTCTGGCTCCAGAATCTAAATTCATCACAACTTAATGATACTGCCCTCTGAGGGCTTAATCTGCACAATGCCTGACATGGAGGTGGCATTTAAGATCCGTTCTGCAGAAGGAAGGCGGAAAGGACTTGCCACTTCTCTTCCAGGGCTGGCTGCGTGTATCTGAGCCACCTCCTTCTGCCCCTGGCTCGCACCTCCCTAAGACTCTGCCCAACCTCTCTGCATCCCAGGGCCTCCAACACAGAAGGAAGCTTTAATGGTCTGGTCTATGCTCGTTTTACAGAAGAGAGGAATGCCCACCCAAAAAAGAGCTTGCTCAAGCTCACCTATTGAGTTAACGTTAGAGCCGGAGCAAACCCCAGCTCTCCTAACGTCCAGGCTGGTACTCTGGGGTATGCCCCTGACCACTCACCCCACTCCCAGGACTTAGCCACCTTTTGGATAGAGTAGGGCCTAGGGAGGGACCAGCTGGCCACGGCAAAGACAAGGAAAGAATTTAATGGGGAGAGGAAAACACAGAGATCACATAGCCAGGAAGTACGGAGCTAGCTCTTAAACGTGGATCCCTTGCTTTAGATGTTGAGCTTGTTCCAGGCCAACATGCACTCTTTCCCACACATTCTCCTGCATTCATTCTCAGTCTCATATTGTCCCTCTCTCCCTCTCTCCCAGAATCTGAGTCCAGGCACCAGGGTTAAGGTATAATTACAGCGAGCGAGAGCCCTAAGCTTTTGAAGGCAGAGTTGCTGTAATATAAGGGTGATCCATCAAATAGACCACTATGGATGATTTACTGTACACCTCTGAAAGACTTTCTATATAATGAAACCTGTCAGACATTAGTACAAAAGATATTATGCAACCATTAAAAGAATGAGATAGATCTATGCACACCTAAAACATAATGCTATGTTGGGAAAAAAACACTAAACTGTATGCATAGGGTAATCTCATTTGGATTAAATCTGTTCATATGGTATATACATATACATATATACACATATATACATACACACATACAAACACACAAACACAAAATTATGTATTTCAATTAAGGATACCTCCAACAGTAATTACAGATGGAGAATGGGATTGTTTGGGAGGGTAGGACAAGATAAAGAACTTTCACTTCTTAACGCTTGTATATTCCTGCATGATTTGAACATTTAACACTAAACTTGTATTAGCTATATAATGATAATTTTTAACAAAAAACAATTTTTTAAGTGAACAACTTACCAATTAGGTACACCTTCTGCTGATAGACAGTGAGCTACAGACACACACACAGCGTTTCCCAGAATATACAGGCTCAGTCAGAGACACCTTAACCCAGTGTAAACATTAAGAGAATGTCTTAAGCTTAGACAGGCTTGAGAGAATGACATTTGACATCCCCAGTGAGATGGGATGCCACATCTTTTTATTGATGTCATTTTTTTTTTTTGAGATGGGGTCTTGCTCTGTCACCCAGGCTGGAGTGCAGGGATACGATCTCAGCTCACTGCAACCTCTGCCTCCTGAGTTCAAACGATTCTCCTGCCTCTGCCTCCCAAGTAGCTGGGACTACAGACATGCACCACCACACCCAGCTAATTTTTGTATTTTTAGTAGAGACGGAGTTTCACCATGTTGGCCAGGCTGGTCTCAAACTCCTGACCTCCGGTGATCCGCCCATCTTGTCCTCCCAAAGCGCTGGGATTACAGGCGTGAGCCACCATGTCTGGCCTATTGGTGTCATTTACAAGTACCCATAGCTTCCAATCAATTCTCAAAGGGTCCAGGTCTCAAATAAGATTAGAGACATTATATTCCTGTATCAGTCCATTTTCGCACTGCTATAAAGAACTACTTGAGACTGGGTAATTTATAAAGGAAAGAGATTTAATTGACTCACAGTTCCGCATGGCTGGGGAAGCCTCAGGAAACTTAGAATCATGGCAGATGACAAAGGGAAAGCAAGCACCTTCTTCACAAGATGGCAGGAGAGAGGGAGCGCAGGGGAAACTGACACTTTTAAATCATCAGCTCTTGTGAGAGTTCTCTCACTATCATAAGAACAGCATGGGGAAAACCGTCCCATGATCCAGTCACCTCCCACCAGGTCCCTCCCTCAACACGTGGGGATTACAATTCGAGATGAGATTTGGGTGGGGATACAGAGCCAAACCATATCAATGACATATCTATGTTCTTTTTTTGCAAGGAATATTCCTAAAAAGGATATACAAGAAACTGGTAACAACGGCTATCTCTGGGAAGGAAGGAAATCTGGAAATCTAGAGTGAGAAAGAGACCTGTCTTTCACTGTACACTCTTTTGTACTTTTTTGAATTTATTTTTATTAAGATCATGTATTACTTCTTCAACTAAAATAACCTAAAGAACTGCTTTGGAGAGAAGAGGGGGCCTAGCAACCATCTAGAAGCTCAGCTGAATTCCTCGTTGTATCATTGGCCCTGAAGATCTCACTTGATATAAATTCTACCTATTTTCTCCAATCACAGGAGCATGTTTCCAGGACAGAAGAACAATCACCATGGAGGTTTTCCACTGCAGCAGTGCTTTGTGAGTTTTGTGAGGCACCTTGAATTTTGACGACATGCGTTTGAATGCTACTGCTGTTGCAGCTGCTCCTTCTCCAGGATCTGAATGGAACCACCTGGCATGAGTCTCCAGCTCTTAAATCAGTCCACCCACAGCCTTGGCTTCTTAAGGTGTGTGTAGTGAGAAGGATGGGAAAGTAAGGCAGGTGGATCTCACCAGACAGAAGTGTGCAAAACAGAAACACACAGACGGCTCACCAAGTACCCCCATCCCTGTCAGCACTGCTGCTGGAATGATTAACAAGAGGCCAAGCCAAGTTCCCACTGCTCCGGACTGAGGGGATAGAGGAAGACGCAGAGAGAAGCAGGTCACACCTGCATGTTCTTTTTCCTCCTTCTTGGGACAAACTTTGTTTACTTGCAGACTGCAGGTGGCGGTGGCTGGGCCTATAAATACGACTGTGAGGCCAGTTGGCTTGACTCAACCGGGTCATTTAAGCAGGGGGGATTTGGGGCCACTCTGTTATTGCTTCCCATCCAAATCCCATTTCCTGCCTAATTTCCTCCAGCCAACTCACCATGCAGCATCCAAATAAAGTCATGGCTCAATTTATAAACAGACAATTGGGACCTGCAGTGTGAGAAACCTTCGATCTGTATAGGAGCCTGCATAAGTCTCAGCATGGTTTCACTGATGTAAGATGAGGAAAATCCTTTATGTTTAAAAGTACTATAGTTACAGCAATAATCTCTACCATGCCTAATACTGATGTTCATTTTATTGATAAGGAAACTGAGGGCTCCAAAATTACAGTGCTGGTGTTCCCTCCACCTGTGTAGGGCATTGGCATTAGGAAGACACCAAATTTCAATTTGTTGAATGAAAAATGCAATAATTGAATGAATAAATCAATCAAGAGAGGAAGAGGAATCAATCAATCAATCAATTGAATGAATCAATCAATCTCCTACCGGCTCATGAAAGCCAAGCAAAAGCATATCTTCCCAATTCTGCCTTCAATAACATCGTATTGGTAGCTTTAAATTGATTACGGTGGGAGTATCTTTGCCAGCATATTGGCAGATGCTACGAATCAGGGCTTTTTCCTTTTCTTCCATAGAGCCAGTTTACACTAGGCTGAAGTGTCTCTCACTGAGCCTGTGTACTCTGGGAAACACTGTGTGTGTGTCTGTAGCTCACTGTCTATCACTACACAGAGGCACCACATAGTACAGTCAATCAAAACCCAGGCAATTAGTATATGCAATGAGATACCAGGTTTCTCAGATCATCATCCTTCTTCAAAAAAAAACAAAACAGGGGATATTGAGAGGGGTCTATGTAGACAACACTTATTACTTCACTTTCATTTATAGATCCTACTGCATGCAGGCTGGAGGAGAGAAACAGACATTTGAGATATACTCCATATTCTCAAGGAACACGCAGTCTCAGGTACAGACTATAATGTGCACACAAATCACTTGGGAATCTTGGTAAAATGCAGATTGAAATCCAGTAGGTCGTGTGGAACCTGAGATGCTGCATTTTGAACCAGCTCCCAGGTCAAGTTGATGCTGCCCATCCACAGACCGTACCTAGAGAAGCAAAGGCCTAGGAGGTCACTGCATGCTGACAGTATGTCACTGCAAGTTCTTAGGTAACATAGCTATTCACAAGCTGAATCCTCACAACCGCAGGCATATATTCTTTTCATCCGCATTTTACAATGAGACCATTGAGACCCAAGATCACCCAGCTGGTAAACTGCTCCTGGCTCAAAGCCAGGTAGTCTCACTCAGAGAAGGAAGGGTCACTCTCAAAAGTACACTCTAGTTGGAGCTTTTCAGTTGATTTTCTGTCTCGAAAATTATCCCTGCCTCTCCTTCCTCTACCTACTCTCTGTTCGTTAACCATCCATTTCCTATTTCGCCACCTCCAAGTACTTCTACAAAAGAAGAACTGAACAGATGTGGAACCAAATGCACAAACTCATCCATCCGGAGTGTATCAACTATATGTCTTCTTTTTTATTTTCTGTTGCTTTGACATCTGGTCTGGCTGACCGTAGAGGGACTGCCTTTTCCAGGGTTAGCTGATCCTAAAGATAATCAACAATTTCCTAGCTACCTTGCCTTTCAAATGGAAGCCAACCAATCCAGAGCCCGTACCCTAGCCATCTATTTTATGGGGCTCTCACCCTTTTGGCCACTATCTCCCTTCCCTAATCACCCCAGAACCAGGTACAGGAAAACTCAGAACAGAGAGCCCATAAACCCCAGAGCCTGCTGAAATTATACGAACTAACCAATCCTAAACCTGCTTACTCTGCCTCACCCATTCCTTCCTGCAGAAACCACAATAAGGGCTCCTGCTGACATTTCTCCAGGCTCCCTCTGCCTCCTGACCAACCCCAGTGCTTCCTGTGCTGCCCCCCATGGCATAGCTGGCCCCTACTTTTTTGGTGAGTATAACCATCTTTTCAATGGCAGTCATCCCCTGATTTTTTGGCCTTATCATATCTAAATAATAACAAAACCTATATTTTAAATATCAAGTTCACCTGGAAAGTTAAATCCCAATGGATTTGTGGATTACTTAGGCTTTCCCTTGCCCCTCCTCCTCCCAGGCTCAGCCCCTCTCTGGGGTGGCTTGCACACATTCTCAATGCTTCCCAAGGTCCTTGCCTTAGCCTTGTCTGCTTGTCTTGAAACTTCCATCCCTGGGGAGAGTGCCAGGTGCCACCTGCAGCCTCAGGGTCTCTTACCTAATTCCCCGGCAGGTGCTGAGCGTGACGCTGGACGGTTCTGTCTCCCTCACTGTGCCGTGGTAAAAACAGTGATCCTACCAAGGAGAAAGGAGGTGGTCAGCCCAAAGGACACTGATAAGCATGGCAACATTAATGTCTCAGAACAGTGATTGGTGATGCATGGCTTACTATATACCTACCCAGCCTTATAGCAGCTTACAACCTGCAACGAGCTCTCCAAGCCACCATTTCATTCGATTCCCATGATAATCCTGGGAGATGGGGCAGGGCAGATGTCCTTATCTCCATGAAGCACATGAAAAGCTGAGGCTCAAAGGAGCAAAGAGATTTGCCCAAGGTTTCCCTGCTGGTTGGGAAATCCAGAATTTTCCTAGTGCAGAGCTCTTTCCATGGCGTGATGTTGGCCACAGAAAACACTGATTCCTGAAAGAACCTGCCTCCCCAGCGATGTTATCTTTGCAATCCCTCTGCAGTGAGTTGAATAGAATCCCCCTAAAATTCACATCCACCTCAGAATGTGATTTTATTTGGAAATAGGCTCTTGTAGATGTAATTAAATTAAGATAATGTCATGCTGAGTCAGGCGCAGTGGCTCACGCCTGTAATCCTAGCTCTTTGGGAGGCTGAGGCAGATGGACCACATGAGGTCAGGAGTTCAAGATCAGCCTGGCCAACATGGTGAAACCCCATCTCTACTAAAAATACAAAAGTTAGTTGGGTGTGGTGGTGCACACCTGTAATCCCAGCTACTCGGGAGGCTGAGGCAGGAGAACCGCTTGAGACTGAGAAGTGAAGGTTGCGGTGAGCCGAGATGGCACCACTGCATGCCAGCCTGGGTGACAGAGTGAGATTCTGTCTCAAAGAAAAGGAAAAAACAAAACAAAAACAAAATGATATCATGCTGAATTAGAGAAGGTCCTAAATCCAGTGATTTGTGTCCTTCTAAGAAGAGGGAAGAACACAGAGACACACGCAGTAAGAGAAGAAGGCCATTTACAGATGGAGGCAGAGACTGGGGTGATGAAGCTCCAAGCCAAGGAACACTAAGCATAGCCAGAAGCCACCAGAAGCTAGAGGAGCACAGAATGATTCTCCCCAGAGGCTTGGAGGGAGTAAGCCCTGCCAACACCTTGAGCTTGGACTTCTAGCCTCCAGGACTGTGAGAAAGTAAAATTCCATTGTTTTAAACCCTTAAGTTTATGGTGCTTTGTTATAGTAGACAACACTCCCTTCTCTTCCACAGCTTTTTCAGCTCTTCCAGATCACACTTGATCTGGCACCTGTGCCCCTGAGGCCTGCTGCTGCTCTCCAGCCACGGTGTCCCACAGCTGTCAGAATTCTTCCATCACTACAAACAGCTGTGAGCACTACACCATGCTGGGCCCGGGCTAGCCCCAGGAGACACCATAATGGGCAAACAGAGTCACAGCTTCAGCCTTCACGGGGCTTATGGTCTTGTGAGGGGCAGTCATTAATGAGAAATCCAAACAGATGTAATTACAAACCAAAAGGAGGGGCTTGAAATAAACATTTCAGGTGGTGGCAGAGTGTTTTATAAGTCAGGTAACCATAGAACTTAGGAAGCAAATACGCACTGTTGAGCATGCTAAAGTGCTAAACCAGACAGACGGGCATGAAATCAGGACCGTCTCCAACAAATGGAGGAGTAACAACAAGAGACACGTTCCTAGAGGCTTCCTCCCAAATAGGTCAAGAGAGATACACTGGTCAGAACAAAGAGAAGGTAAAACCCTCAGGGGACAGCGGGCTCTGAAAAGATTTCAAGAGGGATAGATGTAAACCACATGGTTGCAGCCACGGAAGCTTTCTCTTTTCCCCCATCTCAGGACCATGCTGCTTGCCGTTGCTTCTTTGTCCCCACCAGACAGGGATGTGACCCAATCCTCAGCTACCCCATGTGTCTGTATTCTCTGGCTCCACCTCCCTCCCAGCTCTCAGCCTGAGTATAGATAAATAATTAAATTCGAGCATTTTGGCATAGCCAGGCCAGATTTAAATCCAAGCATAAGCAATTGTACAACCTCTCTCTGACCTTCAGCGTCTTTAGCCTCTGCCCCCCAGAGTGGTGGTAAGAATATTGTATATAAAGGAGCTAGTAGAGTACCTGGCCCAGAGTGGCAGGCAATAAACATCGGCAACCATGTAATCATGCAATTCTCCTTTAACAAAGAATACGGGCTCAAGGGACCTGGAAGCTCTCCAAGAGGCTGAATCCACAGCCCTAGCTGTGCCATCTCTCCATCCTATCCAGCCAGCCATGCAGCCAAATCAAAGGATACAGGCCAAGCTGACACTCAGTGCGGCCTTGTTCTCCAGACCACAGGTGCCCTTTCATCTGCAGGCGATCCATCTGCCAGCGATGTGGCTCTCCTGCCCATTCAAGCTCAAGCAGTCAGGAGGATGGACAGAGCCAACCCCTAGCTTTGCATCAAACTCTTCTAGACTTTAAACAAGTCAGATGCCCCCCTTGAGAGGAGCACAAAGGAAAGTCACTGTGCTGTGATTATGAAAGAAGGCGTGGCAGGCAAAACCCTCCTTCTGGCCAGGATTCCAACTGCTTTCAAATGCCAGCCTATCATGTGGCTTCTCTATCTGTCCCTGGGATCTGGGATTTTGGAGGGCCCTCATGAACACTCAAGTCCTGAACCTGGTCCTTAGAACTCAACAGGGAAGCCACAAACCCCGTAGCACAGGATTATTCATGGGAAGAAAAGGGGCTGGGCCTGTGTGGGTTAAATGGGGCTCAGAGAAGTTGCAATGACAGAGAATCAAGGAGTTCAGAAATGTTTATCAGCTACAGTTTCAAAACGCTGGTTAATAGAAAGAACAGAGGCCAGGCGCGGTGGCTCACACCTATAATCCCAGGACTTTGGGAAGCTGAGGCAGATGGATCACAAGGTCAAGAGATTGAGACCATCCTGACCAACATGGTGAAACCCTGCCTCTACTAAAAATAAAAAAAATTAGCTGGGCGTGATGGTGCACGCCTGTAGTCCCAGCTACTTGGGAGGCTGAAGCAAAAGAACTGCTTGAACCCAGAAGGCAGAGGTTGCAGTGAGCTGAGATCATACCACTGTGACAGAGTGAGACTGCGTCTAAAAAAAAAAAAAAAAAAAAAAAAAAAAAACAAGAGAGAAAAAACTGAAACCCAGAAACCCAGAAATGGCTGTGAAGAATCCCCGCACCTCTTCCTATCTTTAAGTGGATGCGAAGAGTGTTCATAGCTGTAGTGCTCTTAAAAATTGAGCACCTGACTTCTGTAACATGCTTTACAATTTACAGAGCTCTCACATACACTATCTCATGTGACGATAACACCTACAACTTACTATTAATAACAATAAGAGGTCAGGTGTGGTGGTTCACACCTGTAACCCCAGCACTTTGGGAGGCTGAGGCGGGCAAATCAATTGAGGCCAGGAGTTTGAGACCTGCCTGGCCAACATGATGAAACCCCTATCTCTGCTAAAAATACAAAAATTAGGTGGGCGTGGTGGTGGGTGCCTGTAATCCTAGCTACTCGGGAGGCTGAGGCGGGAGGATTGCTTGAATCTGGGAGGCAAAAGTTGCAATGTGTTGAGATCACGTCACTGCACTTCAGTGTGGGCGACAGAGTGAGACTGGCTCAAAAAAACGAAAAACAAACAAACAAACAATAAGAGCTAACATCTAACCAGGCATGGCGTCTTATGCCTATAATCCCAATACTTTGGGAGGCCAAGGCAAGAGGATCACTTAAAGCCGGGAGTTCGAGGCTGCAGTGAACTACGATCACATCACTGCACTCCAGCCTGGGGGACATAGCCAGGCCCTACGTCTAAAATGAAAGAGCTAACATCCACCCAGCTCTTATTGCTTGGTAAACAACTTAGGCAGATTTTTTCCTTTGATTCTGACCAGTCTTATGAGGTAGATATTATTATTGCCATGTCCTAAAGGAAGGAAATTGAAACAGAGGTTCTAAGTCATTCACAAGGTGACACAGCAAAGTGGAGGCTGCAACCCCAGCAGCCTGTCCCTAAGCTCCATCCTCTGCCTCTCCAAGCAGTAGCAAAGGAGGAACTTGGTTTGTCACACTTCTTGTCCCCAGCTTCTCACAAGTTCTAGCCTACGCCTTGCCACTTACTGGTTATTTGGCTTGGGCAAATTACTTTTCCTCTTCTCCTCTCAACTGCCTCATCTGTAAAATGTGGGGCTGGAAGAGATGTTTATGAATTCCTCTAAAAATCAGTGATTCACCTTACCCTTCCACAGCCCTGCGAGTCAGATATCAGCATATCCAATTTACAGATGAGAAAACAACACTAGTGTGGTCAAGGGCAAGGGGGTTGTTTAAAGTCCTATAACTAGTTAAAGCCAAGATGATAACCCTGGCTTCAGATTGCAAACCCTGTCACGCTTTCTGTTAGAACATATTCACAGACCCATTCCCCCAGCCACCTGACCTAGATGGGTCTGTAGCCTAAAGGCCTGGCTGATGAGTCTTGAAAGGTTCCCAGAACTCCAGCTACCCCAGGCCAAGTTTGGTAGTAGAGTGCAGTCCGCAACATTCAGGTCAAGGGCGGCTCAGTGGTTTATTCCATTCCCATTTTTCATTGAGATCTCAGCTCCCAAATGAGAACTCCATGGGCCTGGGTGGGAGCTTTGCAAGAGTCTAGTAGCAGGGGATGTAAAAAAAACAATGAGTTGTCCTCCCACGGTTCAGTTAGGATGTGCTTCAGTCAACGAGACCTTCTGGAAGGAGGGGATTCTGGGGATGAGGGGGGTTCTCTTCCAATTCTCTGTTTCTGAAAGGCCATTACAACATCTCTGCCTAATGCACAAGCTGAGAGCACAAAGAACAAGGAAGGACCAGTCATTAAGTCATTGCATTCCTCAGCGTCTCAGCCTTATGAGGCCACCCCGAGGGGGCTTTCATAGCAGAAAGCATGAGCTCATGGCAAATTTGTGGACTGAGACCCATTCTTGAGCTGTGGGTATAGAAGTGGCAGGATCCAAACTCAGAGAAGGGTGTTTGAAGGAGGCTGTCATGGCCAAAGGCCTTCTAGACATGCCTGTTCCCCCATCCCACCCTGCTCCTAGAGACAGAGAACAGAGGTCTCGTGAAGAGAGGAAAAGCTTTGACCAAGGGGCATTGAAGAATATGAAGTCACAGCTGGACAGCCTCCCTGGGGATGAGAAGACACAGCCCAGCTTTGCTGCAGGCACTGGCCACACTACCAACTCTGTCCCCATCCAGGACAGTCTTGGTGAAGAAGGCAGCGCTGGTCTTCACAGCCAGCCATATAACACAGCCCCTGAGCTACCCGGTTGCTATGCTTCAGATCTCTCAGATCTATCAAAAACTGTGGCCGGGCACAGTGGCTCACACCTGTAATCCCAGCACTTTGGGAAGCAGAGGTGGGCAGATCACCTTAGGTCAGGAGTTCAAGACCAGCTTGGCCAACAGGGTGAAACCCCATCTGTACTAAAAACACAAAAATTACCCAGGTATGGTGGCAGGTGCCTGTAATCCCAGCTACTGGGGAGGCTGAGGCAGAAGAATCGGTTGAACCTGGGAGGCAGAGGTTGCAGTAAGCTGAGATCGAGCCACTGCACTCCAACCTGGGCGACAGAGACTTGCCTGTCCTGTATCTCTTTCCACATCCAGGGGTAATCTGGTGAACTAATCTGAGCTGTTAATGACTGAGTGGCTAGTGTTATCTTGCTGGACACTTGCACTCCAGCAGGGATATTTTAAAGAATGGGCCCGGTAGAATACTCAGGTTCCATGGGAGGCTGCTGGAGGCGTCCTGAGACAGAGGGACTTCTGCTGTTCTCCACACCACACCTCCCAGTCTGTACTGTGCCTCAGTAGTCCACTATGTCCTGCCCCAAAGGCAAAGGCCACCGTTGCTCCTGTCGGCATGCATCTTCCCTCTTCACCCCATCTCACCAGCCCAGATTTTGAGAATGGTCATTCGAATCCAGGGTTTCTCAACTTGGGAACTATGGAGATTTGGGGCTGGATAATTCTATTGTTTGCGGGGGGTGGTGTCTGTCTTATGCATTGTAGAATACAGACGCCAGTAGATCCTCCCTGCCAGTCATGGCAATCAATCAAAACTGCCTCCAAACATTGCCAAGTGTCCCCTGGGGTCAGGGGAGCACCATTGGTTCTCCTGGTTGAAAATCAATGTTCTGAGCCTACAAATTCCAATAGGCATCCCTGTAAGAAGAGCTAGCCACCATGAAATGTGCATGATTCACTACCTAAAATGTCTACCAGTGGAGTGTGGTAAAGCAAACTGACATGTAATGATCTGAAAGACCATTTTCTAAATGAAAGATCTTTGACGTTGTGTAAACATCCCTACTCAAAAACAACTTTAAGGGAAAAAATGTCCAATATGAAGATAGAAGCAAATTAAGAAAATCTTCATAACTTAAAAATCACATTGAAATAGCAGACTACAAAATGTATGCAGTGATTACAACTCTGTAAATGTTACACATCCATTTAAAAAGGAATAATCAAATGTCTAATTGGATGAGAAGACAGGATTATCAGTAAGTCATTCCTTTCACTACAACTTTTGTTAATATGTAGGTAATTAACATAAAGCAAAGAACATGTATGTTTTACAATAATCTGTATCAGTTGTAATCAGATGCAATTACCGTAAAATATTCTATATTTCTTTAGCCATTTTAGTCAGCAAAGGAGGAGGAGGAGCACCTATGAAACATCAAATACATGTTTTGCTTCTCTTGTTTGCTCCCTTGTTCTAAGCTTGGGGAAAACGCTTCCTTCAGAGGAGGGACCAACTCCATCAGGCATCTCCTCTGTCCCTAGGAGTGGTGCTGGGAGAGGACAGCTGCTGGACAGATGCTTGTGAACCTGAACTCACCTCTGACTTCAGTGTGGTGGTTTGAGGGTTGCCACTTGAAGTATAGTGGGTTTCTGTGTAGGAAGGAGCAAAAAGTTGCCTGCAAAAAATAAAAAGAGACATTATATCTAAGTGGATGAATTCCATCTCCTAGCAACAACTATTGATTTTAACTGAACCGGCAGGACTATCCCAAGCATCTCCAAGCAAAAGAAACGGGCAGCCACAAGGGGCTAAGGGGCAAAACGGAAAACCAGAAGAAGTTTGTTATTAATTTTATATTTAACGTAAATTAAATATAATTTATCATCGCTGTGGGAACATCACTCCAACTAAACGGAACTGACAGAACTAAAGCAATGATTTAATGTTTGTCTGGGTCCTGGAAAACACACGTGCAAACACAGGCAAAATTTCCCAGGGCCTATGAGCCCTATTGTGCACCTTAGTTGATTTTTCCAGCACTGGATCTACCAATTTTTAGTATCTGCAGACCAATTTTTCTTTAAGGGAATACCTCTTCTCTGATGCATATTTTGGTGAGATTGTCAATCAAGGTGTCCTACTTGGCCCTGGCCAGAGGGTGACCCGTGTTTCAAGTGAAGCCGGTGGAGGGATGCTGCCAGGTCTGAACAGATGGAAGCGATGCATCTGTTCCTCTGTTCCTGCTACAGGGGTTCCCTAAGCTGCTGTTGCCTGCTGTTTCTGACACCTAGCGGTTCAGGTTTCCCGAGACCCGGTAATTCTATATGTTACCCCTCCAATAAGTTCCTTTTTTGCTTTTCTAAACTTGGACATTGGTTTCTTTCTTGCAACAGACCCTTTGAAATAGAGGTTAAGAATCCCTCACCAAAGGCAAGGCAATTCCAAGAAATGTTCTTAGAATTTTCTCTAAAAGTTAAAAGAATAATGTAAGAGCCAAATGGATGTTTCAACTATTAATAGTTCAGCCACATTAAAGGCAGGATTGATCCACAGAAAGTCAAGGTTGGCCGGGCGCACTGGCTCACGCCTGTAATCCCAGGACTTTGAGAGGCTGAGGCAGGCAGACTGCCTGAGATCAAGAGTTCAAGACCAGCCTGGTCAACATAGTGAAACCGTGTCTCTACTAAAAATACAAAAATTAGCTGGGTGTGGTGGTGGGTGCTTGTAATCCCAGCCAGCTACTCGAGAGGCTGAGGCAGGAGAATCGCTTGAACCTGGGGGGCGGAGGTTGCAGTGAGCCGAGATGGTGTCATTGGACTCTAGCCTGGGTGGCAAGAGTAAGACTCCGTCTCAAAACAAAAAACAAAAACAATTGGAGAAACAAGCGCCTGTTGTTGGTGGTGATTATCTTAGGGGTTGCAGAAGATGTTCACAATGTAAGTTGCATATTTCTGAAGTTGGTTGACTTTTAAATTAACTATCAGAGAGGTGTTTTGAAAACTAAAAATCTAATTTAAAACAGCTCTTAAAAAGCAGAAAATGTAGGCTTAGGCCAGCACAGACAGCCAAAGAAATCTTCAGGGATAAGTCAGGTCTTGAAAGAGGTGACATTTCCCAGCAAGAGAGGGTCATCGTAGAGGGTCTCTAAAATCCCTCTAGAGTCACTTCCAGCTTTAAGTTCCGGGACCTCTCCGATCTCCCTCTATCCCCATTGTAAGATCAGAAGGCAAATGCCACAAGAATTGTCTCCTATACTACATTAAGGCCTTCCACATCTTGCCTTGGACAAGAAGAAAAGAAGCCCAACAGGAAAATGTAAAAATGAAGCAAAGCACGAACCCCAGCTTGGTGAAGAGAAATTCTCATTCACACAGAGACTTAGGGTCAGTGGCTAACTTGCAAGAATCTGTCTCCCAGTCCTTTCTCTTTCTCCTTAGCATCTGACTAGCCCAAGAGTCCAGGGAGGAGTCACCCATTTGTCTGGGTGAGAAAAACTGTACGCCTCATGAGGGGAGTGGCCAAGCAGTTTTGCTCACTGGTTTATGTCAGTGCTTAACGTTTGTTCAGTGAAAAACCCTCTTAACTAATTAGCATGGTCTGGACACTGGAAAACTGAAGTTTTGATTCCAGCTCTGACATGTACTGGCTCTATAGCCATGAACAACTAAATGCACGTTTCTGAACCTTTGTTTCCTCCTACGCAAAAATAAGAACAATATGCTCATTTGATAGGGCTGTCATGAGGATCAAATGACACAATAAATGTAGCAGGCTTAATGCTATGTTTGGTACAAAGCGGAGCTGGGTAAAAGTTAGTGACAACCATTATTGCTTTCAACAGGCATTATGACAGAAGAATCCAGGAAAACGGATGGAATTCAACGGTTTCTTCTCTCTAACTTTCCCCAGCCATGATCTCTCCAGTAGTACATTACTTAAGAGAAGTGGTAAAATGCAGTTTGCTCATTCCTACAGCCCATTTCCTGGGTCTGCTTTCACAGATGGCGCCATGTACAACTGGTTAGGAGTTTAGAGTTTAATGGTGCCAGAGGGGAGATGTGAATTTTCCCACAGAAAATGCGCTCCTGGTAAAAACATTCCCAGCCTCTTCTGAGTCTTAGCAAGGGAGAAAAAAAATCATCCATCCAAGGACATTACCCCATCATTTTAGGACTCTCCGAGCCTCAGCACTGAAAGGAATCCTAGAAATTATATAGTCAAATCCCAACTACACTGTAAGCTCTCCAAAACAGGGAGCTTGGTGTCTTTGAAGGCTTCTCCCCAGCCCCCAGTACCTAGCAGGCAGGCAGTACATGTGCATTCTGTGAATGAGTGGATGAGTGAATATTAACTCGCAAACAAATGAATGAACCTTCTATCTAGTGCAGCAATCTGCCAGACAGTCATTTGCCACTGGACACCTCCAGGGACAGGGAGCTCCCGAGACTATCCACTCCATTTCTGACTACATATAGTAGTTAAAATGTTTACACTAGATGAAAAACTATTCCTCTGTCCCTGGCACCCACAGGCCTTCATTCTGGTCTCTGAAACTACATAAAACAATCCGCTTTCCTCTTCTACCTAATCATCCTTTCTGAAGCAGCAGTATCAGCATCATCTAGAAACTAGTTAAAAATGCAAATTGTCGGGTTCCACCCAGACTCATGAATCAGATAGAAACTCTAGGGTTGGGGTCCAGCCATCTGTCTGAACAACTCTGCAACTCCCCCAGGTCAGGTCTATATATGCCCATGTGTCCAGGTGCTGCTCTTACGTCCAAAGGATGCTGCTATCCCACAGAGAGGAGGGTACATGGCCACTGAGCAGCCCGGCTCCGCCCAGCTGCCCCATTCTCTGACCACATCTTGTTCTCATCTCCTCCCTGACAAGGGGCTGGCTCAGCAGACCCGCAGGAAGCCGTCTCTCACCACTGGATTGCATTCGAATTTTCAGGAAATGACTTGTGAGTGATGTGCATCCAGGAAGAGAAAGGACTGTGCAAGATTTCCCATTCCGCCCACTCCTTCTTTCTAGCTTTAATAGAAAAGTGATTTCTGTTGTACCCCGCTGCCTCCTGCTCTGTCTGCTGCATGCTTAGGAGCCCACAGACAGGCAGAAATCAGTAGGACACTCTGCCACGTCTCGGCACCAACGTTAACAGTAGCCAGCACTACAATTGAGCAAAATCCAGGTCATTTAGATCCCAAAGTCCCTGAGCAAAATCTGTATCTTCAGACTCCCATCTAGGAAAATAAGCTACCCCCAAATACTGGGCATAAAACATTAGGTCACTCTCTAAGAAAGAACTGGAACCTGTACAAGCAGCCAGGCGCCGAAAGTACATTGCAGCCTGAAAACAGCTCGGACCCGTCGCACCTAAGGCTCGGAAGCTTCAAACTCAGGACAATTCCTTTAAGCTCTACTCATTGTCAGACAAAATTTCAAATGCCTCTCTATGCTAAAACACCCCCTAGAGAGGAAGGAGCAGTGACACCAAAATGAATTTGCAAAGCATCTTCTGGGAGCTCAAACTGTCTTCCTCTTGCTTCAGATAAGCAAACCAGTGAAGATAAAGTGATAACAATTTCCAAATTACCTTGAAAAATACCCTTCTGCAGACAAGCTCAGCATAGGTGAGCAACACCCTGCTCATATAAGCAGCAATTTTTGCTGACACCTCCTTTCCCTGGATCTTTCTCTATCTAATTCTTTCCTGATGCCTTGGGAGGTCCTGATCTGCTGGTGTCTCTTATTTCACCAGGAGGGTCTTCATCCTGCCTGTGTTAGTAACAATGTTCTCACCATGCGACAGCGCAGCAGCTTCACAACACCCGGAAAGACTGTTAAAAAAATACAAAATCCCCTCCCTTCTCTAGGGAAGAATTAACAAATCCGCATTTTAGTTTTTTTTTTTTTTTTAGATGGAGTCTTGCTCTGTCATCAGGCTGGAGTGCAGTGGCGTGATCTTGGCTCACTGCAACCTCCGCCTCCCAGGAATCAAGCAATTCCCCTGCCTCAGCCTCCTGAATAGCCTGTCTACCGTTCTCCGGACTTTATGGGAAGAATGTGGCTTTGAAAGATGTACTGTTTACAATTAATTAGGGAAGCCCTTGTTCCACTCTGTAAAATCAGATGTTAACTTGTAAAAACTTAATAAGATACAAGAGAAATGCAAATATTTCCAACTAGTAGAAAAAATAACCTCAAAGGTTATGGTTTCACAGCTCCTAGGATATTAACTAGTTTTGTATCTAATTTAGCAATTTTATCTTGGCGTTCCTTTTTTCACTATCAAATACACACACTCCCACACAAATATGTCTTAGTTTCCCTTACCCAATTTTAAACCAGTTTTATCATCTTGCTGGTTCCCCCATTAATTAGATAAATAAAACTTGGAGAAGTGCTCACTATGCGTTTGTTTAAAAATTGTTTTCGCGTGAGCCACATAATCCCCCTCCATTTTCTAGACTGCAAAATGAACAAACTAATAATCACCATCAGTATCATAGCAATGCTCAGGATCAAATGAGAAAATACATTCAAATCCTAGCTCTTATAAGTCGTGTGAGTTCAGGCTGGTCAGTAACTTCTCTGTGCCTATGTTTTCTCATCATGAATGAGGAGAATGATGAAATCTACTTCATAGAGCTCCTGTAAGATGTTAGAATAGTGCCTGGCATATGGGAAGATGATATGACTATTTGTTAGATAAAATGAACAAATGTGAAAGAATTACTTGTAAAGTAGAAAGTATTTGTGCTTTACATGTGTTGCTATCATTTTCTCCAACACTAGCTATATACACACTTGGCAAAATCTTGATCATTGCTAAATCTAGGTAATGGGCATCTGAGGTTTGTAATACTAGTCTCTTTCCTTTCGGGTATGTTTGTAAACTGACAATTTTTTTAACTTATATAGGTGATACGATGCAAATCACAAACTACTCAGCCTCAGTTTCCCTTTCTAACAGAAATGGCAATGCCCAGGGCAGACAGGCACTGGAAAGTGTCTCTGAACAGTAGAGTGCTATTCTGCTGTCATGGCCTGTGCCAGTCTATCTTTGGGACCAAAAAAAATTCAGTGAGTATTGTTTTGTTTTCTAAGATGCTGAAGGAAAAGCAGGGAAGAGACAGCCCGAGTGGCTTCAGAATCAAGATTTCTGCATCAGTACTCACTCCACCTCTGACTCCAAAGGAATGGAAACAAACCAACATGCCAAAGGCATGGCCCCAAAGCCAAATAAGGGCCTGATGAGTCCAGGGGCCTGCAGACAGACACATTCCTTTCTGAGGGAACAGAAAGGCCAAGGAAGGGGAAACTTTGAAGGTTGTTCCTAGTGTAAAAAATTGGGACCTCCTCCTATCCAGGGACTCCCATGAATAAGTACAATCATTGCCAGAGGACCAGCTTGGGAAGCAACACTCCAAAGGCAAAATGGAGCCATGCAGAAGCCTGGCAAAAGGCCAACACTACTCAGTATGTTTTCTTTAACCTCCTATTAAGGAAGTTTCCAAACAATGTGTTAAGTCAACACTCCCTGTCACCAACCACTTCCCATGACATCTTCTCCCAGTCCCCACAAGACCTGGCACCCTTCCGACCAGTTTCTGGTCCTGTGTTTTGCTTTTTATGTTATATACCAAAGGATGTTTGGATGAGCACCACTGACTCCTTTGGCAGCAGAGTCTTTATTTAATCCTCCTCATGCCTCCTGCTCGGCTGCCTCTATGAAGATGGATCACCTCTCTGCACAAATAGAGCTGACTTCTCGGGATCAGGCAACTCAACTGGCAGGGACCTGAGGGGCCCTCAAAATGGCTCACCCAAGAAGAATTCACAAATTTGTTTTCCAGTGTCCTGAATTATTGGAATTAGATAAGAGCAGTTCGGGGAAACAAGGTGCTACCTTTAGTATTTCTGAGAAAAATTTAAGAGCGAACATGGTGAGGAGGAGCAACTTCTCTAGCAACCAGTTTTTGGTAAACAACCACAGTGTTTATCAGATTAGCCAATACCACAGAAAAACCTACAGGGAAGGGCCAATGCAAGAGGGTATGTGGAAGCGGCCAATTCATAAAGAAAAACGGTGCAGATAAGACACAGGGGAAATGAAGAGAGGGACCCTCTGCGATCATTGGAGCTGTGAGAATATGCTTAGAAAGAAGAGAATAAGTGGACCACTCCCTGAAACAAACAAACAAACATAACACAGGTAGGTGAGGACCACAAACCAGCCTGCTAAATGTAGGTGCTTAGCCCTTTTTAGCCTCTGATTAAAAACTTTCATAAACCTGCCCAATGCTTCCTAGCATACTAATGCATATACCACACCCAAAGCATGAGTCAAGGATGTCAGAACTTGGAAAGCCCTCCTAGATCGTAGTGGATACCTACTGTTGGAGCCTGCCCAGCATCGATGCCACCTTCTAGAGACAACAGTGGCCCGATTGGCATTTAAAGAAATACTCCCCTCTCATTGCATTGCTGACTAGGGCACCTGGAGTCAGTCAAGGTCCCTGCCCTTGCCTGGCCAAATGACTGGTTCCTGATATGCCTGGACAGTCAGATCTCATCTCGGAATTTTAAGACGATAATATATGAAGGGATCGTCTATTCATTCTGGGATCTCTACCTTTCCAAACCTTAGTTCTTCAACTTTTCCCTCATTCTATGTGTTGCCCTATGTCTTTTCCAAAGAGATTTTTGAGGAGAAGCGAGGGTTAGTGTGTAAGCTACAGAGTCTACTGCAATGAAACATTATTTATATATCACCCTCTTTGCCCAACCCTGCCCTCCACTTTTACAGATGAAGAACGAAAAAGAGCAAAAGCAACTTGCCCAGCATCACACAGTTGTATTTTGTTTCTAAACCCATCATCTCAATAAACTACAGTAAGCTAAATGTTAGTGGTAGACAAGCCAAGAGTTGGGCCATCCAGACACACCCAGAAGGCAAAGAAAGGCTGTTCATGCCATCTCATGAATAACTGCATATTCAGCAGTGTCATGTGGTACAAACTGCAGGGCACATGGCATCGGGAGACCAGAGTTTCTCACAGCTTGATTTCATCACTATTTGCTGGTGGGGTCCCTGGTCAGGACGCAGTACGTTTCCTGAGCATCAGGCCCTGCACCTGCAAGCCCCCTGGCTCATTCCACAAATATTTATGGAGGTCAGTGATGTGCAGGCCCTGTGCTAACGGACGGGGCTTCAGCAGCCAATGAGGCAGATCTGGGTTTCCTGCCCTTCTCCTAGCTTGGCACCTGCAGCTCCTGAGTGCTTGGCAAATGCTGACAGACCATGCAGAAGGCAGGTGTCACCTTATGGTCCCCAGAAGGCAAGCCACTGTTTCACAGCTCATCTTCCTTCCTTCCTTTAACAGCTGCAAACCAGTGTGGTAACCAATTACCAGTTTCTCCTAACAAGCTGTCTATACAGTTATGGAGGAGAGGGGTGTATGTGCACATGCGTGTGGGTGTGCATGCGTGTGTGTGCGTGTGTGTATGTGTGTTTTGAGGGCAGAGAGCAAGGCCAGTCTAGGGATCAGGAACTAAGGATGCTCACTCAACATGGCTGCTCTCCTTTTCCAAATCCGTATTCCTATCACCACATCCCTGAGAGGCCAGTTTGACCTCTGCATTCTTACCCAAGCCCCAAATCCCAAGCATCAGGGAGTCAAGAGATAAAGAGCTTCTAGAAGACAAAGAACCTGACATCCCTTCCAACACTTAGATCACCCTTTTCCCCGGCACTCCAGTCTCCCTCCAAAGGAGTCCCTTTCCATGACTTGCCCTTCCCTTCCCCAGAAGGGGGGCCTTGGGAAAAAAAAAAAAAAACGTGCTTGATATAATGCAGCCATTATAGCCCCTTGGCCCTTCTGGCCCTCTCCCCAGGGAGACTGATGCAAGAAGAGAAAATGTGGAGACTGTCAGTTTTCTGCAAACTCGCAACCTTGGGTGAAAGGAGGAGGAAAGGGGGGAAGTGGGACACATGGGAGCCATGGAAGAGGCTGGAAAAGAGCCATAAATACAGAAGTCATAAAGACCGCATTTCTCCTTCAACTGGCTGAGGAAAGTCCGGCCCAGCTCCGCCCACTCAATGATATCATTGTTTTCAACAAAAGCTGGTTTGAGAATCCCTAGAGAGGTCCCCAGTGAAGCCTCCGCTGCTGGAATGGGCAGAGGTCTCACCAGTTCCTAACAGACCAAGTGCTTAGAATTTTAGATAAGGAGGAAAAAACAGAACCAGGGGAGGCACAGATTTTGCTTCTGCTGGGCCTGTCAGCATTATGGAAAGCGTACAGGACACTGCTTTTCACACAGGTTTTATTACTGCATCCCCAAGATTATCTTGCCAAGTTGGTGACGAGGAATTACGACCTAGTCTAATTAGTATATTGAGTCTCATTACCTATCTAATGAGGAAACTAAAGATCTGAGGAAAGAGGTGGCTTGTCCAAAATCCCACCGCAAGCTAAGGAAAACTCCAGGGACAGACACCACCACTGCTGTGGTTTGAATGCGTCCCCGACCAAAGCCTGTGTTGGAAACTTAATCCCCAATGCAACAGTGTTGGGAGGTGGGCGTGATGGGGGGTGAGTAGGCCATGAGGGCTCCACCCTAATGAATGGATTAATGCTGATTATAAAAGGTCTTAGGTCTGCTCTCTTGTTCTTTCTTTCATGTGCTCTCTTGCCCTTCTGCCTTTTACCATGGGGTAACATAGCAAGAAGGCCCTCACCAGATGCTGGTACCTTGATACTGGACTTCCCAGCCTGCAGAACTGTGAGAAACAGATTTCTTTTGTTTACAAGTGGCCCAGTCTCTAGGATTCTGTTTTGCCAATACAAAATGAATTAAGTCAATTATCCTACTACTTATTCAAGTTAGAAACTTTAGTCTTATCCTTGAAACCATCCTCTCCCTCAGCCCACATGCAACCCATTTCCCAGCCTTCATGATTCCACTCTGTAAGTATTTCTGGAATCTATCTTCTCTTTATATCAGCTACCTCCTCCCTAAATTAGTTCTTCTCAAATGCACTTTGGATGCTGTCACCATGTGACTTATAAAATATTCTTCATCCACTTCCTATTGCCCTCAAGATAAAAGCTCAAACTCTTCAAGGCGCCTGCAAGGCCCTTTAAGGACGCACCCCTGCCTCCCTCACCAACTTCTCTCATCCTTTCCTTCCTCCTGCTCTCTAACTATAGAGCACTTCTTTTCATGTTTAATGTCATTCTTGCCTTTGGGCCTTTGATCCTGTGATTTGTGCTGCTTGGCACATACTCCCTATTGTATGGGCCAACTCTGCCATACTCTCCACACCACCAGACTCCCCCTTTTCTTTACTTCCTCCTAGCAGACTTCCCATCCCCCCAACACAGGGGAAGTTCCCTTTTGCCCCGTGTTCCTACAGTACTCTCTACTTCCTCCCTCCTAGCAAGCCCCAGGTTTAATTATCTGTCTCCTCTACTAAGCTCTAGGCCCTGTGATAGCAGAGACTATTTTGATCACCATTGATCCTCCTGGGAATACCCAGGACCTATCCCAGTGCCTGCCACATAGTTGGCACTCACAATATTTGTCCGATGAAGGAAGAGAAGAAAGGAAAGACATAAATTAGGAATTCTCAATGAGTAGTCCAGAGCTCAAGGCCAGTACACTGCGAAGAGTCTTGCCAGAAAAGCCAGGGATTCTCGGACTCAATACCTGCCCCTAGTTGAGTTTGTGCAAGATCTAGCACCTTGCCCCAGAGTACCCAGAAGACTATTCACTTAGTTTATTCAAGGGGTCAGCCAAAGTTCTGTGTATGTCACTGAGTCCTAAACAGAAAAAGCAAACCTTACTTGCTCAAAATCAAAAATATCGCCTGGGCGAAATGTAAATGTAGTTTTATTTTCAGGACAGAATCTGTCCAGGGGCCACATTGCCAGCCTCCTCTCATTTGTCTCCAGGATAGTCATACTCCACTGCCCCAGCACAAAGCCTGAAGAGTTGGGAACACCCTCCAATTTCCGTAGAGCCTAGATGAAGAGTTTAATCACGTAGTTGGAGCTGGGAGAAAAGAAGGGCTGAAAGGACCTCTCCCTAATCCAAATGTATATCCATAAATTCTCCTGCATCCTGCTTACCAGCCTTGATCTCAGTAGGCTTCCCCATCTACACAAGTTGTAAAGAAGTCATCACTGCCTTGTGCTCAGCCCCTTCCAATCCACGGGCTCCATCTGCCCAGGACACCTCCATCCACTTGGTTCAGCCCAAATTGCTCCTCAGTGGGGAGGGGTGAGAGGAAAGCTGCTTCTCATCCAAAGTGTAGAAATACAGCCTAGCTTTAGCATGCATTTCAAGTATGTTTCCTAGAAGTAGCTCACCTACTTCCCTGACCACATGGTTCTACATGAGGCAAGAGAACCCAACTCAAAGTAAAAAATGGGAGCATTTAAATACTGAAGTCCATGCCACTCAAATCTCTGGTAGCCCACCAGTGGAAGGAAAAGCAACCCCTTCGCTAACCTCAACATATCACTCTTCTGAATTCAAATGATTTGGGTAGTTAGGGATACTAAATTCCTAAAAAATTAGTAGCACTACAGTTTTAGGTTCCCTTTAATCCAGACCAAATAGTTACATGTTATCTTCTCAGTCAGAATTCCTTTCTCATTCTCCATTCTTCTCATCTCCCTCCCTCATCAAAAAGCTTCCCTTCATTCTACAAGACAGTCTTCCAAGTAACCCTCATTAGGAAAGGTTCCCCTCTTCCCCAGTCACAAATTCCCCTTCCTCTTGCCATTGCAGTACCTTACTTTCAATTCCATCATGTAAATTTGTAAACTGTCTTAGGTTATGCTGTTTGCACATTGTTTTCTCTCCCACAGAGTCTAAACTGCCACAATATAAGGATATCCTGTTTTCATCCCTAATCTCTACAGCACCTAGCACAGGACTTTATATAGAAGGGCTCAATCGGTATCTCCTGAAATCAAACTTGTAGAATGGAGAAAAATTAGCTCAAGCTAAAAGGCAGATCTATCAACTAATGAATGGATCAGCAAAATGTGGTATATCTATACAATGTAATACTATATAGCAATAAGAAGAAATACTGATACATACTGCAACATGAATAAACCTCAAAAACATTGCCCTAAGTGAAAATAGCTAGTCATAAAAGACCACTTATTGTATAATCCCATTTAGATGAAACATCCAGAATAAGCAATCTAAAGACATCAGATTACCAGCTTCACAGGACTGACGTGGGGTCGGGGAGAATGAATGACTGTATTTGTTTGCTAGGACTACCCTAACAAAGTGTCACAAACCAAGTGGCTTAAAAATCGGAAGTTTATGTCACACAGTTCTTGAGGCTAAAAGTCCAAGATTAAGGTGTCACTCTCTCTCTCCAGGTGCAAGGAGAGGGCTTATCCCAGGCCTCTCTCCCGGCTTCTGAGTTCCTTAGCCTATGGTGGCATAACTCTAATCTTCACATGGCATTCTCCCAGCATGTGCGTCTATTTCCAAATCTCCCCCTTCTGAAAGGACACCAGTCATGTCGGATTACAGACCTGCCATACTCCAGTATGATCTCATCTTAACAAAATACATCCACAACTCAATCTCCAAATAAGGTCACTTTGAGGTACTGGAGTTTAGGACTTCAACATATGAGTTTGGGGAGCCACCATTCAACTCATAACACTGCCAATGTTTTCCTTTTGGAGTGATGAAAATGTTCTAAAATTAGATGATGGTGATGGCTGCATGACTTTGTAAATATATTAAAACAGATCCAATTGTATACTTTAAACGAGTGAACTGTACGGCATATAAGTTATATCTCAGTAAAGCTGTTTGGAAAAAAAAAAGACGAGAGTTTGGGTTTAAAGAGTTTGCCCAAGCTCAATAATCAACTCAATGGTGTGTTTGTGAAAACAGGATCTCTCAACAAGGGTCGTGAGATATAAACTTACAGAGCAGCCAAGGGCAACTTGCCTTTATATATCAACATTACATGTAAATTCTCTTTGACTCAGTGATGAGTATGCGATGAACTCATAACATCATTCTCTCTACTCTGCACATTTGATAATTTTTCATTATAAGAAATTGTAAGAGTTAATCATGCATACACATAATATAATATCACCCAGTCATGAAAATGATATGATAGTCTCTTCAGTAAGTGGTGGGAAAACTGGATATCCATATGCAGAAGAATAAAACTACACCCCTATTGCTCATTGTATACGAAAATCAAATCAAAATGGATTAAAGACTTAAATCTAAGACATCAGGCTGGGCACAGTGGCTCATGCCTGTAGTCCCAGCACAGGATTTGGGAGGCTGAGGCAGGTGAATCACTTGAGGTCAGGAGTTTCAGACCAGCCTGGCCAATGTGGTGAAATCCTGTCTCTACTAAAAATACAAAAATTAGCTGGGCATGCTGGTGCACACCTGTAATCCCAGCTAATCGGGAGGCTGAGACAGGAGAATCCATTGAACCCAGAAGGCGGAAGTTGCAGTGAGCTGAGATCACGCCATTGCACTCCAGCCTGGGTGACAGAGCAAGACTCCATCTCAAAAACAAAACAAAACAAAAACAAAAAATCTAAGACCTCAAAGCATTAAACTGCTAGAAGAAAACACTGGAGAAAATCTCCAGGACACTGGTCTAGGCAAAATTTCTTGAGCAATACTACACAAGCACAGGCAACCAAAGAGAAAATGGACAAATGGGATCACAAGTTAAAAAGCTTCTGAACAGCAAAGGATACAATCAACCAAGTGAAGAGACAACCCAAAGAATGGGAGGAAATATTTGCAAACTACCCATCTGACAAGGGCTTAATAACCAGACTAAATAAGGAGCTCACACAACTCTATAAGAAAAAAAAAAATCTAGGGCCAGGCGCGGTGGCTCAAGCCTGTAATCCCAGCACTTTGGGAGGCCGAGGCGGGTGGATCACGAGGTCAAGAGATCGAGACCATCCTGGTCAACATGGTGAAACCCCGTCTCTACTAAAAATACAAAAAAAGAAAATTAGCTGGGCATGGTGGCGTGTGCCTGTAATCCCAGCTACTCAGGAGGCTGAGGCAGGAGAATTGCCTGAACCCAGGAGGCGGAGGTTGCAGTGAGCCGAGATCGCGCCATTGCACTCCAGCCTGGGTAACAAGAGTGAAACTCCGTCTCAAAAAAAAAAAAAAAAATCTAATAATTCAATTAAAAGATGGCCAAAGGCGTTGAATAGACAAGTCTAAAAAACAAAAAGGCATACAAATGGCAAACGAGCATATGAAAAGGTGCTCAACATCACTGATCATCAGAGAAATGCAAATCAAAACTAAAAATGAGCTGGGTACAGTGACTCATGCCCGCAATCCCAGCACTTTGGGATGGATCATTTGAGGCCCGGAGTTTGAGACTAGCCTGGTCCACATGGCAAAACCCAGTCTCTACTAAAAATACAAAGTACAAAAAGATTAACCAGATGTGGTGGACTGAGGCATGAGAATTGCTTGAATCCGAAAGATGGAGGTTGCAGTGAGCTGAGATTGTACCACTGCACTCCTCCAGCCTGGGTGACAGATCAAGATATCTGTCTCAAAAAAAAAAAAAAAAACCATTACAGTGAGATATCAACTCACTCAGTTAAAAGACAGGCAATAATCAATGCCGGTGAGGATTTGGAGAAAAGGGAACCTCTGTGCACAGTGTTGGTAGGAATGTAAATTAGTACAACCACTATGTCATGCTGCTACCACATGATCCAGCAATTCCACTGCTGGATATAAGAAATTAATCAGTTGGCTGGGTGCGGTGGCTCATGCCTGTAATCTGGAGGCTGAGACAGAAGAATCGCTTGAACCGGGAGGCGGAGGTTGCAGTGAGACAAGATCGCACCATTGTACTCCAGCCTGAGTGACAGAGTACGACTCTGTCTCAAAAAAAAAAAAAGAAAAGAAAGAAAGGAAATCAGTATACTGAAGACATATCTACACTCCTATGTTTGTTGCAGCACAGTTTACAACAGCCAAGATTTGGAAGCAACCTAAGTCTCTATCTGGGATGAATGGATAAAGAAAATGCAGCGCATATACACAATGAAGTACTATTCTGCCATAAAAAAGAATGAGCTCCAGTCATTTGCAACAACATGGATGAAAACCGGAGATCATTATGTTAAATGAAATAAGCCAGGCACAGACAGAAAGACAAATATCACATGTTCTCACTTACTTGTGGGATCTAAAAATTAAAATAATTGAACTCACGGGCACTGAGAGTAGAAGGATGGTTACCAGAGGCTGGGCGGCGTAGAGGGGCGTAGTGGGGAGATTCGGATAGCTAATGCGCATACTAAAAAAAATAAAAGGAATGAATAAGACCTATTATTTGATAGCACAACAAGCTGACTATAGTCAATAACTTAACTGTACATTTTAAAATAAGGAGTATAATTGGACTGTTTGCAGCTCAATGGATAAATCCCTGAGGGGATGGATATCCTCTTCTTCATGATGTACTTATTTCACATTGCATGTTTGTATCAAAACATCTCATGTAGCCCATAAATATATAC
The DNA here is from genome assembly GCF_009761245.1 of Sapajus apella. Classification (NCBI taxonomy): domain Eukaryota; kingdom Metazoa; phylum Chordata; class Mammalia; order Primates; family Cebidae; genus Sapajus; species Sapajus apella. Next base: position 2,572,493 of record NW_022437050.1, on the reverse strand, counting down.
ACTGACTATATAAGTACTCACAAAAATTAAAAAAAGAAAAAATAAAATTACTGAGGCTTGTTTTATAAGCTAAAAAGTAAAAATAAAACTGCTAATTAATTTTTAAAAATATGATAAATGTACACAGAGACATATTTCTAATATACTCAATCAGCTGTATAAATGCAAAATGGTACATTCAACCTTTAGGGAGGTATCCATGGAGTGAGAGGTCCAACTTGTTAAAATTTAAAAACATTTTAATTGTGTCCTCCATAGGATCCTGTAACTCTATGTCTAGGCATCAGTCCCACAGAAATACTTGCAAAGGTGCTTAAAGATTATGTAGAATCCTATTACTAGGATTATTTGTAATAACAAGAAATCAGAAACCTAACTGTCAGTTAATAAGGAAATTAATAAATTTTGATTCACCCAATCAGTGGACTCCTGTGCCACCATTAAAAAAAAAACAAAAAACAAACAAACAAAAAAACAGGTCTATAAATGTGCTCACGTGGAAAGACACTGAAGACAAAAAATAAAAAAGCAAATTGTAAAGTAGTATATAAGGTACTATGCCATGCATTTAAAAACTCTATAACTTGTTTAATTTTTCTCTGAAGTTTTATTATGAAAAATATCAAACACTACAAAAAGTTCCCGTGTAAAATGTTTTAAATGTTTTTATAATGCCCGTGCTTATTGAAAAAAAAAATAGGTTACAAAACCAAGAATATAGTATGACTTCATTTGTATAAATATACATAGGGATTTTTTAAATCTACATAAAATATTAAGTTCGTGGTGAATGCTCACTCCCTCAATCCCAGCTACTGTTGTTATCTGAAGGTAAACAGCCCAATGATGAAGGGATCCCCAAACCCAAGCACTCCCGACATCTTCTAAGTCCACAGCTTCCCTTAGTTCCGATAAGGGTCCATCTAAGGCCAACAGGGCAGTTGACAGCTTCCTCCCATTCATTTTACCCCGTGCTCCTGCTGAAGAGCAGCCAGGAGAAATAAGCTTGAGACAAAAGAAAACCGTGGACATCCTTCCTGGCTGCACAGGCAGCCCTGGCTGCGGGTCCCTGGAAGGGGAGCCGGAACCAGTGAACAAATCCCAACCTCATATCCGACAGTTCAGGGCCTCATCTGATTCTGCAGGCACAGAAAAGAGGTACAGTTTGGCCCACTGGAGAACACGGCAAAGCTATGTTTTCAAGATACAATTAGGTCAAACTGGGCATCGCTGGAGAGCAGAAGTAATTTCCTCCCAAGGGCAATGGGTTTTAAGGTCAACTCTTCTTAATTACATTTGGAAACCAGCTCAGGGGAATTCCCTCTGACTTCATTCTTAAATATTTTTCTGACTCTGAAAAACACAAATAACAGTGTCTATTTATTGTGCTCTCATAGTGTACCAGGCACCATGTAAATCCTTTAAGAGCATTACATTACTGAATTCCACACACATCCTATGAGGTCATTATCCCCATCACGTAGATAAGAAAACTGACACCCAAAGGTTGAGAGAATTGCCAAAACTTACACCTCCAGGAAGTGCAAGGAGCCAGGCTCGGGATCCACACCTGCCTGGATTATACCATTACATTACACTGACATGCAAATTCTAACCAGGGCCTGGGAAAGGTATGAGGAAAGGAAAGGGAGAGAGTGGAATAATGGAATAATGGAGAAACACCTGGCACAGTGGCTCACGTTTGTAATCCCAGCACTTTGGGAGGCTGAGGCAGGTGGATCACGAGGTCAGGGGTTCAAGACCAGCCTGGCCAAGATAGTAAAAGCCCGTCTCTACTAAAAATGCAAAAATTAGTTGGGTGCGGTGGCAGGCACCTGTAATCCCAGCCACCTGGGAGGCTGAGGCAGAGAATTGCTTGAACCGGGGAGGTGGGGGCTGCAGTGAGCCGAGATCGTGCCACTGCACTCCAGCCTGGGCGACAGAGGGAGACGCCGTCTCAAAAACAAACAAAATAAAACAAAAAATGGAGAAGCAATGCCAGTGCTAATCAAAGAAGAGCCCAGAGCATACTGAGCCAGGACTGTGCATCTGAGAGGCAATATACTGCCCCAGTTAAAAGCCTGGACTTGGGAGTCAAATAGATCTAGCTTCACATCCTGGCCCTGCCCTTCCCACCCATGTGACTTTGAGCAAGTCACACTGCTGCACACCTCAGGATCCCCATCTGCCACACAGGGCTAATGCAGGAATCTACTCTTCACAATTGGTTGTGACAACTGAATTAGATGGCCCATGTAAAGACCACAGTAGAATGCCTGTTACACAGACATTGCCTACATTTTAGCTATCACCATTTGTTCATATGTGACCATCATTCCTAGTTCTCAGCCAGAAGTTCCCTAAGGGCAGACAGCAAATCGAAGAACATGACCCGGAACTTAGGAAATGTAGATAAGCAATAACCACACAGATTATTGCTCAATATGTTTTTTTCTCTTGTCATTTTCACGGGTGAAGAAAGCTGCAAGGGCCACATCATGGCTTGCATCACCAAAATACTTGAAAACATTTGTTCTGGACTTTGCATTAATACAAATTAGTATGTATTGAAAACCTGCTAGCTATGTGCCAGGTGTTGTAATAAGCACATTGTAATACATTATCTCCTAACCGCACAAACCCTATGTGTATATTTCCTGGGGCTAGTGTGTAATACATTGCCACAAATTTGGTGGCTTCAAACAACAGAAAGTTGTTTTGTCACAGCTCACGGCTGAGGAGGTCAGAAGAATGCAATCAGTATTATTGGGCCAAAATTCAGGGGTCAGCAGGGCTGAGCGCCCTCTGGGAGAATCTGTTCCTTGCCTCTTGCAGCTTCTCCTTGGCTCGTGGCTGCACCACTCTAATCTCTGCCTCTGTGGTCACATCACTGTCTCACGTTCTGTCTATAGTCAAATCTCCTTCTGCCAAATATATTTTGGATTGTATTTAGGGCCCATCCAGGTAATCCAAGATAATCTTCCCATCTCAAGATCTCTAACTTAATCACTTCTGCAAAGATTCTTTTTTTGCCATATAAGGCAACACTGTCACACATTCCAGGGATTAAAATGTGTTTATCTTTGGAGAGGAGAGGGTGAATTTTTCAGCCTTCCACACCCTGCAGTGAAGGTATCGATGTCTCTATTTTCTATGTAAGTGGTATGATGTAGTAAGAGGCAGGCAGGCCTGAGTTTGACTCCCAGCTACGCCCAATATTAGGTAAATTACTTAAACTCCTCATGTTTGACTTTCATTATAAAATGCAGACAACAATATCTCATTCAAAGGGTTGCCATGAGGATTAAATAAGACACTGTGTGAAGTGCCTATTCCCAGGCATTCACTCTCAGCAAATGCTCACAAAGTATTATTATTATTATTATTATTATTATTATTATTATTTGAGACAGGGTCTGACTCTGTCAACCAGGCTAGAGTGTGGTGGCGTGATCTCAGCTCACTGCAACCTCCACCTCCTGAGCTCAAGCGATCCTCCCACCTTGGCTTCCTGAGTAGCTGGGACTACAGGCCTGTGCCACCATGCCTGGCTAATTTTTATGGAGTTTGTTTGTTTTTGGTAGAGACAGGGTTTTGCCACGTTGCCCAGGCTGGTCTCAAACTCCTGGGCTCAAGTGATCCACCCGCCTCAGCCTCCCAAAGTGCTAGGATTACAGGCATGAGCCACTGCGCCCGGCCAAGTAGTATATTATTATGAACATAGATGAAGAAGTAAAACTTAGGAGGCAAGTGACTTAACAAAGACCACCTAACCAGGAAGTGTCAGTATCTGGAATTGAATCAGGGTCTCTGGCACCAAAGTCTAAATCTGTTCTACTCTATGGATTAGGATGTTTAAGGTTTGTGTGTGCACATGGCTCCCAGAAACAACACATCTAGGCTATTTCAATTTTGCATGCTCTCTGATGCTTCCAGCAACTATATCATGAAGCTACATCCCTTCAGATCACCAGCCTTATTGCTGAGCCTGCGCTTAAGCAACGGACCCTAAGAAAGTGATATCATGTTTCCAACAATTTAGAAATAATGGTGTTTTAGGGCATTCGGGGTGCTAAAGCAGAATAGCATAAACTGGACAGCAAATAAGCAACAAATTTACTTCTCACAGTTCTAGAGTCTGGGAAGTCCAAGATCAAGGGATCAGCAGATTTGGTGTCTGGTGAGGGCCCTCTGCCTAGTTCATACATGGTAGCTGCTAGCTGTATCTTCAGAAAGGTGAGCCAATTCTCTGGGGTCTCTTCTACTAGGGCACTAATCCTATTCATGAGAGCAGAGTCCTCATAACCTGATCATCTCCCAAAGGCCCCACCTCCTAATACCATCACCTTGGGGACTAGGATTTCAACATAAGAATTTGAAGAGAGACATAAACATTCAGTACTTTGCAAATGGGAGACCCCACTTCTGCAGGGGTGGGGCTTAGAGTTTGGCTTATACAAAGATCACATCAGATTGGCTGGCAATTCATTTGTTCTGCAACTCCAGGCATTTGGGACAACATGGGAATTGCAAATTAAATCATTCTCAATCTACAAAGATACAATTAGAAACGACATCTCAGACAGGACTACCAGGTCTCTCTGGGAAGACATGCCTAGCACAACACTTGGAATTTAAACACACTCATGCATTCAATGCCTTCAGCGTCAACACAGCAGGGTTAAATCCGTTCTTGATACTTCCAAAGAATGTTTAAGGAAAATTGCAGACACCACAGGCAGCGCTCATCAAATTCTTGTGTCCCCACCCGTTCATCCAACTGTTTCCTCAGCACCGGTCTCCCTGGGTTACACAATCTCAACTATGTGGAATGGGGAGCCCAGCTGCGTGTAGACTTTGGAAAAACATTTTGAATACTTTAGATCTGCCAAATACTTGGTTAAAGAATGATATCCTTTAATTTCTTGAGCCATGTGTATTTTCGGTGCAATGTAATCCATATGTCTGTGACTCATTTAAATGCAACTTGGCGAAGCATGGTTAACTAAGAGTATTGGGATACTGTCTAAGTCTTTCTAAGCTGCTCTTTGATCCAGGAAATTGAATTTTGCCAACAACAAATGAAGCTCCTGACAGGAGAGGGTCAAAGAGAGCTGTCTTTTGTCGTATGTAAGATGTTAAAGCCTACTCTTGACCCAAGAGGAAGCTGGGAGGGTGGAGGTGGGGAGAGCTCCACTGACTGAGTGGTATTCAGGGTTTTGCTTTGGGTCTGGCACATGTTTCTACCAGGCCTCCTTGAAAAAGAAGTGCAGGAATAAGAGATGGCAACTAATCCACCCTGTGTGTTGCTAAAAAGTTCCTTTCCTACCTGCTAATTCTGCCCTTCTTCTTTCCACCAGTGTTATGCAATCCAAATTATATAATGGGCTTGAGGGATAAATTAGAATGTTAGGGAGCACTGAATGACTGTTAATTTTCCACATTGTAGCTTGATTTCCAGGACAACAAAAGCCTTCTCCTCCCCCGTGATAACGCTGAAGGACTGATAAGAAGTTAGAGATAGGAAGTAACTATAGGTATTAAAATCAGTAAACCTCTAAATGCCCACATTCTGCCTTGACAATTGCTCTCCCCCAGGTGGTTGGGAGGTAGACACATTCACGAAAGAAAACAAACACCCATTCTCATTAGCTAAACTTGAGCAAATAGGATCTCTCTTTAGCTAGCTGGGCTGGAGCACAAATGGATGGGGTGAGACCAAAGGACATCTCTCCCCTTCTCAAGCCATCATCATTTGGACTTGAGGAAGGACAGTATACTGAAGAGATGAGAGTCCTAGAATGTGTTTAAGACACTAGAAGACAGAAGAATATGGACAAAGAGCCTCTGGGCAAAGTGCCTACTAGTTGAACTGGTCATTTGCTTTTAAGGTGGCCTTGTAATGGAGTGGCCCTGCTCACTAGCAATGCCACCCAGTGAGCATACAGGAAGCTGGTTGAGCAATTCAGTGTGCCTTCCTCTTGGGAAAATGCCAAGAAAGGAGAAGAGACAGCACCAGGGCCCACACAGCCCTAGAGATGTTGATCTCCCTGGATGCCTATAGCTAAGGAGGATTCCATTTGGATTCAGCAAACAAGTTTTTGTCAAATATGGTTCCTGGGTTGGTGACGTAGTCTCAGGACATGGAGGAAAGTACATGGAAAAAAATATGAATTAATGCCTCCAATCTGTGGGTTGTACAAATAGCAGTCTATAATTTCTGCTCTGTAGTTTCCCTTCTTGTATTTTCTGTTGCCTGAACCAGCAGATACTGACCTAGAAGTTCATCCATCCCCAACTTCAAGGTCTCATGATTTGGGGCACTATTTCCCACTATCCCTCTGCCCACTATTTCCCAGGATGTCTCCACAGGCAGAGCAAATTTCCTAAGGCAGAGACTTCCATTTTTCTACTCACACAGCATCCTTTAAATAGGGAGTGTAGGAAGAGTCTTCAGAGCCTACCTGGGACCAAAATCTGCATTTTACAGATGAGAAGGCTGAGGCTCAGGGGAGCTGGCTGGCCTGTTGACCAACTCCACATCATCTGTCTCTGAGGTCAATGCTACATCCACTGTACCACACTGCCTCAATCACAAGTTTCTTCAAACAACAGCTATGCACACCAGTCTTTGCAAATTATGTGATTACATGCGTGTATAAATATTAAACATTGTAATAAATACTTTCTTAGAGCACAGGGCTGTCTTCATGACACCTAGTTGAGTTGAAAAAAGGAAGTTCTGGAACAATATGTCTGGCATAATCTCATTACTGCTCTTCCCACCCCAACAAAAATAGCAGCTTCTGTGTGACTGTGTCTGGATGTGATTGTGTCCGTGAGGATCCACGTGCGTGTTCTTGTACACAGAGAAAGGGTCCAGGGTTTGCTTACCAAATAGCAGTGGATTTTCCTTGTGGGAGGGAAACTTCCATTCTTTTGTTTATTTGGAATTGCTACATGTTTTACAATGAGCATGCTTTGCTTTTGCAATTTAAAAACAATGAGTAAGAAATAATCATGGCTAACATGAGCTTGGAATACACGCCAGGCACTCTGATAGGTCCCACATGTAGCATCTCATTTCATTCTCCCTGTGGCTCTATGACATGGGACTATATTACACTCCAGATTCGGACACTGAGGCTTAAAGAGCCTACAAGGTAGTAAGTGGCAGAGCCAGGATCTGAACACCAGAATAACTGACACAAAAGCAACGCTCAGATTACCCGGAAAAGGTCACTGTTTTTCACCTACACTCAACAGAGAAAAGAACGTGTGCCTCTCACAGGATGTCATCCCGTTGCTTCAAAGCAGAGACAAGGCTGCCGGCTGCCGTGCTACCCTAAGACACCTCAGTGAGTCTGCTGCCTGGGCTGAAGCTCCCTTTGCTGTGCTCGCCCCTCCTCCCTTGGCCCATACCCCATGCCTTTCCATCCTCACCATTCTTGGCGATTTCTCCATGTGTGAATTCCATTAAAGGCTTGCTCACTGCTATTTTGGGCCATGCATTAACACGTGGGCTTTGATTTGATAGGAGAAGGCCAGACATGGGAGGATGATGAAAAAGAGATTTAAAATGTCCTCTCCCTTCCCTCAGAGTCCCAGAGCCCTTGCTCGCCGCTCCTGGGAGACCTGAGAATCCAGTGTATGGGGAAATGTACAGAGGGAGACTGGAAACCTTCAGAGTCTATTAGGGCCTTAAACATGGCTGTTCCCTCTCTTCAGAGCTGTCGTCTCTCAGTTGTCCATATGGTTCACTCCCTCACCTCCTTCAGGTCTTGACTCAAGTTATCAGTTCACCAGCAAGGCCTTCCCTGCCGGCCATTCAGAAACAACGGCTCCCGTTCTACCTCCACACTCCCCCCGCCCCACTCCCTATGTTCCTTTGTCTCCTGCACAGCATCAGTCACCTGGCAGACAGTACATTCACTTGTCTTCTTGCTGTTTCCCACTAGAAGTTCCATAAACGCTCCGCTGCTTTATTCACGGCCTTATCCCCAGTACCTGCACTGTTGCCTAAAATGTCACAGACGCACAGTAGATGAAAAACAATGAACAAGTTGATCAAGAAGGTTAAGAAGCAGAGGCTGAGAAATGGCTTGGCCCAGGGCCTCATTTCCCCCAAATATCATGAGATTACAGAAACTGCAACGCAGTGATTTGAAAAATCGGCCCACTCCAAAGCTGTTTTGAATCCGGACTCGCACACACCATGAATGAGAAGGCTTTGGGAAATAAACACACTAGGAAGTCGTGTGCAGTTGGAGTTCCGCTCACTAACACATGTTCAAAACAAAAAGCCCAGTTTGGATGAAAATAGCAGGAAGCCGTCCCCCAGGGACACCTGGTAAGGTCATATTGCTTGGCTCTGCTGCTTCCATTTTTACCAACTCTCCTGCCTTCTGCCAACTCAAGGAGGCCAGGAACCACATCCAGCCCCATGCTGCTCAATGGGAAATGAGAGCTGCTCTCGGAAAAGCAGATGCTAGAGCCACACCACGAGCTCTCCTCGGGAGCCTCAGTGTGGAACAATAAAAATCCCAACTGTGGCTGGCCACTCACCATGTGCTCTGCAAGCACTTCCTGCACCTCACCTCATTTATCCTCACAACCATCCCACGGGGCTGGCCTCATTACCCTCATTTTACAGACAAGGACACTGAAGTTCCAGAAGGTTTAGCCATTTGCTCTGGGTCACATTCTGTAACTCTAGACTCACACCAAGAATACATATGATCCTAGTCTCAGCTCTTTCATTTGCTTGCTGGGTAACCTCAGACAAATGCCTATCCCTCACTGAATCAAAATTTCTGCATCCATAATTTCAGTGTTTTCTAAGATCATTCCATTCAGTGTTTTTTAAGGTACCTTCCTACTTTAACTTCCTATGGTTTCTATCCAATGTTTCAAAACAGGAGTGAAGGATAGAAACTTGAATCCTGGGACTCCTGCTGGGCCAGCCAACTCCTAAAGATTTTCCCACAACACCAACACTGTCACTAGGGCTGACCAGAGGAAGTCGAAGGGCCACAGGCTCTCCTGGGGGCAGAACAGGAGAGATCAGACGCAGGCAACACTTAGACTAGAGCTAATGGGTTGGGTCCATGAGAAACAAAGGCAGGCCCCCGAGAGACACAGTCAAGAACAGACCCTCTTGGCCGGGCACGGTGGCTCATGCCTGTAATCCCAGCACTTTGGGAGGCCGAGGCAGGTGGATCATGAGGTCAGGAGATCGAGACCATCCTGGCCAACATGGTGAAACCCCATATCAACTAAAAATACAAAAATTAGCCAGGCGTGGTGGTATGTGCCTGTAATCCCAGCTACTGAGGAGGCTGAGGCAGGAGAATCGCTTAAACCCGGCAGGCAGAAGTTGCAGTGAGCCGAGGTTGCGCCACTGCACTCCAGCCTGTGTGATGGAGAGAGACTCTGTCTCAAAATAAGAACAGACAAAAACAAAAACAGGCCCTCTAAGGGCCTTTTCTTGTAGACCAAAGGAGACAATGAAAGGAAAAATCCAGGGCAGGCAGAGGCTGCAGTGTCTGGGGACCAAGCTGGCCAGGTCTGTTCCAGGGACCCAGGAGAGAAGAAACACAGCCTAAGCTGGCTTTACTCTCAAGAGGAGGGAAACAAAAATGACTGTGATCCCCATCGTTCTGGCTTCCCGAGGCCACCATGTCCTGGAGGCAGAGGAAGGATGTGGACGAAGCCCCACCACTGCACAACTGTGAGCTGTATTTTAACCACACTCAGGCCACTCATCCTCCTTTGCAAGTGCCCAAAAAGCCCAAATTTGGAATAAATTATATTCTCCCTTTCCACTCAAGCCTAAAAGCCATTCCCATCCTTTTGTATACAGGAAGGTCCTTCATCTTTTTCTTGGCAGTGATGTATTTGATTACTCATCGGCTTCCATGGGGTTCTGGAGGCTGCCAAGGGGAGACAGGCAGCTCTCCAAGCCATGCAGCCTTATCTGCGACATCTATGAGGCAGAACGAAAAATGGGACAGTCGGTGGGGAAATACCAGTGGTTTTCAGAGTCTTTCAGCCAAGTAAGGAGAAGTCTTCACAGCTAAGTAGATGGGGAACGGCCAAAGAATGGGCCACAGACATAGCCATGCATTGTGTCCATTCACTTCCTCCATCACATGAATCCAGATATGACGGCGTCTGATAGCAAATCAATGTGGAAGTGCCTCTGAGCCAGGCCACCACCTGAGATGAATGAGGTTAGGAAGATGAAGAGCTGGGCCAATGAAGCCAGGAGACTGCTGACGATGCCCTACTGGCGAAATCTCAAATGCGGCTGACCCAGAACACATGGAACAATCTGAGTCTGAGGCGCCAAACCCCAGCACACCCTGTTTTGCTCGCTCCTCTCTGCTGTTTTCCTCTAATCTCCTTCATTTCCTGCCACGCACTGGGCTGGTTCTAGTAAGGCAGCTGCCAAAGACCTCCGGTCCATCCACTCCCGTAATCTCACACGCACACAGACCTCTGTGTGCCCGCAGTGAACTCCAGGGGCCTCCAAAATACTGCCTAAGGAAATTTTAGCAATACATTTAACAGTCCAGCAACCTCACATCAAGTCAAGAGGCTGTGGAAAGGCTCTGACTTTGCAAGATGCTGCCTCAAAGGAAGCAAGGACTGAGAGCTCGGGGTCAACTCCATTAAGTGCTTCCTTCCAGAACAGCGACACCTGCGTCCGGCATTGACACGGAAGTTATTTGTTTCATTTTAGACAAGGGAGGAGTCCACTTACTCATTCTTCTCCAGGTCCAGGATCAGTTCTCGCCCCTCAGCCATTACCCTGAGCTCAGCTTTGAGTGGATGCTAAAAGCAACAACAAAACAAGGTCAGTTCCTAAAAGCCAGCACCAAGGCGCCCAGGGTTGGGCACAGGCTCTAGCGCAGCGCTCCGACATTGATCCACAGAAGTGAATGAGCAAAGGTCAATAGCATTTCCAGCCCACATGTAAAACGACCTCAATCCCAGAATCACCCAAATCCTTCCCCCATCTGCTTTCTCCCGAAAGGCATAGGAAAGAAACTCCAGGCTGCAATGTGGTGTAAGTGTACGTTATGTGGTGTGGTGAAGGGAAACACTGGAAAACATAGTCTCCAGCAGTAAATGTCCTGCAGAGTCAGCTCTGGATTCAAGCGCCAGCTCTGAAACCTGCAGTTGTGTGAAGTTGGACATGTTGCTGAGCCTCCCCACATCTGTTTCTTCATGTATGATACAGAGATAGTAACAGTCAACTTGATGGGGATCTTGGAAGGATTGAGTGAGATACTGAGCATAAATAATGTATCACAGTGCCTGGCACACGGCAAGCCTTGATATGTGTTGCCTATTATCTTGTAAAATACTTGGGGATCCTCTTCATAGTGGGTTCTTATTTTATTTTGTTCGGCCCTCAGTTTAGAAAACCCCAATCATCTCAGAGGAAGCAACTCAGAGATCCTCAGAGTAAGGTTTCATAGGCCAAAAAGTAGATATTTTACACATAAGCGTTTGCTAGTGGCCACAGGTGCTACACATCCAGAGTGAATCACTTAAGATATACCAGTGGTTAAAACGCACAAAAAATATGTTCAACATTACTAATAAACCACCTCCTCACCTCCAGAAAAATAAAACTAAAAATAATAAGGTACCTTGAAAAAAATCAAAGTGCCGGAGTTATCTAAAACTAAATCACAATGCACAATGCCCACCGTAAAGTGGGCACTTGCAATCCCTACTGCTGAGAATTTAAACTGACAACAACTCTCTGAAAGATAATGACAGTACATACCAAGAGTTTAAAACGGTTTCGACTCAGCAGGGCACAGTGGCTCATGCCTATAATCCCAGCACTTTGGGAAGCCTAGGCAGGTGGATCATCTGAGGTCAGGAGTTCGAGACCAGCCTGGCAAACAGGGTGAAACCCCGTCTCTACTAAAAACACAAAAATTAGCTGGGAGTGGTGGTGCAAGCCTGTAGTCCTAGGCACTTGGGAGGCTGAAGCAGAAGAATCGCTTGAACCGGGAGGTGGAGGTTGCAGTGAGCCGTGATGACACTACTGCACTCCAGTGTGGGTGACAGAGCAAGACTCCGTCTCAAAAAAACAAAAAACAAAAAAAAGGAATGAATAATGAAATGTAAGCTAACTGTCCTAAATATAACCTGTTAGAGAACACTTAAATAAATGATGACCCATTCATATGACAGAACACTGGATGATCATCAAAAGCAGCAACGTTAAGTAGTTGTTGAATTATTGAGAAAATGTATACAATAATCATTAGTCTTAAAGCCTCAAAATATAACACTGAGTATTTTATTCAAATACACTTTGCAAAGGGAAAAATGTAGAGAGAAGTAAGCCTAAAGGTTACCATAGTTACTCTCGGCAATGGAATCATGAGTTAATTTTTTTTTTAGCTTCTCTCCATATTTTTATAATTGCTTTCATAGTTTAAGAAAAGAATGTTTATTAATTTCTTTTTACCGTATGATTGTGGAAAATTTCAAAGAAATTTAAAAACCAAGTCGTAATAAACCTCCATACTTCGACAATTCAACTTAAAAGGCTACTGAACTTTTTTCTGAAGAAATAAATTATTTATTTAAAACAAGATATTTACATATTTAAAATACGTAGGGCAGATTCTTTGGGGGTATTTTAAACATAAGCTCTCTACTTTGGGACTAAGGAACTGACAACTTTTTTTTTTTTTTGAGGCAAGGTCTTTCTTTGTTGTGCAGGCTGGAGTGCAGAGGCACAATCATGGCTCACTGCAGCCTCAACCTCCCAGGCTCAAGTGATCCTCCCCACCATGCTCCCTGAGTAGCTGGGACCACGGGTGCATGTCACCACACTGGGCTAACATTTTAAATTTTTTTGTAAATACTGGGGTATCACCGTGTTGCTAAGGCTGACCTTGAACTCCTGGGCTCACGTGATCCTTCCACTTCGGCCTCCCAAAGTGTTGGTATTACAGGTGTGAGCCACCTCGTCACCCAGCAGATAGATTGTTGAAGTCCCTTTCAATCCACAAAAGTCATTGCTAGAGTAGAGCTTCTAGCCCTTCTAAGGTTGACCTCAAAGTTTAGTTTTTGAATGTCTGAGAAAGTAGGTCACCTGTTCTGCCACCTCTGGTTAGAGGCCTGCCTCGTCTGAGCACATTCCCCTTCCTCACTGCAAACCCCACTCTGCATTAGGATTTGGGCATTTCTGACACCTTGAGGTCACCAAGGGCTCTGATGAGACCTGAACATTCCGATCGAGGACTCTTGGGCATCCCTGACGATTGCCTAATCAATGTTATTACCTCAATTCAAGAAGGAGCATTTCAAACCCACCGGAGCAGGAAGCTGGGGAGATGTTTGACAAACAACTTTCATTAAGAGATTCACTTCTGTTTGTCATGCCCTGATTCAGCTCTGCCAACACTGGTTGTAGATCCTTTGCCACTTCATGGAGTTTTTGAGCCAGTGCCCTGCCCAATCACACAGAGCATCAGGGAACCAGCCCCAAGTGGACATTTAAGAAAGATGACATAGCAATAGAACTATAGCAATTCCCTCATCCAAGAGGTAGGTGACCATGTGACAGCCCCCACAGAAAATGAATACCGCGCCAAACCAAAGCACTGTCACCTCTCCCTCAAAGAGACACAAGCTGCAGCAGGAGTAGTAATCTTTTTTTTTTTTTTGAGAGAGAGTTTCGCTGGAGTGCAATGACCTGATCTCAGCTCACTGCAAACTCCGCCTCCTGGGTTCAAGCCATTCTCATGCTCAGCCTCCCGAGTAGCTGAGATTATAGGTATGCACCCCTACACCTGGCCAATTTTTGTATTTCTAGTAGAGATGGGGTTTCTCCATGTTGGCCAGGCTGGTCTTGAACTCCTGACCTCAGGTGATCCACCCATCTCAGCCTCCCAAAGTGCTGGGATTATAGGGCATGAGCCACCATGCCCGGCCAGGAGTAGTAATCTTTATTTTTATGTGGGTGACCCAAAAATAATTCTCTCTATTCTGGAAGGTACTCAGACACTGATATTTTAAAAAGGATGTTCCCTGTTTCCATGGGGCATTTCAAGCAAAACAATGAAACAGCATTTTAAAATCTAGGAAGTTTTTCTGTTCAGCTCTACTGATGAGCTTTTCTGATGTAACTCCACTCTGTACTAAGAAGGGGCACCGTCAACTCTCCTAAGAAGTACAGGGAGCTGACCCACCATTTATACCTCTCCTGAGGGTGGGTTAAAAATCCCTTCTCCTTCAGTCTAAATAGATTTTCAGCTTCATAGGGTATTGGAAACCTGTCCTATATTTGCATCCCCTTTAAGATCTAGTACAATATTTAGTATACAGTAAGTGTTCAGTTAATGTTTAATGAATGTGAGCTTTAAGTCAACGATGAGAAAAAGAGAAGAAAAAAATGTTTAATGAGTAAATTAATTACATAAATGAGAATCAGAGGCCCAAGTGAAATCCAGCCTCTGGTCTCTTTCTCTTTGGCATTCATTCATTTGTTCATTTGACAAATATTTATGGTGCCAGGCACTGTGCTGACTATTCCTACAGAATACAATGACCCATATGCTGGGCAGACAATGGCTGAGAACAAAGACAGGATCCCGTCCTCTGCTTTGTTCTCAGGTTCTTCCTGAGGATGCCCAGCATTCACATCTGGAGAGAACAAAGAAGCCTCTATAAAAAGTAGCAGGTCCATTCCTCAGGCAATATGAATAGGCTGCAATATCCAAGATTGTAATTGTTCAAAGTAATCTGCTCTAGGATGACCATCCATTAATTTGCCGAGAATTTCCCTGAAGATATTTTCAGCCTCTCCTATTTTTTGATGAAATGAATTCCATGTATTTACTGCCTTAAGGACAAAATGTTACTTGCTTTTATTTGTCCTCATCTTTTTTTTTTTTGAGACAAGGTCTTGCACTGTCACTCAGGCTGGAGGACAGTGGTGCAATCATACCTTACTAGAACCTCAAACTCCTGGGATCAGGCGATCCTCCCACCTCAGCCTCCCGAGTAGCTGGGACTACAGACACACTGCTAGCCTGGGTAATTTTGTTTTATTTCTTTTCCTTCCTTCCTCCCTTCCTTGCTTCATTCCTTCCTTCCTTCCTTCCTTCCTTCTTTCCTTCCTTCCTTCTTTCCTTCCTCCCTCCCTCCCTCCTTCCCTCCCTCCCTCTCTCCTTCCTTTCTTTCTTTCTTTTGGCAGAGATGGGATCTGAGTATGTTGCCCCAGGCTAGTCTTACACTCCTGGCCTCAAATTATCCTCCTGCCTCAGCCTCCCAAAGTGCTGGGATTCCAGGTGTGAGCCACCACACCTGGCCTGTTGTAAAATTTACACTGTTAGGTTCCCTTGGTAAATCCAAGTTGGAGCCTTTTTGGACATGTCTGCATTACTCTGGCCAGAGCTTCAAGGATCCTGGACATTTATCCTTTCCATCTACCTTTCCAAATTCAACAGCCACGATGTCAGAAGTCTTTCCTGACACATCTATTTCCTGCTGTAATCTTGTCCTATATGTTGCTCAATAAATCACAAAACGTTTTAACCCAAAGAGATCTTAGAAAACAACCCATCTCCCCAGCTTTCTTTTCTCTTTATTCTCTCTAAGCCCTATTTTATAAATGAGTAAAATCTACACTTTAGCAAGTGGTAGATCACAGCTGGTTACTGGCACGCAACAACCCACAACTTCCTTTCTTGCTCTTTCGGGTCTCACTTGAGCTGTAAAAACCAAAACCACAGTGGGGCACAGTGGCTGATGCCTGTAATCCCAACACTTTAGGAGGCCGAAGTGGGTGGATCACTCGAGGTCAGAGTTCAAGACCAGCCTGGGCCACATGGTGAAACCCCGTCTCTATTAAAAATACAAAAATTGGCCTGGCTTGACAGTGCGCACATGTAATCTCAGCTACTCAGGAGGATGAGGCATGAGAATCGCTTGAACCTGGGAGGCGAAGGCTGCAGTGAGCTGAGATCATGCAACTGCACTCCAGCCTGGGCATCAGAGTGAGACTCTGACCAAAAAAAAAAAAAAAAACAATCAAACAATCAAACAAAAACCAGAACCACAAAGAATATGCTAGATGCACTGGTCCTCTCCGCAAGAACAGGACAATGATTTTTGTTTCCTTCCCAATCTTTTTGATAAAGCCTATGCATTTTCCTGGTGTTCTGGTGAGAAGAACCTACTGGATTTAAGAAACATTCCCCAGTACTAGGTCTCTCCCCTGCCTCTTATTAAAATAATTTATATTATTATCCTTTTTCTCTCCAAGTACATTATTCCATCAAGTAAATGAAGTATGTATTATGCAGAGCAGAAATAACAACGACAATATTTAATTGATTCCAATCAAGGGTAAGTGATTCCTGTGACACCAACTCATTTGCACTTAGCTTGTATCAGCATTAATGTGAATTTTCATTTCCTCGACTAATAGCATTTGGAAGTGTTCTAGAAGTCTGTCATACAATGAAGGAAAGTCCTGTCTGTGATATCCAAAATGGGCACCCAGAGGATAGAGTGAGCTGGAAATAGAATTAATGGTGATGACTGGGATTCCAAGAAAGTTGAGTAGGTAGCCCAAACCTCTAGTTGCCAACTCCTGCCAATGAAAACGAGAGCTTTTGAGTCTTACCTTTTCTCTCACGGGGCTTTCTGAAGTCTTCCACTGAGGTATTATTAGTTCATGCTGCAGGTGGGGGCTGCCTTCCCCACTTCCTCCTGCCAATACAAGATGCAAAACCATTGGAATCCCAGACCTCTATACCCCAGCTAAGCCACACATGCACTTTCTGTGAGCTGTCCCTGCTCTGGGTCCTTAGAAGACTTGCTGGATTCCGGGCTCTTGGCACTTACTAGGAACCAGGCACTATAGGTGTTGGCGATATTGTGGTAAACAGGGTAAATAAGGTCTCTGTGTGAGTTTGCCTTCTAGAGCTGGGAGATAGACGATAAACAAATGTTCTCAGAAGGTGCTAAGTGCCCTGAAGAAAATAAGTTGGGGTCATGGGATAAAGAGACACCTAGCAGGGGGTGCCTATTTCAGACAGGATGATCAGCAAAGTTCTGAGGGGTCAGAAGAAGGCAGCCATGCAAAAACTTGAGGGAAGAGTGCCCCAGGTAGAGGAAACAGAAAACGCAATGGCTGAGCAGAAGTGAACTTGTCCTGCTGAAGGAACAAGCAGAAGGTAGGGGTAGCTAGTAAATGAAAGAGGAAGTTGGTAAGAGATGTGGTCGGCGAGACAGCCATGGGTCTGATAATGCAGAGAGTACGGAGAGTGTCTGGATTTTCTTATAAATAGACTTGGAAGGCACTGGGTGTTTTAAATACAGAGTAATATGATCTGTGTTAAGTTTAAAAAAGACCACTCTGCCTGCACGGTGGAGAATGGGGGTGGAATGAGGGAGAGCAGAAGCAAGAAGGCCAGGCTAGAGATATGCAGGAGCCCTGGTGAGAGATGATGGTGGGTCAGATTAGAATGACATCAGTGGAGAGGAATGAAGCAGTGTGATTCTGGGCATATTCTGGAGGTCAAGCCCATGAGTATTGCTCTCGTGGAGCTGTAGTTTTCTTGCCTGTAAAATGGAGACATTGATCCTACCTGCCCATCTCACAGCTTTATTGTGGAGAGTCAATATGAAATTGCCCCGTAAGCTGCAGAGCATCACTGCATAACTGGAGCTTCTTAACAGCAAGTTTGCATTTGTATTCCACTTTCTACTTCCCAAATCATTCTCACCACCCAGTTCTCCTTCATATTCAGGGCAACCCTGGGAAGTAGGAAGTAGGAGTCCTGTTTTGCAAGAAAGAGAATTTAAACTACAGGAGAGACTTGTTCAGGGCACTGAGAACTCAAACACTGGCTGCAGACCATCTTAATAAAATGGTAATTTCCCAACACCTAAACAGTCTGGTCTCTGTAGTACTCCTGGGAACGGGGCTGAGGACTGCAAAATCTACTCTGTCTACACTAACCACAGCAATCATACAGAATATGAGTAATACAAAGATGGCCATAGTTGTTCTGTTAGAATGGTGATTATGAGTAATGATTAACATTCCCTCCAGATTATCAATATAATGCACTTGCAATCAACATGGGTTTTAAAAATAATCCCACTGGACCAACACCAATTCATCAGATAGGTAAAAATTAGAAGCAATGCATTCATATATTTATCAAATATTTTCTGAGTACTTAACTATGTGCCAAGTATATGCTATGAATATGTGCTTAATATTCATGGAGGAACAAGACAAGCATACAGCCAGGAACGGTGGCTCATACCTGTAATCTCAGCACTTTGGGAGGTCCGAGGTGGGCAGATCACCTGAGGTCAGAAGTTCAAGAACAGCCTGGCCAACATGGTGAAGCCCCGTCTCCACTAAAAATACAAAAATTCACTGGGCGTGGTGGTGCATGCCTGTAATCCCAGCTACTCAGGAGGTTGAGGCACAAGAATTGCTTGAATCTGGGCAGCTGAGATTTCGCCATTGCACTCCAGCCTGAGCAACAGAGCAAGACTCCATCTCAGAAAAAAAAAAAAAAAAAAAGACAAGCATAGTCCTTGCTCTGGTGGCTCTGATGAGTCTAGATTCTTTTAAACAAAAAGGAATTCTATAATATTTAATAGAACATTTAAAGGGGCCGGGCGCGGTGGCTCATGCCTATAATCCCAGCACTTTGGGAGGCCAAGACAGGTAGATCACGAGGTCAAGAGATCGAGACCATCCTGGTTAACGTGGTGAAACCCTGTCTCTACTAAAAACACAAAAACTAGCTGGGCATGGTGGCGCACGCCTGTAGTCCCAGTTACTCGGAAGGCTGAGGCAGGAGAATTGCTTGAACCCAGGAGACGGAAGTTGCGGTGAGCCGAGATCGCGCCATTGCACTCCAGCCTGGGTAACAAGAGTGAAACTCCGTCTCAAAAAAAAAAGAACATTTAAAAGAATTAATTGTTATATTTATGGTTGTAAAAAAATAATGAAAGCAATCTAAAATCTCACCAAAAGAGGAACACAGTACATGTTAAGAAAAAATCTCCAAAACTTGGAAATAAGGCAAAGAGCAAGCAAGATGTCTTCTCAATGTCATATTGGAATATTGTTTAACAAACCCGCCCATGGATTATTACATTAACTTTTCCTTTTTTTTTTGAAACGGAGTCTTGATGTGTCGCCCAAGCTGGAGTGCAGTGGCACAATCTCAGCTTATTGCAACCTCCACCTCCCAGGTTCAAGCCATTCTCCTGTCTCTGCCTCCCAAGTTGCTGGAATTACAGGCAGGAGCCACCATGCCAGGCTAATTTTTGTATTTTTAGTAGAGACAAGGTTTCATGATGTTGGCCAGGCTGATCTGGAACACCTGAGATTACAAGTGTGTGCCACTGCGACCCCCCAGATTATCGCATTATCTATGGGAATGTACCATTGACTTTTTATTTATCATTGATTAAAGACTATACTCTGTGAAGTTATATTAGATAGATAGATAGATTGATTGATTGATTGATTGATTTCTGTCTGAGAGGTGAGTGATTTCAGCACAGTAGAAAGATAACCTGGCTGAGTGCAGTGGCTCACACCTGTAATCCTAGCACTTTGGGAGGCCGAGGTGTAGCACTTTGGGAGGCCGAGGTGGGTGAATTACCTGAGATCAGGAGTTTGACACCAGCTTGGCCAACAGGGTAAAACCCTGTCTCTACTAAAAATACAAAAACTAGTCAGGTGTGATGGCACATGCTTGTAATCCCAGCTACTCAGGAGGCTGAGGCAGGAGAATCACTTGAACGCAGAAGGCAGAGATTGCAGTGAGTCGAGATCACACCACTGCACTCCACCCTGGGCAACAGAGAGAGGCTCTGTCTCAAAGAAAAAAAAAAAGAAAGAAAAGAGAAAAGAGAAGAAAAAGCAAAAAAAGGAAAGGAAAAGAAAAAGAAGAAAAGAAATGATAACCAAGAATTATGGTTTTGCTTCATGGGCATCCACCATTTCTGCATCTGTCCGGGGCCACATGATTTCAACATTCTTTCTCCAATGCCTGTATCACCCCTTTCTAATGCTCCTTGAATCAGCTTTACTATTCTGTTGGCTACCTCATTAACAAGTTAAATAAATCTTGGCCACATTGGTATAAGTTGTGTGTCTAACTTTTGAAAACTTTGTATAGCGTCATTAAAATCATGTTTTTTGGAGAATTTAATGATGTGGAAAATGCTCATGGTGTGAAGTGAAAAATGCAAGACACAAAACTGTACTTATGGTATGGTTCCAGTTTTATCAATATATATTTATATCCATAGCAACACACAAACAATGGGGAGGGAAAAAATATCAATAGCAACTGTGGATTTGGGAGTTGCAGATCATTTTATTTCTATTACACTTTTCGTTATTTCCCAGATATTCTACAGCGAGAGTTCTTCAAGGACTCAACTCAGAGAAGGCGCCTGTGCTAGGAGCAGTAACTTGGTTTCCTTGTCTTTCTTCATGCTTTTCTCCTGCGCTAAGCACTGGCCCAGGCCTGGTTCTACCCTAGAACCTCCTGTGCCTCAGTTTCCCCTTCAGTACAATAGCTCAAAGGGCGATTCCTGTTTGCCCGCGCCGGATGACCGCTGGACCTCGGCCCCTGGAAGTTCTGAACTGTAGGACGAGCTCAGTCTCCGGGCTTGAGACGGCTTGAGGGGTCCAGCCAGCCCTCCCCCACCCCGCCAGGGCTCGCTTTATTTGAAAATGCTGACTGTTGGTCCCGCAGGCAGCAGTCTGGAGTCAGCCCAGCCGCTCTGCAGCGGTGGAGCCAGGGCTAAGCCTTCTCCGGTCACAATGACAGAACCCGGTCACAATGACAGAACCCGGGCACTGCACCCACCCCCCCGGGGACTATTCCTTCCGAGAAATCTGCAAAGAGCCCCCGAGGGATGGGGTCGGGGAGGGGTTGCTGTCTGGGAAACTAGTTATGAGAAACATGGACATCACCAGGCATCTAAGCTGGAAACATTGAGTCCGACCCCTTCGCTTCACAGAAGGGAAACTGACGACCAAAGAAGGCGGCCGTCGGGTTGGCGTGGAAAGAGAGCCCTGGCTTCCAGTGCCAGCGCGGACCTCAACCCGTGGCGTGGCCATGGGCAAGTCCTTTCCCTTTTGTGGGCCTCGGTTTCCTCATCTGTGAAATGGGCGTGTTCGACTTGGCCTTCGGTAGGGCTCCTGCCAGCTCATGGCTCCGAAGTGTACTGCTGGAGATACCCGGCAAGCCACCCCCCAGCCAAGGCTACCACAGCCTCCCGCGGGGATTTTATGTCCTACCCCACCAATGTGGCAGGCACTGAGCCTAGTCCCAGGAAGCCGCTCCCAGGCCACAGGGGCAGGACGCTCGGGATGCTCTCGGCACTCGGGCGCAGGCGAGTGCAGCGGGCGGGAGAGAGAGAGAGACAGAGAGAGAGGCGGAGCGGACACCAGGGACCGTGAGAAAACGGAGGAGGATAAGCCCCGAGAACAGCGGAAAGAGAAGCCAAAAGCAGAAAAACAGAGGAAGCAGAAGGCGAAAGGGGAAGGCACGCCAGTGAGCGGACCGGCCGTTTTCTGGCAGTGCCGGGTTGCCCCGACCTCCGCCACCTCCCAGGGCGCACAACGTGGGAACAAAGCCCCGGCTCCCAGGCTGGGCGCAGCGGGAGCGTAGGCCCCGCGGAGTTTCAGGAGGCGCAGGGGTCGCAGTCCCGGCGCTCGGGACCCGCAGGTCGACTCCCAGGTCTCCCGGCCACCCAGATCTCCGGGCCACGCAGCCTCCATCCCCCCGCGCCTGGCCACTTACTTGTCCATCCAGGCTCCTGCGCCGCCCGCGGCCGGAGGAGCTGCAGGGCGAGCGCCAGCAAGCAGAGCCGGGCGGCGCCTGCGCCCCCTGGCATGGTGGCGGCGGCCCCTCGCGCTCGGTGCTCACACACCCTCGGCCATGCCTGCCCCCGGCCCGGCGGCGGCGGCGGCTCGTCTGGAACCCCCGGCTCGCCCCGCGCCTACCCACCCGGCTCTCCCAGCCCTCGGCAGAGACGCTCCGCCCCCCCAGCCCCGCGGGGCTCCGCTAGGGGATGGAGGAGGGGAGGCTCCCGCCCGGAGGGGGCTGGAGGGAGGGGCCGGGGAGGAGCTGGCGGGACTCGGGGGAGCGGGCTGGCTCAGGTGAGGGAGACCGCAGGGAAGGAAGAATTCGAGCCTAAGGAGGAGGGATTCGTGGTGGACGTTGCCTGGGGAGGGTCAAGGACTTGGGCTTCTAGGAGTTAAACTGGACCCCTCTCCGCACAGCGGCTGGTTTACTGTCCCACACTGTGCCAGACGCCTTGGGTGACACCCAGAGGCGACTCAGCCAGCGCCGTCCCCCAGAGGCCGCCACTCTCTTTGGCAGGCTCAGAAAGAGTTAACCCAACCATCAGGCACAAAGAGCTAAGCGCTATATGGACTTATTTTTTTTTTTTTTTGGTAGGACACAAATCGAGGGGCCGTTCCTTCTGCCTGGGAGGAGGGAGTGGTGAAGACCAGAGGAATCCCAGAGGAGAAGACTTCTGAGATGGGGAGGGGAGAAATGGAACATCAGGCGGAGGAAACAGCCCAGACATCGCACTGGGACTTGAAAGCTCTTAGGCTGTATGAGGGGAGAAAACCAGAACTGGGGTTGGTTAGGGTTTTGGAGGGAAACACGGGGAGACGAGACAAAAAATAATAACTACTGTTACTTATTGAGGACTTTCTATGTGCTAGAATAAGAAAATCATAATAGCTAAGGCTAATAAAGTGCTAAGTGTCAGACACTGTCTTCAGCACTTTACACATAGTAACTTATTTAATCAATCGAAGAAAAGAACTTATTATTAACCAGGGACTCTGCATACATTATCTCTTTTAATTAGCCCAATGGGGTAGGTACTAGTACTATCCCTGTTTTAGAGATGAGGAAATCAACCTTAAGAGGCTAAACCACTTGCCTCTTATACAGCTAATGTCAGCACCTGGATTCAAACCCACGTCTGTATAACTCCAGAGCCTGATGCAACACACCTTATTTTCCAGGTGGATAAACTGATAATCAGAGAGAAATGACTTGCCTAAGATCCCTTGGCAAGTTTCAGCAAAGCCTAGTTCTAGAAACCCAGCCTCAAACCTTATCCATCTGTTTCTTTTTCTGAGTCTCTTTAGTCAAACCCACGTTGACTGGAGAAGGTGCTGTGTGTTGGAGAGGGCGAGGCACTCCTGGAGATGATGGGTCTATCAAACCCTACTCATGGGCACCCATGAAGGAAATAAAACCTGTGGTTCTAGACATTAATGTGCTTCAGGATTCCATTAGTCTCCTCCAGCTGCCACAAAATTCGTACCCTTCTGTGAACCCAAAATATCTGAGATAGGACTCAGTTAATTTAGAAGGTTGATTTTGCCAAGGTTAAGGATGTGCTCATGACACAGCCTCGGGAGGTCCCAACATGTGCCCAGGGTAGTCGGGGTACAGCTTGCTTTTATAAACTTTGGGGAGACATGAGACATCAATCAATATGTATAGGATGTTCGTTCGCTCGGTGTTTCCAGGTTATAAGTAGATAAGAAACAAAAAATGTTGCTTTCTTTTGAGTCCTTGATCAACCTTCCACTGAATACACAATTTAGTCTAGCTCAGTGAAGCTGCATTTTTACATAAACAATAGGGCAGAAGAAGCAATCGGATATGCATTTGTCTCCAGTGAGCCTCAGAGGGGTGACTTTAAGTTCTGTCTGCCCTTTGTCCACAAGGAATTTCCTTGTGTGAAAATTATGAGGAAGGTATGCAGCTGTTTATCTTTGTAGCTATCACATTTAAGAATAAAATGGTGGCCAGGCACGGTGGCTTATGCCTGTAATTCCAGTTCTTTGGGAGGCAGAGGCGGGCGGATCACCTGAGGTTAGGAGTTCCAGGCCAGCCTGACCAATGTGGCGAAACCCTGTCTCTACTAAAAATACAAAAGAAAATTAGCCAGACGTGGTGGCACACCTGTAATCCCAGCTACTGCGGAGGCTGAGGCAGGAGATTCGCTTGAACCTGGGAAGTGCAGATTGCAGTGAGCCGAGATTACACTACTGCACTCCAGCCTGGGCAACACAGTGAGACTCCATTTCAAAAAAGAAAAGAAAAGAATAAAATGGGAGGCAGGTTTGCCTGACATTGTTCCCAGCTTGACTTTTCCCTTGGCTTAGTGATTTGGGGGTCCTAAGGTTTATTTTCCTTTCACATCTCTCACATGCAGAATGCATTCACCCCATCCCAGTAGCCCAAACATCTTCACTCATTCTAGAATCAATTCTAACTCTGAAGTGTCATCTAAATTTCATCTATATTAGATATGGCTAAGACTTGAAGTTTGATTCATCCTCAGGCAAAATTCTTCTCAGCTTTCAAATACAATGTGGTAGGACAGGCATAGGACAGAATTACCAGTTCCAAAAGGGAGACACTGAAAAGAAGAACAAGGTGGCATGTCCCCAAAAGTGCAAAACCCAGCAAGGCAAATTCTATCCAGATCTGAAAGCTCTACAATAATCCTCTTGGTTGGATCCTCTGCCCTCCAGGCCCACTGGCTCAGCAATGCCGCTCTCCAGCCCTCGGCAGTGGCCAGCACCACAGCTCTTTGCCACAGCTCCCCACTCCAAGGCACTGGGCAGGGGCAGCCTGGCCTGCTTAAGGAGACCACCCTTTCACTCCCTGCCTCCCCAATGGCCCGCTGTGGTGGGAGTGGCAACCCTGATGATCTGTGAATCACTTAAAGGATGAAGCAAGCTGTATTGTCTGGTCCTACAGAACAGAATTCTGAAAGCCTGCCTTTGTTCATCCTATCTTTATTTTTTTTTTTGGTCTAAACTGGTAATGTCTTTGCTGATTTAAAAAAAAAAATCTCTCTTCCTGGCTCATGGGTTATTGTCCAGCCATACCCTTAGTGTCCTCTCCAGAAAACCTTTTTTATTTTTTCCAATATAAATAGGCTGATAATTTGCCAAATCTTCAAGTTCTGTTTCCTTTTTGCTTAGTGAATCCTTCCATTTATCTCTATCCACTCACATTTTATATAAGTACCAAGAAGCCAGGCCACATCTTTAACACTCTGAAAATCTCTCCAGCTGAATATCTAAGTTCATCACTTGCATTTTCTACTTTCCACAAAACACTAGAACACAGTTGGTGGTGGAGAAAACACAAACTCAAAGTGCTTTTTCCTCTTCTCTCACTCAACACAGCAATCAACGGAGAAGACTTCTGTGATCAAAGATGCAGGGGCTTACCCTACACACCAAGCAGCAACCGATTCAGACACTGTCCACCTATAGATAGCATCAGATTCCACAGGTTGAGGGCTCAGTTTCCAAGACTGGGCCCCCTTCAGATGCCAGACACAAGTCTAGGCCCTCAGAACTTCTGACTGACTGGCTTCCAGTTGGGGTTCCCAGGATGCCTCTTTGGGTTCAATTAATTTACTAGAGCAGCTCACAGAACGCAGGGAAGCACTTGCTTGCATAAACCCAGCGAGGCCTGTCTCTCCAGATTCTTCTCGGCCTCTCTGTGCAACATTTCTTCCTCAAGAGTGTGGGGTGGCTTGCTTCAGCACTACGTCTATTACATTGGAAAGATACAGATTAGCCTGGCCCCTGTGCAAGGATGACATGAAAATTCATAAAGCAGCCCATATTTTCAAAGTAAAAAATAAACAGTATAGGGCAGGACCCTCTCTACAATGAGAGTCGATGACCCGCAGTGAGATTACAGTCCTGCTGTAGGCAGGTGAAAGGAGGACAGAAGTTCAGATTCTGTTTCCTGACACCTGTTTCTGAAGCCTAAAGTACCCTAACATCGTAACAAAGGACTATAACAAGGGCTATGGGAGTTATGAGCCAGGAACCATGGAGAAAACCGATATACATAGATATCATAATATCACAGCAATTCAGCTGAGTCCTTTGCCATGTTGTAACTGGTATTGGAGTTCAGAGACCAATACCCCAAAATATGGTACTTTGACACATTAAACTGGAGAAGTCTCATGTTCTCTCTGACCTTTTCTTGCATGCTCCTGTCTCTCAATCCTTTGTCTCTCCCAAAGCACAGGATGAAATTGTTCTCTGAATTTCCCTTATCTGCCTAAAGTCTGGACCTGCCAAAGAAGACAACTGTCTCGGGTGCCTTCTCTGTTTTCATGAACTGCATTCATGTTGCGGGGAAGACTGAAGTTTGTCAACATACCTCGACAGACTTTTGTGGAAAACCATTGTCAGCTCTGTGGGCCAAAAGACTCTGTCCGAGGCCATTATATGTTCTTCAAGCCCACTGAATTCCCCTAAAAATCATTTACTATCGCCCCAAAATCATCCGCACTTCCCTATCTCCCCTTCCCCTAAGAAGTGGGGTATATAAACATCTGTACCCCAGTGGGATATTGGGCAATCACTCTGTGATTCTCTCCCATGCATGCTCATAAATTTGTATGCATTGTCTCCGGTTAATTTGCCTTTTGTGCGTTGATTTTTCAGTGAAACTTCAGAAGGCAAAGGGGAAGTCTTCCCTTAGCCCCTACACAAAAATAACCTTTCCTCCAGTTTCCAATAACATGTTCCTCATTTCCATCGTAGACCTCACTGGAATAGCTCTTAATATTCATATTTCTACTAATATTCTGTTCCTGATGATATATTCGTTCTCTAAGATGACAGAAGTTTTCTCTTCAGCTCTCTTTCTGTCTTCCTGAGCCCTGACCAGAATCTATTATTATAATTATAGGTAAATGTGGTCCATAATTATGGCTACAGTCCTAGAGCCATGAGACTAAAATTCTAGTCCCAGTTTTCTCTTCAACCAGCTCTGTGACTTTCTGGGACTGAGTTTCTGCTGAAAACTTGGCAACAGGAATGGCTGCCCCCAGTACATCTCACCCAGGAGCTGTGAGGAGCAATTGACATGATGGCAGTGAAATTTCTGTGACAAGTAGAAAATGCTGAAGTGCCATTCCTACCTGACTCTGTAGACAGGTCTCCTTGCAAAAGACATACAAACTCCATACTCGAAGTTCACTTCCATTTGCTGGCACTCAGCTGATCAATATTTAATCAGCATATAGCCCTGAAAATTGGGAGGTCGCTCACAAGACAAAAAGTCCAGTGGTTAATGCATGACCAAGGAGTCACAAAGGTCCCAGTGTAGTCTCATCCCACTCCCCCTCCCCACTTATCCACAGCAACGAGTATGTATACAACTTTGACTCTGTAGAAGCCTCTCCATGTATTTGTAAATAACGTATTTGTTATTTATAAAGAATATTAAGTCTCTACATAATCTTTGAAATATTCATAACATTTAACCTAGCAATTACATTTCTGGGAAACTACCCTTAAAAAATAATCTGCAATGCACACACAGATTTATGGACTAGAATGTTCATAATTGTGTTATTTAATAGTGAAAATATTAGAAACAACCTAAATATTCAACTGTGGAAGAAAAGTTCATAAATTATAGAATATCCATATGATGGATTATTATGCACCCACTTAAAATGATGGGAGTTTCTGCTTTGATGGTAGGTGAAAAAAGCAGGGTCCAAAATTACATTTAAGTGTGATCTCAGCTATGTGAATGAAAGACATTTTTAAAAAGACTAGAAGGAACTGTGCCAAAATGTTAGCAGTGGTTACCTCTGCATGGTTAAACTATGAATGACAGGGTTTTTTTTTTTGTTAGTTTGTTTTTGTTTTCCTGTTTGTGCTTTCTCTCTCTTTCATTCTGTACAATAATGAAGTACAGTCATTGTTGCTTAACAACACGGATACATTCTGAGACACATCATTAGGTGATTTCACCATGGGAATATCACAGAATGCACTTACATAAACCTAGATGGCTTAGCCTGCTATACAACTAGGCCATATGGTATAGCCTCTTCCTCCTGGGCTACAAACCTGTACAGCATGCTACTGTACTGAATACTATAGGCAACTGTAACACAAATGTAAGTGTTTATGTATCTAAACATAGAAAGTATAGTGCACTATGACTGGCTATGATGCCACTAGGGGACAGGAATGTTTCAGCCTTATGGGATCATGCATCTGGCCCCTCGCTGACTGAAATGTCATTATATGGTGCATAACTGTGTTACCTTAGTCATGGGAGGGTGGGTAAATGTTCAATACAGAAAGAAACACAAAAGGAGAAAGAATTGATCCTCGTATCTAAAACAGAAGAGCCTTACAAACTTGACCTCTGTATGTATGGTTGGCTTTCTCCTCTGATGATGGAAAAACTGAGCCGAAGTTACAGCAACCAGTTCCAGAATGTGGGATTTGAAGTGACACAGGTCACTGTTTAGCTAAAGTATACCATTAATATTACTCTTAGGAAGTGGCCATCCTGCCAGGGGTTAATTCCCTTTTCTGTCCTTTCTTAGCGGTGTGACCTTGGATCACTAAATTTTTCTGTGACATTGTTGTCTTATCTATAAAGGACAATAATAATGACAGCTTTTGTGGGGCTTAAATGGGTACTTAGAATAGCATCCATTACGTAGTAGGCAGTCAATAAATGCTAGCCAGTATGCCCCTCCTTCTACTGCTAATAAGTCCTGAGAGGTGGGGTATTACTTATAATGCCTGGCTTATGCTTTTAGTTGTATAATATGTGAGGGGTCTAATTATATACTTGTTCTCTAATTATTATCAATGATAATGGTCATGTTATCATCCCCTCACCCTAAATTGTGAGCCCCTTGTGAATAGGAGCTGGACCTTGTCCTTCACTCAGCCCTCCAGCATTTGGGAGGCACAATCAATGTTTAATCAAACAAATTAGAAGTTAAACAATTAATAATAATTATCTCATCCTGGCTCAGCACAAATTTCCAAGCCACTCATTGAAGAATCATCTTTGCTGAGTCCCTGCTATGGGAATAATATTGGATCTGTGATAACTCTGCTTTTGTGAAGCATTTTCTCAGCAACTCACTCTTTTCTTTAAAGGTCTGTTTATTTAGGTATACTTTACATATATTAACATTCTCCATGTGTTACATCTATGGTTCTATGAGTTTTGACAAGCACACACAGTGGAATAACCACTTGCACAGTCAAGATCACACCCAAAAACTTTCCTCCTATCTCTGCATTCAACCAGTCCCCTCACCCCTGGAATCACTGGTCTATTTTATGTCCTTCTCAAGTTGCCTTTTGCAGAATACCATGTAAATAGACCCACACAGGATGTAGACTCTGGATATATATTTTTTTCCTTAGCATAGTGCATTTAAGATTCATCTAGGTCATCACATTATCAGTATTTCCTTCCTTTTTATTGTTCAGTCGTACTCCATTGTGTAGACGTATCATTGTCAGTTCAGTCACCAGTGAAGGATATTTGGGTGTTTCAGTTTTTGATGATTATGAATAAAGTCACTACATATATAGGCAGGTTTTATGTGAACGCAGTCTTTCATTTCTGTAGGGTGAAAGCAATTCTACTGGGTATTGTGGTTAAGCATATGTTTAACTTTACAAGAAACTGCAAAAAATATTTTCCAAAGTGGCTGTGCAATTTTGCCTTCCCACAAGCAAGGTATGAAAGTTCCAGTTGCTCTGCATCCTTGTCAGCACTTGGTATTGCCAGTTCTTTTGATTTTAGCCATGGTAATGGATGTACAGCTGCTTAGCAATTACCTTGCTCTTCAAATACTCCATGAGGTA
This sequence comes from Sapajus apella, assembly GCF_009761245.1. Classification (NCBI taxonomy): domain Eukaryota; kingdom Metazoa; phylum Chordata; class Mammalia; order Primates; family Cebidae; genus Sapajus; species Sapajus apella. Next base: position 2,542,732 of record NW_022437050.1, on the reverse strand, counting down.
GCCAGGTAGGATGATTGTATCCATTTTGATGAAAGGAATTAAAGCCTAAGTAGAGTCTTTTAGTTAGGTTTTATGGATATGTTAAAGACTTCAGTCTTATTTCTGTGTTTTTTTTTTTAAATAATTCACAAGAGAAACCCTGGAAAACTCACAACATTCTTGAAATCACTCATTCAGCAAGTGTTCCTTGAGTACCTGTTATGTGCCCGGCATTTGCTAGAATCTACAGAGTCTGAGATAAGGTTTCCACTATAACGATTACAGTAGGGGGAGGGGAGTAAAGGAAAGGAGCTGGTAGGAACTGGCAAGAAACTTAAGCGACCCACTACAGAGGGGGATCAAGTTTCTTCACATGTGACTTGTGTCCTTTGATTTGTCAACATTGGGTACTGTCCTCAATGTGGTGCATAGTAACAACTATCATGTATGGAGCACCCTGATTGGTTCCAAGCACAGCGCCTACATCATGTCATTTAATGCCTGTAACAGTCCCATGAAGAGATATTAGGTTAAACCATGAATAAGTGTTGATTTTGTAGGTCAGAAACAGTTAAATATAGATAACGTCATATGGTTCAACTGAATAATGATAGTTACTATTGATTGGACAAGGCTTACAATGTGTCTAGTGCATTATCTCATTTTATCCTCTCTGGTAGGTACTATTGATACTCCTACTTTTCAGGTGAGGCAACTGAGGCTGGAGGCAATGGTACAACAGGAACTAGAAAATATTCATAAGGTAGCCAGGTTGGAGCCAAAGCCTGGATTCAAACCGCAATGTAACATTAAAGTCACTGTTTCTAACCACAGTGCTACTCTTGATATTACCATAGATGAGCAAACTGAGGCCTGAAGAGGTGATATTGCCGGAGGGGGCCATGGACTGTCATGCCCAAGGTTCATGGGTCATCCCAGCTTCAAACTCCTGGCCAAATAAGTTTTTCTCATTGTCTCCTTGTCACTCTGGAAATTGGCCTGAATTCAGAAGGCCTGTCCTTGGAAACACTTATATCTGAATGACGCCCCCTCAGCTCAAAGAACAGCCAGGAAAGAGGCATCGCACCTGTTTGCTCCCATATGACCCTAATAGAAACTTTTTTAAAAACATTAATAAACTTTATTTTTAGAGAAGCTTTAGGTTCATAGCAAAATTGAGAAGATAGTATAGAGAGTTCCCATATATCTGCTGGCACACATAAACAAAACCTCTCCCCAACTATCTACCTCTCGCACCATAGATCTGTTACAATTGATGAACTTATATCTACACATCATAACCCCAAATTCATAGTTTACCTTTGAATTTCAATAAATGTATGCCATGTATCCACCATTACAGTGACATATGGAATAGTTTCACTGCCCTCAAAATCCTCTATGCTCTGTCTATTCATTCCTTCCTCCCCACTAATTCTTGGCCACTACTAATCCTTTTTACTGTCTTCACAGTTTTGCCTTTTCCAGAATGCATACAGCTGGAATCATACAGCATGAAGCCCTTTCAGACTGGCTTCTTTCACTTAGTCATTGGCATCTAAGTCTCCTCTATGTCTTTCATGGCTTGATAGATTACTTGTTTATTCAATTTTCTATACATACTGCAGTTTATACATGAATTCCCCTACTAAAAGTGCTTCCAAGCTTTTGGCAATTATGAATAAAGCTATATTATGAATAAACATTGGTGTGCAGATTCTTGTGTGGATGTAAGTTTTCAATTCATTTAGGTAACTACCAAGGAGCTTGATTGCTGGATGGTAAAATAAGATATGTTGAGTTGTATAATAAACTACCAGACTTTGGTGAGGCACGGTGGCTCACGCCTGTAATCCCAGCACTTTGGGAGGCCTAGGTGGGTGGATAACCTGAGGTTGGGAGTTCGAGACCAGCCTGGCCAACATGGTGAAACCCCGTATTTACTAAAAGTACAAAAATTAGCCAGGGGTGGTGGTGCATACCTGTAATTTTAGCTACTCAGGAGACTGAGGCAGGAGAATTGCTTGAACCTGGGTGGCTGAGGTTGCAGTGAGCTATCATGCCACTACAGTCTAGCCTGGCAACAGAGCAAGACTCCATCTCAAAAAAATAAAAATAGAAGCTACTAAGGAGAGGACCTAAGATGGCCAACTAGGAACAGCTCAGGATTGCAGCTCCCAGTGAAAGCGCAGAGGGTGAGTGGACGCCGCATTTCCAGATGGACTTTTATTGCCCGCAGACCAGGAGATTCCCAGGCGGAGGAGCCCCACAGGTCACCAGAGCAGCTGTTTTGGCCTGTGAGGCTGTTTTGGCCGGCGCGGCTGCTTTGCCAGTGCCCTGGCGCAGTGGTTCTCCATACAAAATACACTGGTCCGGGTGCCCTTTTAGCTGGCAATTGGAGACCTGAGAAGGCAGATTGCCCATTCATCTGATTTAAAAAGGAACTGAAACAGGGAGCCAGGCCAGCAGATTCCTGGGCAAAAAACTGCCACAAATCTCAGCACCGCCGTTTCAGCCAAAGCAGTGAGTTGCCGCACGGGAAACCACACAGGTCCCGGTGCCTTTTCAACAGGCGACTGAAACACCTGGGCGAGAGTCAACCATTCAACTGAAAAAAAAAACAAAAAAAAAACAGACTCTGAGTCAGGGAGTCAGGTAATCAGACTTGGCTGGACCCACCCCAACAACAACAACAAAAAAACAGCAATTGAAAACGCTCTGGGTTGAGAGTTTCACAGCAAGCACAGGTGAACCCGGGATGGTCCAGCTCTGTGGGGGAGGGGCGTCCGCCATTACCAAGACACTCCACCACTATGGAGGTAGTCCACCATCGCTGAGGCAGCCCACCATTGCTGAGGCAACCTGCCATTACAGAGAGAGTCCACCATTACAGAGGTGGGCCACCATTGCCGAGGCAGTTCTAACTACACCAATATAAACAGGAATGCAGGGAAGATCACACAGCAGCTGGGTGGAGCCCACAGCAGCTCAGCAAAGCCTCTGCAGGCAGACAGTGACTAGGCTGCCTCCTCGCTGGGAAGGGCAGCCCTGAAAAAAAAAAGGCAGCAGCATAACAGAAACTCATAAATAAAGCCCTAACTCTCAGGACAGAGCACCTGAGGGAAAAAAAAAAAAGGAGTTTATGAGTTCTTTGCAGCAGACCTAAACGTACCTGCCCAGCAACTCTGAATGAACAACAGAGCTCACAGCTCATCACTTGAGCTCCAATAAAGGACAGACTGTCTCCTCAAGCAGCTCCCTGACCCCCCTATGTCCAAAGAGTCACCTCATAAAGGAGAGAACAGACTGACATTTGGCGGGTATCCTTCTGGGACAAAGATAGCAGAAGAAGAAACTGGTAACAACCCTTACTGTTCTGCAACTGCTGCAGGTGATCCCCAGGCAAGCAGGGCCTGGAGTGGACCTCAGCAGACCTACAGCAGAGGGGCCAGACTGTCAGAAGGAAAACCAAGAAACAGAAGTAACTTCATCATCCACAAACTGGAAGTTCACCCAGAGACCCAATCTGAAAGTCAGCAACTACAAAGACGACAGGGGGATAAATCCACAAAGATGGGAGGAAGCCAGCGCAAAAAGGATGAAGACACCCGAAACCAGAACACCTCTCCTCCTACAAGGGATCACAACTCCTCACCAGCAAAGGAACAAGGCTGGATGGAGAATGAGTGTGATGAAATGACAGAATCAGACTTCAGAAGGTGGGTAATAAGAAACATCTGTGAGCTAAAAGAACATGTTCTAACCCAATGCAAAGAAACTAAGAACCTTGAAAAAAGATTTGATGAAATGCTAACAAGAATGGACAAAATAGAGAGGAATATAAGTGAATTGATGGAGCTGAAAAACCCAACACGAGAACTTCGTGAAGCATGCACAAGTTTCAACAGCTGAATTGACCAAGCAGAAGAAAAGATATCAGAGGTCGAAGATCAATGTAATAAAATAAAATGAGAAGGCAAGAATAGAGAAAAAAGGGTAAAAAAGGAATGAACAAAGTCTCCAAGAAATGTGGGACTATGTGAAAAGACCTAATCTACGTTTGATAGGTGTACCTGAATGTGACAAAGATAATGAATCCAAGCTGGAAAACACTCTTCAGGATATAATCCAAAAGAACTTCCTCGACCTAGCAAGGCAGGCCAATATTCAAGTCCAGGAAATACAGAGAACACCACGAAGATATTCCTCAAGAAGAACAACCCCAAGGCACATAATCATCAGATTCATCAGGGTTGAAATGAAGGAGAAAATGCTAAGGGCAGCCAGAGAGAAAGATCGGGTTACCCACAAAGGGAGGCCCATCAGACTCACAGAAGATCTCTCAGCAGAAACCCTATAAGCCAGAAGAGAGTGGGAGCCAATATTCAACATCCTTAAAGAAAAGAACTTTCAACCCAGAATTTCATATCCAGCCAAACTAAGCTTCATAAGTGAGGGAAAAATTAAATCCTTTGCAAACAAGCACCAGGCCTACTTTACAAGAGCTCCTGAAAGAGGGTCTACACATAGAAAGGAACAACCAGTACCAGCCACTCCAAAAACATGCCAAATGGTAAAAAGCATCAACACAATCAAGAATCTGCATCAACTAACGGGCAAAACAGCCAGCTAGCATCAAAATGGCAGTATCAAATTCACACATAACAATATTAACCCTAAATGTAAATGGACTAAATGCCCCAATCAAAAGACATAGACTGGCAAATTGGATAAAAAGCCAAAACCTATCAGTGTGCTGTATCCAGGAAACCCATCTCACATGCAAGGATACACAAAGGCTCAAAATAAAGGGATGGAGGAAGATTTACCAACCAAATGGAGAGCAAAAAAAAGCAGGAAGGAGTTGCAATTCTCGTCTCTGATAAAATAGACTTTAAAGCAACAAAGATCAAAAGAGACAAAGAAGGACAGTACATAATGGTAAAAGGATCAACGCAACAAGAAGAGCTAACGATCCTAAATATATACGCACCCAATACAGGAGCAACCAGATACATAAGGCAAGTTCTTAATGACTTACAAAGAGACTTAGACTCCCACACAATAATAGTGGGAGACTTTAACACCCCATTGTCAATATTAGACAGATCGACAAGACAGAAAACTAACAAGGATATCCAGGACTTGAACTCAGACCTGGACCAAGCAAACCTAATAGACATTTACAGAACTCTCCACCCCAAATCCACAGAATATACATTCTTCTGAGCCACATCACACCTTCTCTAAAATTGACCATGTAATTGGAAGCAAATCACTCCTCAGCAAATGCAAAAGAATGGAAATCATAACCAACAGTCTCTCAGACCACAGTGCAATGAAGCTAGAACTCAGAATGCAGAAACTAACTCAGAACTGCACAGCTTCTTGGAAACTGAGCAACTGGCTCTTGAATGTTGACTGGATAAACAATGAAATGAAGGCAGAAATAAAGATGTTCTTCAAAACGAACGAGAATGAAGACACAACATATCAGAATCTCCGGGACACATTTAAAGCAGTCTCTAGAAGAAAATATATAGCAATAAGTGCCCACATGAGAAGCAAGGAGAGGCTGGGCATGGTGGCTCACGCCTGTAATCCTAGCACTTTGGGAGGCTGAGGTGGGTGGATCACCTGAGGTCAGGAGTTCAAGAGAAGCAAGGAGAAATCGAAAATTGACACTCTATCATCGAAATTGAAAGAGCTACAGGAGCAAGATCAAAAAACTCAAAAGCTAGCAGAAGACAAGAAATAACTAAGATCAGAGCAGAACTGAAGGAGATAGAGACACAAAAAACCCTTCAAAAAATAAATATATCCAGGAGCTGGTTTTTCAAAAAGATCAACAAAATAGACAGACCACTAGCCAGATTAATAAAAAAGAAAAGACAGAATAACCAAATTGATGCCATTAAAAAACGATCAAAGGGATATCACCACAGATTCCACAGAAATTCAAACCACCATCAGAGATTATTACAAACAACTCTATGCACATAAACTAGTAAACCTGGAAGATATGGATAAATTCCTGGACATGCCTCCTTCCAAGCCTAAACCAGGAAGAAGTCGAAACCCTGAATAGACCAATAACAAGGTCTGAAGTTGAGGCAGCAATTAAAAGCCTACCACCCAAAAAAAGCCCAGGTCCAGATGGGTTCACAGCCGAATTCTATCAGACATACAAAGAGGAGCTGGTACCATTCCTTCTGAAACTATTCCAAATAATCCAAAGAGAGGGAATCCTTCCCAAATCATTTTATGAGACCAACATCATCCTGATACCAAAACCCGGCAGAGACTCAAGAAGAAAAGAAAACTTCAGGCCGATATCCATGATGAACATAGATGCAAAAATCTTCAATAAAATACTGGCAAACTATTGCAACAGCACATCAAAAAGCTTATTGACCATGATCAAGTAGGCTTCATCCCAGGGATGCAAGGCTGGTTCAACATATGCAAGTCTATAACATAATTCACCACATAAACAGAACCAAAGACAAAAACCACATGATTATCTCAATTGATGCAGAGAAGGCCTTTGACAAAATTCAACAACATTTTATGCCAAAAACCCTCAACAAGCTAGGTATTGATGGAACATATCTCAAAATAATAAAAGCTATTTACAACAAACCAACAGCCAATATCATACAGAATGGGCAAAAACTGGAAGCATTCCCCTTGAAATCTGGCACTAGACAAGGATGCCCTCTCTCACCACTCCTATTCAATATAGTGCTAGAAGTTCTAGCCAGAGCAATCAGGCAAGAAAAAGAAATAAAGGAGGAAGTCAAATTGTCTCTATTTGCAGACGACATGATTGTATATCTAGAAGACCCCGTCTTCTCAGCCCCAAATCTCCTGAAACTGATAAGCAACTTCAGCAAAGTCTCAGGATACAAAATCAATGTGCAAAAATCACATGCATTCCTATACACCAATAACAGGCTTAACGAGAGCCAAATCAAGAACAAACTGCCATTCACAATTGCTACAAAGAGAATAAAATACCTAGGAATACAACTAACAAGGAATGTAAAGGACCTCTTCAAGGAGAACTGCAAACCACTGCTCAGCAAAATAAGAGAGGACACAAATAGATGGAAAAACATTCCATGTTCATGGTTAGGAAGAATCAATATTGTGAAAATGGCCATACTGCCCAAAGTAATTTACAGATTCAATGCTATCCCCATCAAGCTACCAATGACCTTCTTCAAAGAGCTGGAAAAAAAACACCTTAAATTTCATATGAAACCAAAAGAGAGCCCGCATAGCCAAGTCAATTCTAAGCGAAAAGAACAAAGCGGGAGGCATCACACTACCGGACTTCAAACTATATTACAAGGCTACAGTAATCAAAACAGCATGGTACTGGTACCAAAACAGAGATATAGACCAATGAAACAGAACAGAGGCCTCGGAGGCAACACAACATATCTACAACCATCCGATCTTTGACAAACCTGACAAAAACACGCAATGGGGAAAGGATTCCCTGTTTAATAAATGGTGTTGGGAAAACTGGCTAGCCATGTGCAGAAAGCAGAAACTGGATTCCTTCCTGACACCTTACACTAAAATTAACTCCAGATGGATTAAAGACTTAAACATAAGACCTAACACCATAAAAACCCTAGAAGAAAATCTAGGCAAAACCATTCAGGACATAGGCATAGGCAAGGACTTCATGACCAAAATACCAAAAGCATTGGCAACAAAAGCCAAAATAGACAAATGGGACCTAATCAAGCTCCACAGCTTCTGCATGACAAAAGAAACAGTCATTAGAGTGAATCGGCAACCAACAGAATGGGAAAAAATTTTTGCAGTCTACCCATCCAACAAAGGGCTGATATCCAGAATTTGCAAAGAACTAAAACAGATTTACAAGAAAAAAACAAACAAGCCCATTCAAAAGTGGGTGAAGGATATGAACAGACACTTTACAAAAGAAGACATACATGAGGCCAACAAACATATGAAAAAATGCTCATCATCACTGGTCATCAGAGAAATGCAAATCAAAACTACATTGAGATACCATCTCACGCCAGTTAGAATGGCAATCGTTAAACAATCTAGAGACAACAGATGCTGGAGAGGATATGGAGAAATAGGAACACTTTTACACTGTTGGTGGGAGTGTAAATTAGTTCAACCATTGTGGAAGGCAGTGTGGTGATTCCTTAAGGACCTAGAAATAGAAATTCCATTTGACCCAGCAATCCCATTACTGGGTATATATCCAAAGGATTATAAATCGTTCTACTATAAGGACACATGCACACGAATGTTCATTGCAGCACTGTTTACAACAGCAAAGACCTGGAACCAACCCAAATGCCCATCAATGATAGACTGGACAGGGAAAATGTGGCACATATACACCATCGAATATTATGCAGCCATCAAAAGCGATGAGTTCGTGTCCTTTGCAGGGACATGGATGAATCTGTAAACCATCATTCTCAGCAAACTGACACAAGGGCAGAAAATCAAATACCGCACGTTTTCACTCACAGGCGGGTGTTGAACAATGAGAACACATGGACACAGGGAGGGGAGCACTACACACTGGGGTCTGTTGGGGGGAAATAGGGGAGGGAGAGTGGGGGATAGGGAGTTGGGGAGAGATAGCATGGGGAGAAATGCCAGATATAGGTGAATGGGAGGAAGGCAGCAAATCACACTGCCATGTGTGTACCTATGCAACTATCTTGCATATTCTTCAAATGTACCCCAAAACCAAAAATCCAATTAAAAAAAAAGGAAAAAAAAAAGGTACTAAGTTTTGGGCAATAGATGTTGCAGCAATAGGTATCCCGACACTCTTCAAATTATACTTTTTCTTCAACTCTATTTAACCTCTATGTTTTAAAGTTGTTTCAGTATACCTCAATACATAAATATCCTGACTCAAAAAAAATAAATAAATAAATAAATAAAATAAACTGCCAGTCTGTCTTTCAAAGTAGCTGTACCATATTGCATTTTCACCAGCAGTGAATGAGAATTCCTATTGCTCCACATGCTCACCAACAATTTGATCTTGTAAGTGTTTTGTATTTGGGCCTTTGTAATAGGTATGTAGTGGTATCTTCCTGTTTTAATTAGCAATTCCCTAATAGCATATGATATGAACATCTTTTTATATGCTTATTTTCCATCTCTGTATCTTCTTTGGTAAGGTATCTGTCCAGGTTTGTTTGCCTATTTTTTATTTGGGTTGCTAATTTTCTTATTGTTGAGTTTTAACAGCTCTTGATATATTTTGGACAACCGTTCTTCATCAGATATGTTTTCTGCAAATATTTTCTCCCAATTCATGGCTTGTGTTCTCTTTCTTTTGATATTGTCATCACAGAGCAGAAGTTTTTACTTATTTGTTATTATTATCACTGTTATTTTTTTAGACAAGAGCTGGCTCTCTCACCCCGGCTGGAGTGCAGTCATGCACTCTTGGTTCACTACAACCTCTGCTTTCTGGGCTCAGGCTATCCTCCCACCTCAGCCTCCTGAGTTGCTGGGACTATAAGGCACGTGCCACCATGACTGGTTAATTTTTGTGTGTCTACATTTTTTTTTTCTTGAAACCAAGTTTCGCCTTGTTGCCCAGGTTGGTCTTGAACTTGGGAGCTCAAGCAATCCATCCACCTTGGCCTCCCAAAGTGATAGGATTACAGATAGAAGCCACCACGCCCAGCTGAAAGTTTTTAATTTAATGAAGTCCAGTTTATCATTTGTTTCTTGCAGGAATCATGCCTTTGATGTTGTATCTAAAACATCACCATACCCAAGATCATTTAGGCTTTCTCCTACATTATTTTCAAAGAGTTTCACAGTCTTGCATTTTATATTTAGGCCTATGATCCATTGTAAGTTAATTTTTTGAAGAGCGTAAGATCTGTCTCTAGAAGAATTTTTTTTTACATGTGGGTGTCTAATTTTCTTTGTTGAAATGACTATCTTTACTCCATTGTATTTGCCTTTGCCTTATTGTCAGGTTTGTATTTTATGAGTTTATTTTGGGGTTCTGTTACTGCTCATTAATCTATTTGTCTATTCTTCCTCCAACACCACAGTCTTGACCACTATAGCTTTATAGTAAGGCTTGCTGGGTCGGTCCTCCAACTTTGTTCTTCAATATGGAGTTGGCAATGCTGGGTCTTTACCTCTCCATATAAACTTTAGAATCAGTTTGTTGATATCCACAAAATAACTTGCTTAAAAAAAAAAAAGTCTCATTTTCTGTCTCATTTATATCCACAAAATAACTTGCTTTTAAAAAAAAAGAAAAGTCTCATTTCCACCCAGGCTGGAATGCAGTGGCATGATCTTTGCTCAGTGCAATCTCTGCCTCCAGGGTTCAAGCCATTCTAGTGCTTCAACCTCCCAAGTAGCTGGGATTGCAGGGACTCACCACCACACCCAGCTAAATTTTGTGTGTGTGTGTGTGTATTTTTAGTAGAGATGGGGTTTTGCCATGTTGGCCAGGTTGGTCTCAAACTTCCTGGCCTCGAGTGATCTGCCCACCTTGGTGTCCCAAAGTGCTGGGATTATAGGCATGAGCCACGGCACCCCGCTGGTTTTTGTTTTTTTGTTTTGTGTGTGTGTGTGTGTATAATTATGTTAAATCTACAGATCAAGTTAGGAAGAATTGGTATCTGGACAATAATAATAATGTCTTCATATTTGGAACATGGAATAGCTCTCTATTTAGTTCTTTTACATATTTCATTAGCATTTTGTAGTCTTTCTCATTTAGATCTTGTACATATTTTGTTAGATTTATACCTAAGCATTTCATTTTGGGGAAGGTGCTAATATAAATGGTGTCTTAGTCTGTTTTCTGTTGCTTGCAACAAAATACCTGAAAACTGGGTAATTGATAAATAAATGTACTTGTTAGAATTGTGGAGGCTAAGAAGTCCAGAGTTGATAAGCAGCATCTGGTGCAGGTCATCTTGCTGGTGGGGACTCTCTGCAGAGTCCCAAGGTGACACAGGGTACACACAGTGAGAGGACTGAGCATGCTAGCCCAGTTCTCTCCTCCTCTTATAAGCCACCAGTCCCTTCCATGATAACCCATTAATCCATGAATAGATTAATTCATTCATGAGGGCAAAGCCTCTTAAAAGTCCCACCTCTTGCTACTGCCACACTGTGGATTAAATTTCAACATGAGTTTTTGAGGGGACAAACATTTAAACCAAAGCAAATGGTCATATGCTTTTAATTTCAAATTCCAGTTGTTCACTGCTGGAGTATAAACAAGTGACTAACTTTTGCATATTAACTCTGTATCTTGTAACCTTGCTATAATTACATATTAATTCCAAGAGTAGTGGTTTGGGTTATTTTGTTTGTTTGTTTGTTTGTTTTGGTCAATTCTTGGAAATTTTCTTTTTTTTTTTTTAGGCAACTGTCACTCTGTTGCCCAGGCTGGAATGCAGGGCTCCATCTTGACTCACCACGACCTCGGCCTCCTGGGTTCCAGCGATTCACCTGCTTCGACCTCCAAAGTAGCTGGGATTACAGGTATGTACCACCATGCCCAGCTAATTTTTTGTAATTTTCGTAGAGACAGAGTTTCACTATGTTGGCCAGGCTGGTCTTGAACTCCTGGCCTCAAGCGATATGCCTGCCCCAGCCTCCCAAATGCTGGGATTATACAGGCGTGAGCCACCATGCCCATCGAAAGTATTTTTTAAAATCTCCAAGTGTCTGGGGATTTTCCAGCTGTTTTTCTGTTATTGATTTCTAATTTCATTCAGTTGAAATCTGACTGTGGCCATTATATATTTTCTATTGTTTTAAATTTGTTAAGGTGCATTTTATGGCTCAGAATAGGGTTTATCTTGGTGAATCTTCCATGCCATCTTGAGAATGTATAATATCTGTTGTTGAATGAAGTTCTATCGAGTTTCACTACGTCTTTACTGATATTCTGCCTGCTTTATCCATCCGTTACTTATAGAGGAATATTGAGGCCCCCAACTATAACAGTGCCTTCATCTATTTCTCCATGTTGTTCTATCAGCTTTTTTTTTTTTTTTTTTTGAGACGGAGTTTCACTCATGTTACCCAGGCTGGAGTGCAATGGCGCGATCTCGGCTCACTGCAACCTCTGCCTCCTGGGTTCAGGCAATTCTCCTGCCTCAGCCTCCTGAGTAGCTGGGATTACAGGCACGCACCACCATGCCCAGCTAATTTGTTGTATTTTTAGTAGAGATGGGGTTTCACCATGTTGACCAGGATGGTCTCGATCTCTTGACCTCGTGATCCACCCGCCTCGGCCTCCCAAAGTGCTGGGATTACAGGCTTGAGCCACCGCGCCCGGCCTCTATCAGCTTTTGCCTCACATAGTTTGATGCTCTCTATCAGGTGCACACACTTTAAGGACTGTTACGTCTTCTTGAAATATTGACACTGTCATCATTATATAAAGTCCCCCTTGATTCCTGCAACATTCCTTGCTCTGAAGTCTGCTGTGTTACACTACTCTCACTTTTGATTAGTATTAGCGAGTGTATTTTTCTCTATCCCTTTCCTTTTAATCTATGTGTCTTTACATTTAAAGTGAGTTTCTTACTGATGACATATAGTTGAGTCTTCTTTTTTGATTTACTCTGAACTGTCTTCTGATCAATATATTTAGAACTCTGACATCGAAAGTGATTATTAATATAGATGAAATATTACCTATCATATTTGTTACTGTCCTCTATTTCTTGCCCTTATTCTGTGCTCTTATTTTTGTCTTTCATATTTTCTCTGTCTTTTGTGGCTTTGAGCAGTATAATGATTCTATTTCTCTCATTTTTTAGCATACCAATTATACCCCTTTTTCTAGTAGTTGTCCTGGGGTTTGTAAAATACATTTGCAACTATTCCAAATCCACTTTCAAATAACACTGTACCACCTACTTTGTAGTGTGAATACCTTAAAATAACAAAATAGTCCTAATTCCTCCTATTCTTTGTATTATTGCTGTGATTCATTTCTCTGAGAGATAATCATGCACACATATATATAAACATTTATAATTGAATGCATCATTGCTATTACCATTTTGAACAAAATGTTATCTCTTAGAGGAATTAAGAATAGGAAAAATAAAAGTTTCAATTTTACTTTCATGTATTTATTTTCTGTTGCTCATTTTTCTTTATGTAAATCTGAGTTTCTGACCCTATATCAATTTCTTACTCTCTGAAGAACTTTTTAAAAATATTTCTTGCAAGGCAGGTTTATTGGCAACAAATTCCTTCAATTTCTGTTTGAAAAAGTCTTTATGTCTCCCTAGCTTTTGTTGTTGTTGTTGTTGTTTTTTGTTTTGAGACAGTTTTGCTCTGTTGCCCAGGCTGGAATGCAGTGGTGCAATCTGGCTCACGCCCCCAGGGTTCAAGCGATTCTCTTGCCTCAGCCTCCCAAGTAGCTGGGATTATCCCGGCTAATTGTTTTTTTGTATTTAATAGAGATGGGGTTTCATCGTCGTTACTAAGGCTGTTCTTGAACTCCTGACCTCAGATGATTCACTCACCTCGGCCCCCCAATATGCTGGGATTACAGGTGTGAGCCATGGCACTCCAGCCTCTCCTTCGCCTTTTGAAGAATTCTGTACCATGGTGTAGAAAATTCTGGGTTGGTGGGATTTTCTCTTAACACTTTAAATATTATACTCAATTCTCTTCTTGCTTGCGTGGTTTCTGAAAAGTGAGGTCCAATTTTTTGCTCTTCCTTAAGTAAGGTGGTTTTTTATTCCTAGCTTCTTTCAAGATTTTGCTTTTGTGTTTGATTTTCAGAAGTTTGATTATGATATGCCTAGGTATAGTTTTTCATTTGGTTGTTCGTTTTAACATATTCCTTGTGTGTGACTAGATGTCGCTGTTTCTTTTTTGTTTGTTTAGCATATATCCTGCGTGGTGTTCTCTAAGCTTTCTGGATCTGTGGTTTGGTGTCTGGCATTAATATGGGGAAATTCACATACTGCTTCTGTTCCTTTCTCTTTTTCTTCTCCTCCTGGTGTTTTCATTGTGCGCATCTATATCTTTTGTGCTTACCTTATAAATCTTGGGTACTCTGTCTTATTTTTTCAGTCTTTTCTTCTCTTTGCTATTCAGTTTTGGAAGTTTCTATTTTCATATCCTCAAGCTCAGAGATTTTTTTTCTTAGCCATGTTCAGTCTACTCATTAGCCCATCATAGATTCTTCATTTCTTAACAGTGCATTTAATCTCTAACATTTCTTTCTCTTAGAATTATTTCATCTCTGTTTACATTATCTATCTGTTCTTGCATACTATCTCTTTTTCCATTAAAGCCCTCAGCATATTAATCATATTTAAAATTTTTTTCAGTTGACTGGGCATGGTGGCTCATGCCTGTAGCCCCAGCACTTTGGGAGGCCAAGGCAGGCAGATGGCCTGAGGTCAGGAATTCAAGACCAGCCTGGCCAACATGGTGAAACCCTGTCTCTACTAAAAACAACAAAAATTAGCTGGGTATGGTGGCATGTGCCTATAATCCTAGCTACTCAGGAATTTGAGGCAGGAGAATAGCTTGAATCTGGGAGGCAGTTGTTGCAGTGAGCTGAGATCACGCCACTGTACTCCAGCCTGGGCAACAGACTGAGACTCTGTCTCAAATAAATAAAAATAAAATAAAATTTTTCAGTTGACAATTCCAACTTCCAGGCCATATCTGACTCTGGTTCTGGTGCTTGTTCAGTCTCTCAAACTGTGTTTTTTAAATTTTAGTGTGCCTTTTAATTTTGTGTTAAAGGTAGACATACTCTACTGGGTAAAAAGAACTATGGTAAATAGTCTTTTAGTAAGGTTGTGGTAAGGTATGGGGGAAAGAGAAGTGTTCTGTAGTCCTGTGATTAGGTCTCAGTCTTCTGGTGAGCCTGTGCTCATGGACTGTGAACTTCACAAGTGCTTCTCATCCTCCACCCCAACTTAAGTGGGATGAAATGGCTAGAGGGAGTGAGAGTTGAGTATTCTTCTGTCCCCCAGGTAGGTTAGGCGCTGCTGAAACCCCAGCAGGTTAGGGCTCTGATAAAATAGCTTCTCCTGAGGGCAAGCCTTAAGAACAGAATGCTCCGGCCTGTTTCAAAATGATTCTTTTTGACTTTCTCCTCCCAGAGTAAAAGGGGATTTTTCTCAGATATTCACTTTGAAAATCTAGTGGAGTTTCTGGAGGTAAAACCCACAAAAGTGTGGGAAGCTTCTATGACTGGGTCCCCCTAGAGTTTTCACTCTCAGAATTATCCATACTGAGTCTCTAGCAGTTTGTCAATTACAGTTCCAGTTTTCTTCCCCCAGCACCTCCCAGGAGGTTCCTGCTGGTGGGTTTCTGCTCTGATAAGTTGTGATTCTCTGTATCTGTCTGTTAGTCCAATTTTGTGGGCAGCAGTCAGCCATGTCACCTCACTTCCCTTTTGGATCTAAGAAGAGCTGATAAAAGTTTGTTAAGCTTTTACTTGTTGTTAGGACAGAGGGGTGACTTCTAAGCTCCTTCCATGCATGACTAGAAACCGGAAGTCAAATATTTTTAATAGATAATCATGCAAAATATATCATGGGAGCCAGCTTCCTGCAGCTGTTTCCCTTCCTCAGCTAGCAGCCACCCTTCCCCAGGTGGTTTTCCCCTTTTCCTGATAAAGCCTTGGTGGGATTTAGAGATTACACCAACCTTTCCAGGCATTTCACTTTATTATCTTATTTGATCCATTCAAAAAGCCATATGAACTGGGTGTTAGGATCCCATTTCACAGAAGAGAAAACTGGCATTTTAGGGGTGAACAACTTCCCCAAGGTCACATGGCCAGGACACAAGTCCAAGAGGGAAAAGAAGGAAAAAAAGGTAGAACCGTAGTGTGGATGTTTTCTCCCATGGGGGTGACATGTGGATACAGATCTAAGAGCAGGCACATTTTGCATTTATGGCCACACCCAAGGGACATTTGGGTCTATGAATTTTTCATTCAGCTGTATGCAAAGCGCTATGACTTGGCCTGAAAACAGAGGTGCCCTGGGTAAGAGCCCCTGCCTTCTATAGCCTCACTGGCCCAAGTGTGCTCCACGGATCAGCAGCATCAGCAGAACCTGGAGCCTATTAGAAATGCAGACTCTCAATCCCCAACCAGACCTCCTGAATCAGAAGCTGCATTTTAATAAGATCCAAAAGAACTCAAGGTGATTTGGCTGTTACTTAAAGTCTGAAAAGCATTGCTAGGAGATAGTCCTAACTTGATTTTACATACGGTAAGAGAAAACAAGTGTTTTCCTGGAATGGAAGCTAAGGATTGGGAAAGCCCAGAAAAAGGAGAGATTGGGTATAAACAAGGACTGTAGAAGGCTTCATGAAGGAGGGGTTTTGAAGTAGAGCCTTGAAGCAGGAAAGTGCATATGAACAAAGGTACGGAGATGGGAAATGTTTAGTGTTTGAAGAAAGGCAAATGGCCTCATGTGACCAGAGGGAGAGAGTGGGAGGTGAAATTAAGAAGAAATAGGAACAAATGGTAAAGGATGTTTTCTGTATAGATAATAAAGCAGGTGGAATTCCCCAGGTCAGGGGCCATGAGCTAGTGTCGTGTGGGCCGACACAGTGTTTTAAAAATAATTTGGATTGTAGTTGTGTCCGAAATATTTTCAAAATGTTAAAAATTTAATTATCATAAAAATACTTAGTGAGCATTTTCCAGATTTTAATTCACTAATCAGAGAACCAGTAAGATGTCCAAGGTGGCTCAAAAAAGGATAGGAAAAACTGGACAAAAGGAACTCTAACATAAGATTGAGATTCAAAGTGGTTAATGACCTACAGGGCAATAAAACTATATTCTTTGGGGTTATCCTCTCTACCAGATGATAATCATTTACAGCTTTATTGGACAAAAAAAAAACATTGACAATTTATTCATTTTCTACAATTTTACGTCCAACTTTGCAGAGTTATGAAATGTCAGACCCCTAATTAATCATAAACAGTAAACAACAGGCGAAACAATGCTGTGTTCAGACAATGCCCCGAAGAGAAAAGACAGTGAGTGGTTGAGGGCAGTGATTCTCAAACCTACCTTACAGAAAAATTCCCTGAAGGACTCATTACTACACAGAATGCTGATCTCCAGCCTCAGAGTTTGATTCAGTAGACCTGGGGCAGACTGATGATTTTTCTCAGACGATGCAGGTGCTATTGATCAGGGAGCACACTTTGAGAACCACTGCTCTCAGATGCCACGGATTGAAAGAAACTGCAGTCATTCTTTTGCCTCATTTACAAATTTTGAATATTCTTTCTGAACAGTTGCCAATGTTCAAATATCAGAGAAAAAAAATCCTGATTCTGGCTTTTCATGAAAAATTAGAAAGTCAGACAATGGTAAGTCTAAATTCTCCCATGGTGACAATTGCTTGAAGCTCAGTATTAGCTGCTTCTTTTTTTTCACCACTGCCCCTAGCCTATATCATTCATTTATTTTGTGGGCATTTGATTTTGATATCCATGCGAAACACAGTGGAAACAAAATGCAGAATTTGTAGGAGGAACATGAGCGCAGTTGGTTACTGCCTATCTCTGTATCACATCTGATCAGCTCAGGCATCCAGGGCTGGCTTCCCAGAAGTACTACCTAGGCAGTTGCACAGGGCGTCACTCTCAGAAGAGCCCCACACTTGATTTAATGCTCTGGTATTGCCATTTTGCAAATCTTACTAATTTTTGGAGAAGGGGTTTCACATTTTCATTTTGCATTGGGACCCACATATCATGTAAATGTTTTGCAGCCACCTCAAAGTTTGGAATCCACACTTAAAGGTGAGCCTCTCATCACCAGATTGTGAAGGAGAGAAAGAGGTAATTCCAGAATCAGAAATCTAAGGGGCACTTTAGAAGCCATCTTGTCCTGCAGATAGGGTCACCATTTCTTTTTAAAGCTAGGGCTACTAAGGTCCAGAAAGAGGAAACTGACTTCCTCAAGGTTATGGACAAACCTTGTAAAGGGAGCCAAATTAAAAGTCTGAAGTGGTGAGTCTGCAAGGCTGTGAATACTAAGGTTGCCAGCAAGTTTATGTATCTGATATATTCCTGCATACCAATGTGAAAATTCCTGTTTTTCACTTAGCTCAGTCAACTTTGGATTGATCTGGTTGAAGCAGGAGAAGGGTGTGGATAAAACGAGACGAGTGGGGTGTGATCTTTAAACAGATCAAGAAACTTGTATAAACAGACCGGTTTAGAATAAGGATTGTGAAGGGAAAATACATTATATATAAACTCCACCCCTATGTTTGTTACAATGGACAGACTTCCACCTAAACTCCTAGATAACTTGCAGAGGCAAAGGCATTCAGGAAAAACCCAGCAATATACTACCCAATTAAAAATGGCAATCAACTCAACATCCCTAATCATCAGAGAAATGCAAATCAAAACTACAATGAGATACCATACCCTAGTCAAAATGGCTATTACTAAAAAGTCAGAAAACAACATATGCTGGTGAGGCTGTGGAGAGAAAGAAATGATTATACACTGCTGGTGGGAATGTATATTAGTTCAGCCACTGTGGAAAGCAGTTTGCAGATTTCTCACAGGACTTAAAATAGAACTACCATCAACCCAGCAATGGCATTCTGGGTATAGATCCAAAAGAAAATAAATCATTCTACCAAAAAGACACATATACTCACACGTTCATTACAGCAATATTCACAACAGCAAAGACACGGAGTCAACTAACCTAGGTGCCCATCAGTGGTGAACTGAATAAGGACAATGTGGTCCGTATACACCATGGAATACTATGCAGCTATAAAAAAGAATACAATTATGTTCTTTGTAGCAACATAGATGCAACTGGAGGCCATTATCCTAAGCAAATTAACACAGGAATAGAAAACCAAATACTGCATGTTCTCATAAATAAGTGGGAACTAAACACTGAGTGCACATGGACATAAATATGGAAACAATGGACAATGGGGATTACTAGCAGGGAGGCAGGGAGGGGGCAAGGGCTGAAAAACATGCTATTGGATACCATGCTTACTCCCTGGGTAACAGGATCATTCATATCCTAAACCTCAGCATCATGCAATATGCCCATGTAACAAACCTGTACGTGTACCCCTGAATCTAAAATAAAAGTTGAAATTATTGTTTAAAATGGCAATCACATTTAAGAAAGCACTTAATTTTAGCTGGCTCCGCTTAGCTGGAAAACAGTTCAATGACTTGTAGGTCTCGGCTGCCTAGTTTTAGATTAATGGTACTCACACTTAGAAGGTCAAGTTCCTGCAGCTAGTTGAATGGTAAGTTGAAGTGAAAGGCAAATGAGTCAGCCCTTGCTCACATCTGCTCCTGTGGTCTGAGCGGCTGAATCTTCCTCTCCTCCCCAGCCACTGCTGAGGAATAGTCAAGGACATAAGGCTGGGTGTAAACTGCATCATTATACCCACTGTGTTTGGCTCAGTGATGGGTATATCGTCCTAAGCTGGACCAATGAGCATCTTCCCCAAGACTCTTGACAGCCCCATCAAAAATTTGCTTTCTTCTCCCCTGAGACAGTAAGCAATATAAATTTGGGGATGAGTTGTCATCTTGCTGCCATATCAGAAAAGAACTTGTCTAAAAACTGAAGTCATTTTTACTAGTATCATTATTTTCACTAGCGTTATTATTACTATGCGTGAAATCAGCCCCCTCAACTTTTCAACTACATGAGCCAATAACATTCTTTTTTGCTCAAGCTAGTCTGAGTTAGGGGTCTGTCACTTGTGAGTGAAAATATCTCACTCATGCAAAGGCCTCCTCCATTCTAGGCACTGTGCTAGCTGCTGGGATTACAAAAGTGAACAAAGACACATGTCATTCCTATCTTCATGGTACTCAGTGTCCAGTGGGAAAAATGACAGTAACCAAGTGAGCAAATACACAGATACATAAAATGTAATAGTCACACATTGAGATTTATAAACAATTGATGCTAAAAGAGAGAATAAGAAAGGATGACTACTTTAGACAGCATGGTGGGGGAAGGCTCTCTTGAGTTGTCTCTTGAGCTGAGAGTTTGTGGGATGAAGAAAGGGGAGAAGAAAGTTTCAGGTGGAGAAGGTGGCAACTGTTCTCAGGCTTGAAAGGCCTCTATTCATTCCAGAACCTGAAAGAAAGCCTTCATTCATTCGCCCATTCAACAAACATCTGTTAGACAGTGTCAAGTGATAGGTACAAGGAGATGAAAGCAGCCCCTGGAAAGTTGGTAAGAGATATCAAAAGCTATGCAAATGTTTGGACCCTGTTATTCAGCAATTCCACTTCTAGAAATTTAGTCAAAAGAAAAAAAACAGGAATTTCTGCAAAGGCATAGCTACCAGGATGTTCATTGCAGTGTTATTTATTTTTTCAATTGTAATTGAAGTACAATGTACATACTGAAAGAGTGCCCATAGGCCAGGTGAGATGCTCACACCTGTAATTCCAGCATTTTAGGAGGCTGAGGTGGGCAGATCACCTGAGGTCAGGAGTTAGAGACCAGCCTGGCCAACATGGCAAAATCCCATCTCTACTAAAAATACAAAAATTAGCCAGGTGTGATGGTGGGCACCTATAGTCCCAGCTACTCAGGAGGGTGAGACAGGAGAATCGCTTGAACTCAGGAGGCAGAGTTTGCAGTGAGCCAAGATAGCGCCACTGCACTCTAGCCTGGGCGACAGAGGAAGGCTCCATCTCAAAAAAAAAAAAAGAAAAAAAGAATGTACACATCACAGTAAACAGTTCAACTATTTTCATAGCCTGAAAACACCCACATTATCAAAAAAGAGAACATGCCCTACACTGTAGAAGTCCCCTTTTGCCACCTATAGTCACCGATCTGCCTTCAATCAAGGGTAACTACTAGCCTGACTTATAATAATATAGATTAATTTTGCCTCTTTTTACTTTATGTAAATAGAATCACCAAGTATGTAGCTTGGGGGAGAAGGATATGGGAGGGTCTTGGATTCTTTTGCTTAAGTTTTCTGTTTGTGAGATTTCACTATATTGTTTATGTAGTTATAGATTGTCTGTTCTGCATAGTATTCCATTATCAGAATGTACCACTGTTTATTCATCTGTTCTACCATTTATAGACATTTGAGTTGTGTCTAGACTGAGACTATTACAAACAGTGCTGTTGTGGGCATTCTTCTGGTTAGCATATATCTGCATTTCTTTTAGGTATACATCTAGGAATAACATTCCTGAATCACAGTATATGATCAGCTCTAGAAAATACTGTTAAACAGTCTAAGAAAATGATTGTACCCATTTACACCTCAATCACCTTTGTAAGAGAGTTCTGGTTTCTTCACATGGTTGATAATACTTGACATTTTCTATTTTTTAAAAAAATGTAGCCATCTGGTGGGTATGTGTTGGTATTGACTTTTGGTTTCAACTTTCATTTCTCTGATGGTAAATAAGATGATTAATGAAAACCTTGTCATCTGTTTACTGGCCATTGGATATCCCCTTTCCTGGGGAGCCTGTTCAAATCTGTTTTCCATTTTTCTAATAGGCAAGCGGTTTCTTCCTGATGATTTGCAGGAGTTCTTTAAATATCCTGTCCACAAGCCTTTGGTCAGTCATAAATATATTCTTCCACTTTACAGGGTACCTTTTTACTCTCCTTTGATTCAAAGCAATTTTTAACATTAATATCTTAGAATTCATCACTTTTATGACTTACTATTTTTTGTATCCTATTTAAGAAATTGTTGGCCAGGTGCTGTGGCTCACACTTGTAATGCCAGCACTTTAGAGGCCAAAGCAGGCAGACCTCTTGAGCCTAGGAGCTTGAGACCAGCCTGGGCAACATGGCAAAACCACATTGCTACAAAAAATACAAAAATTAAGTTAGTTGGTCATGGTGGCCTGGGAGGATCACTTGAGCCCGAAAAGGGGAGGTTGTAGTGAGCCAAGATCACACCACTGCACTCCAGCCTAGGTGACAGAGCCAGACCTTGTCTCAAAATAAAAAAAAAAAAAAAAAAGAAAAGAAATTGTTTGCCACCCCAGGAACAGAAAAATATTATGATTTCCTCAAAACTTTGCTACATTCATTTTACATTTAGATCTATGACCTATCTGAAATTTATCTTTATGATGTGAGGTAGATTCCATATGGCCGTGTTTCCCAGACTGTGTACCAAGTCACCCTTGGGCACTGCAGTAAACTCACAGAGGGGCCATGGGACATTTCATCTTTTTGAGGGACAACTGTTGGATACCATATAAACTGTTAGAATGAAATAGTTCACAGTTTCAATGTGAAATCATACTCCATTCCCTTAAATGACATAATATTCTTGCAAAGCAGGGTTTTTTGAGGTTGCTATGATAAAAAGTAAATACCACATGAAACCAGGAAATGAAAATGATGGTGTTGTCTCGTTCTAAGACCTGAGAAGCTGTGCAATGCCCAACAGGAGCACAATCTACAATCTATTGGTCAGTGTTGTGGTTGCTTAAAAACAAAATATTTTTTCTTTTAATTTACAAGTATTTTTTCCAAACAATTACTAAGTTGTTAAGATATAATTATTCATTAAGCTATTTGAATCTAACTGCCTAGTACATAGAATTGGTAGGTATTTTTTCTTTTAATTTACAAGTATTTTTTCCGAACAATTACTAAGTTGTTAACATATAATTATTCATTAAGTTGTTTGAATCTAACTGCTTAGTACATAGAATTGGTAGGTATTTTTTCTTTTAATTTACAAGTATTTTTTCTGAACAATTACTAAGTTGTTAAGATATAATTATTCATTAAGTTGTTTGAATCTAACTGCTTAATAAATAGAATTGGTAGGTATTTCTTTTTTCTTTCCTTCTTTCTTTTCTTTTTTTTTTTTTTTTTTTTTTTGACAGTTTTTATTTCTGTCCAAGGCTGAAATGCAGCAGCATGATCTCAACTCACTGCAACTTCTGCCTTCTGGGTTCAAGTGGTCCTCCTGCCTCAGCCACCCAAGTAGCTGGGATGACAGGCATATGCCACCATGCCCAGCTAATTTTTTTATTTTTAGTAGAGACAGGGTTTCACCATGTTGTCCAGGCTGGTCTTGAACTCCTGAGGTCAAGTGATCCACCTGCCTTGACCTCCCAAAGTGCTGGGATTAAGACCTGTTAGGTATTTCTTTTGACTGAGGGGGTGCCATAAAAAATTACTGAGACATTAAAGATATCATATATGGAGAAAGTATGGGAACCTCACTGAGGCAGACAGACTCCGGGGCAGTCACAGTTCCCACCCTAATGTGTGTGTTCTTCTGTGGTCCCTGCTCTTGAGTGTGGATGGGATCCCTGACTTATGTGTAAGCCATAGAATACAGCAAAGGTGACTGATGTATGCAATTGTACATAATTGTGTTATATGATTGTATGTAATTGTGTTATATGATTGTAACACCCAACTTGGGAAGAGACTCCCTGCTTTGTTGGCTTTTAAAAAGCAGGCTGCCTTGTTGCAAGCTACTCCATGGAGACGGCCATGTGTCAGGAAGGTGAGGGAAGCCTCTCTCTCTCTGCCTTTGGGAGAGAGAGGATTACAGCTGTTCAACAACTTTGTTGTGTGTTTTTAAATTTTTCTACAGAGAAATTGACAACAAATTTCCTATAGAGAGAACATATTAGTTTATACACATACAAATTCATACATAATTTTTTTTCTTAATATAGAGATGAGGTCTTGCTATGTTGCCCAGGCAGGCCTCAAATTCCTGGCCTCAATCAATCCTTCCACATTGGCCTCCCAAAGTTCTAGGATTACTTGTATGAGCCTCTACACCTGGCCCACATACTTTTTAAATCAAAAAACAGTCCCTGTGTTGAAGGAATTTATACTGTGGCAGAAGGAGACAGGATGTAGACAAATAAGAGTGCTGTAACATTAGAGACATTCAGGGCCTTTTAGAGACCCAGTAAAAACCGTCTTAATACAGAAAGGAATATATTGGCTCATGGACTTTGATTGGACTTCGTTGGGTTATATGTCATCCTTGGACCAATTATAATAGACAGAATATGGCACCTAGGCCAGGATCAGGAGCCTAGGCTACAAGCCCTGCCTGTTGTCAGCACCATGTGGCAATGGGTAGAAGGTGGCAAGATCTTTCACCTTTCCCCAAGAAAGGGTGCCATGACTGTAGAAGAAGGGGGACGAGAAAAGGTAATTGTGGGAGACCAAGCAATTACTCACAGTTGCCAAGCAATTGCCTGGAGGAAAGGGGCAAAGGGACAGAGGAAGTAATACTCACACTGAGTGTTCAAAGATGGGGAGGTGTTTCCAGACAGCTAGTGTCAGGGCATCTGTAGAGGAAGAGGAGGAGTGTTATGAGCAGTGAGGAAGGCAGCCAGAGAGATAGGTAGACGCCAGATCTGGATGTGGCTTCTGGGTCAGGTGAAGGTGTTGAGCCTTTATTCTGAGGGTCGTGGGGAGCCCCCCAAAAATAAAGATGAGGATGTGTTTCTTTGATCGCTTTTGCTTCCAATGATAGTAATCACATGGCTACCTCCTGTACTAGGCTCTATGACTCTCTGATGGCGATGAGGAGGATGGGTATGGGGGCTTTTGACAATAGCCTCCACTAAACCAGTGTGTTTTCAATGTTTTTGACCATGATCCTCAGCAGGAAATACATTTTACATTACAATTCAACTGAATTTCACTGAATTATGTTAAAAAAAAAAAAAAAAAGCCCCACCCTACACTACCAACTCCATGATGGCAGTGACCATGACATAATTCTTGGTAATTACCATGGCTTTGATGTCTGCCTAACTGTCCCATGGTGGGTCCATAATATTACCGTGACTACTAAGTGCATATTTACTGAATGAACAGCGGCAGATACGATAAATGATTCAAAATATTTGCAACCTACAAATAGTTACACAGATCCAAACAATTGATATCAGCAATCAACTCAGACCCATATTGATGAGCCTGTATGTTAGGCCAATTGCCAGAGTAGGCAGTGGGAGGTGATGCTGAGGGTGGAGGAAGAGAGGTAGAGGGAATTTACTGTCGGTAGTGGGTGTGCTCCAAGCACCACATTTCAATGATTCATGCTACTTCCTGAGCCATGGTTCTCCTCCATAACCACACATCTTTTTTTACAGACTGAGTGATTTCAATGGTATATGAAAGCCATGACTCAGAGACTGGAAACAGAGGGTTTTCTTTGAAGCCCCAAAGAATTTCATCTCAAAGAGAGTGCAACGAACGCACAACGTACTCTTTTTCTCTGAACAGAGACATGGGTTTAAAACTGGGAATAGTAAATGACACAGGCACAGAGAGGGGGAAAAAAAGCCACTGTTGTAGATATCTTGAAAGTGCATTTGGCTCGTGGAGGGTCTCCAAGGACCACTTCAGCCCATCATTTCCTTCCCACCTCTTGAAGCTTATTGATTAGTACAGTTGCAAAACCCTTCCCATGTGTTCTCTGTAACCAAAGTTCTCTGAGTATAAAGCCAAGCCAAGGAAACAGCTTTAAAAGGAGCAGTTTGCCTAAAGATTAACAATACTAACTGGGGCTGAGCAGTGGCTTCCTCCCAATGTCAATATTCCTGCAAGGTTTAAGAATTGGGATACCATTTGAAGAAGCACTTTTCGGAAGAAATAATGATTTTCTGTCTTTTTTAAAGAGTTGGAAGCCTTTGTGATGAATGAGGTCATCATTAAAGATCTTTAGTTCAGGATTGCACTAATAGTTTGATAGTTACAGATGACTGTGGAGAATTTCCAATACCAATTACATGGAACCTTTTTTTTTTTTTGAGACAGAGTTTCACTCTTGTTGCCCAGGCTGGAGTGCAGTGGCTCAATCTCGGCTCACTGCACCCTCCATCTCCTGGGTTCGAGCGATTCTGCTGTTTCAGCCCCCCAAGTAGTTGGGATTACAGGTGCCTGCCACCATACTCAGCTAATTTTGGTATCTTTAGTAGAGACAGTGTTTCGCCATGTTGGCCAGGCTGGTCTCTACCTCAGATGATCCATCCGCCTTGGCTTCCCAAAGTGCCAGGATTATAGCCGTGAGCCACTGTGCCTGGCCTACATGGAATCTTTTTCATTCAACAAACAAGCAGAGAGTTAAGATAATATTCAAAAGAGGCCTTAAAGTTCCAGACTAAGGGACCTTGGGACCAGGCATACTTAGGCTAAATTCCACTCTCTCCTCCATGTCACGGGTAAGATCCATGGATCCAGTCAGGGCAGTCTTTACCCTGAACATGTTCAGTAACAGCTTGAATTTTCTAAATGCAACTTCATCATTCTGCAAATCAGCAAGACTCACTTCAAACACATGGCCCTTGAGAATATCAGGTGTAATTTTGGTTCCTTGGGTCCTGGTGATTAGTGTCTTTCCAATATTTTTTATGCTGAACATAGCATGTGCTTTCACATTATATCAATCTTTCTTAGAAAATGGATCAACCAGCCGGGTGTGGTGGCTCATGCCTGTAATCCCAGCACTTTGGGAGGCCAAGTCAGGTGGATCACCTGAGGTCAGGAGTTCGAGACCAGGCTGGCCAACATGCTAAAACTCCATCTCTACTAAAAATATAAAAAATTAGCTGGGCGTGGTGGCACACATCTTTAATCCCAGCTACTTGGGAGGCTGAGGCATGAGAATCACTTGAACCCAGGAGGTGGAGGTTGCAGTGAGCTGAGATCATGCCACTGAATTCCAGCTTAGAGTATAGAACAAGACTGTCTCAAAAAAAAAAAAAAAAAAAGAAAAAAGAAAATGATCAGCCATTTCTTGGCTCCCTTTTTGCTGTCTTTCGTAAGGTGCTTGTTCTTGCCGACCACCATCACTGCTCAGAATGATCTTTTTAATAAATAGTGCTGAAACAACTAGACATCCATATGAAAAAAATGAACTTTGACCTTTAGCTCACATCATACACAAATATTAACTTGATATGAATAATAGAGATAAAAGTTGTGAAATAAATACATTCAAAAGCTGTTGAAACCCCCGAAACAGTTTCTTTTGTAGGCAAAGTCTCACTCTGTTACCCAGGCTGTAGTGCAGTGGTGCAATCTTCATTCACTGCAGCCTCTACCTCCTGGGCTAAAGGGATCTTCCTACCTCAGCCTCCTGAGTAGCTGGAACTTTAGGTGCACACAAACACACCCAGCTAATTTTTGTGTTTTTTTGTAGAGACATGGTTTCACTGTGTTGTCCAGGCTGGTCTTGAACTCCTGAGTATAAGCAATCAGCCCGCCTTGACTTTTCAAAGTGCTGGGATTATAAGCATGTGCCAGTGCGCCTGGCTTCCAAAAACGCTTTAAACCTTGAGAGAGAAGTGACTGTGATCTGAGTCACTTAGCATGTAGTTGCAACTTCTGCTTCTTAGATTAGAGATCGACTCTCTTTTCTCAATGTTCTTGTGCTATAAATGACTGGACAGACCAGAGACCAGTTGTCCTCCCCTTCTAATCACTGACCTTTGTTATAGATTGTCTCCCTTATTATTCTATACTTAACTCAAACCAGATGGCACAAAAGACCTCATGACTGTTTATTCTTCAGTGTGAAATGTTAAGTACATCTTTCCTAAAAGAAAAACACCACCTTGACCAATCAGATCATTGTAATTATGCATTAAGCCTTACATAAGGCCAGGCATGGTGGCTCACAGCTAGAATCCTAGCACTTTGGGAAGCCAAGGTGGGAGAATCACTGGAGCCTAGGAATTCAAGACCAGCCTGGGCAACATGGTGAAAGCCTGTCTCTACAAAAACTTAACTGGGCATGATGGCACACGCCTGTAGTACCAGCTACTCAGGAGACTAAGGTAGGAGGATCACCTGAGCCCAGGTGGTCAAGCCTGCGGTGTACCCTGATGGTGCCACTGCACTTCAGCCTAGGTGGCAGAGTGAAACTCTGTCTCAGGAAAAAAAAAAAAAAGCCTTAAATAAAAAAAGTTGAAATTCCGTTTTTTCCCTAAACTTTGTCTACATAAACAACCCTAAACTTCTGCATTTCAGAACACATCAGTACAATTCCATTTTTGGAATTTGTACTTCCTGGGAGGCTGCCCTCAACTTTTGTGCTCAAATAAACTCTACATTTAATCGTATTTTCTAAATTTTCCTATTTTAGGCTGACAAAGTAAAAGCTAAAACTACAAAGCTTCTAGCAAAATATCATAGGAGAAGACGTTCACAAACTACAGCCTTGAGGTGGGCAAAGAATTCCTGGACAGGACACAAAAGTATAAACCATAAGAGAAAAAATAAGATAAATTAGACTTCATCAAAATTTTAAAATTGCATGTACTTTGAAAGGTACTATTAAGAAACTGAAAAGGCAGGCTACAGTCTGGAAGAAAATATTTGCAATGCAAATATTAGATAAAGGACTAGTACCCAAAATACATAAAGAACTATTAAAATTCAATGAAAAAAAGCAACACACACACACACACACACACACACAAAGACAGAAGATTTGAAAAAACCCTTCAAAAAAGATGATATATGAATGACCAGAAAGTACATGAAAAAATTTTCAACATGAGTAGTTATCAGGGAAATGCACAGTAAAGCCACTATGAGATACCACTTAGAAGAATATTCAGCTTTAGAAAACAATTTGGCAGTTTATTTATCCCTCACGCTATGACCCAGCAATTCAACTCGTAGGTATTTATTTGCCTAAGAGAAATGAAATCACCTAGGCCTTTTATTTAGCTTCTCACAAATTTACTGATTCACTGTGTGACACTGGTCAGGTTCTTCCCGTCTCTGGCCCTGTTTTCCTTTTGTGGAAAGCAGATGCATGGGTTGGTCTAGGTCAGGGATGGCAAATGACTTTTATCTTGAGTACAAACTCCTTATCACTGCCAGGGACTGCCCAGACCACCTCTGTGATGAGAAGGAATGTCTGATAGATGGTGAGAGCTCTGTGACCCACCAACAATGTTTGCTAAGCACAAGAGAATGAGGAATAACCCGGAAAGGCCATGCACTTCCTATATGCTATATGCCCACAAAAAGATTTGTGCATGAATGTGCATAGCAACTGTATTCATAGCAATCAAAAACTGTCAATAATTCAAATTGCAGGTAGATTGTGGTACATCCACACAATAGTTTATTACTCAGTAATATGAAAGAGCTATTAACATATGCACTAATGTTGATGATTCCTTTCTTCATACTGAGTGAAGGAAGCCAGAAATAACTCCATGATTCAATATATATGAAACTTCTAGAAAAGGCAAAACTAAGCTATAGTGACAGGAAGATCAGTGGTTGCCTGGGGCTGGGGTAAGAGAGAAGACTGGCTGGAGGCGGCAGGAGACTTCTGAGGGAATGGAATTGTTCTAAATTTTGAATGGGGCAGGTGCACACGTTTGTCAAGATTTATCAAGTTGTGGCAGGGGGCAGTGGCTCACGCCTATAATCTCAGCCACTTTGGGAGGCTGAGATGGACAGATCACTTCAGGTCAGGAGTTCAAGACCAGCCTGGCCAACATGGCTAACATTTTTAGTCTCTACTAAAAATACAAAAATTAGCCAGGGTGGTGGTGGGCACCTATAGTGCCAGCTACTTGGGAGGCTGAGGCAGGACAATCGCTTGAACCCTGGAGGCAGAGGTTGCAGTGAGCCAAGATCGTGCCACTGCACTCCAGCCTGGGTGACAGAGTGAGACTCTGTCTCAAAAAAAAAAAAAAAGGAATTTATCAAGTTGTATGTGCACTTAAAATGGATGTATATTAAGTATGTCAATTATACCTCAAAAATGATTTTGACAGAAGTAGCCTTGAAACGTGGTGAGCTGTTCCACGGCACGTAGTAGGAAGAGGGCCTGCTGGCAGACATGCTGTGGGAGCAACACGGAAGTGAGAAAGGACAGGGCACCTTCAGGAACACATCAGTTTATCCGAGACCATTCAGGCGCACTCGGAGAGGCTGGCCAGTCGCTTCTCAGATCCCATGTTAGAAATTTGAGCGTGGGCCTAACAGGAACAGGGCTTCACGGTGCATGGAGAGAGGGACAGGAGCCCAGGATAGATCATCTGACTTGGTTCTGAGTTCTCCATAAAAAGCCTCGTGGCTTCTCTCCTCCTCCAGCCTCACGTGCCCCACCTCACTTCCTTAGAAATCTAGGCTCACAGCACTCAGGCAGGCAGTCATCACCCCCGAGTCCCTTCCCCTTCTCCTTGGGGAAGCCACAGAAAGCACTGGATGGAATAAGCCCCGTCAGTCCCAGCATTCAGGCATCCTCATAAGTACTGTTCTTTTAAAAAGCTGGAAAGTTGGGTTGAGGAGTTTGGAGTTATTATTAGTGCCAAACACTATAAAAAGGAAATGCCACTGATAATCTTAGATGGCTGTATTTTCATACGGGAATACTTCAAGCTTCCTTCTTAGAGTTCTCAGTCATAAGAAACCCTTCATAAAAATACTTCCTTCGGTCATAGCCTCAAACCTAGCATTGCTCAAATCCTTTGGGACTATTCAAGTCAGGACTGACTGAGAGAACTGAGCTGGCATTTTTAGTCCATTTTAACGGCTGCCTCCTTCTGAGTTGCTTGTGTTTTTCTACCAGAGGAAAACAACAAATGATTCAACCTATACACAAATATTTATTTGCACTGCCTATATGGAGGCGACATAGCAAAGGGCATTAGGGTGCAGGCTTTTGTCAGACTTAGTTGAGCTCTGTCCCTATGTGGAGTCAGCTAAGTTGCTCATCCTTTCTGAGCTTCCCCTACAAAAGGAGCTGTCAACCCCAGGAGCTAATGCCTGGTGCCTGCCACTTAGTAAACTCTACGAGAACATTAGTTTGCTATTATTATCACTGTTATGCATTCAATTATGTCATCCACCATGAGTACTGCAAAAATGCCGTTTCACCTTTGAGAATCCTACATTCTACCTTGCTACACAAAGCGTACAGACAGAAGAATAAGAGAACAACAGAAGTGATGATGCCCTGTGTTCAGAAGCTGCTAAAAAGCATCTTTCATCTTTCATATACTGCTGGCCCTGTGCTTTGAATGTTATTAAAAAGCAATGTGTCAATATGTGTCAGAAGTCCTTAAAATGTGTTTGCCCTTTGACCCAGATTCCCTCTAGAAATTTTCCTAAGAAAACAATTAAATTTGTGAGCAGAGATTTCACCTGGATATTACTGAGAGTAGCAAAAATTGGGTTGTCTGAATGTCTCACAACAGAAGTTAAATGTAGACTTAGACATTATGATTGATGAATATTTACGCAAAGCAGGTCGCAAAACAATGTGTGCAATATGGGTCCATTTCGAGGGTATGACCTGAAGTAGGATTTTTAAAAAATTGATACATAATAATTATGCATATTTATGGGGTACATAGAATTTGATACAGGCATATAATGTGTGATGATCAAATCTGGGTAATTAGAATATCCATCACCTCAAACATTTATCATTTCTTTGTGTTGGGAAGATTCCAAATTTTCTTTTCTAGCTATTTTGAAATATACAATAAATTATTGTTAGCTATAGTCACCCTACTGTACTATTGAACACTAGAATTTATTCCCTTTTATCTAACTGAATGTTCGAACCCATTAGACAACCTCTGTTCATCCCCCATCTTCCCCAGAAATAGTGGGGGTTTTATTTGTTTGTGTGTTTGTTTGAGACAGAATCTTGCTCTGTCACCCAGGCTGAAGTACAGTGGCACGATCTCGGCTCACTGTAACCTCCACCTTCTGGATTTAAGCAATTCTCCTGCCTTAGCCTCCCAAGTAGCTGGGATGTGCCACCATGTCCAGCTAGTTTTTTTTTTTTTTTTTTTTTTTTTTTTTTTTTAATAGAGATGAGGTTTCGCCATGTTGGCCAGGCTGGTCTCAAACTACTGACCTCAAGTGGTCCGCCCACCTCAGCCTCCCAAAGTGTGGGGATAACAGGCATAAGCCACTGTGTCTGGCCTAAAAGTGTTTTTATTAAGGATTTATTGTAATCTGAAACTCTAAGAAGGAAGTTTGAATTATTTCCATATCACAGATCATATATATACATATATATGTGTGTATATATAAAAGGTATATAGACCTTACTCACCAATGGTTTTATTATGCATGGGTAAAGCTTTTGAGTTCATTTTTTCATTTCATTTATGTGTACTTCTATCGAATATTGCTTTTAGATAAGAAAAAAACAGAAAATTTGGAAAAGTCAATTCAAATAATCTAGAAAACAGAAAGAGAGAACAAATACAGCACAATAGGCAAAATAAGCAGTAATGTTGTTTTTCCTTGACATTTGTAAGAATTCTAGGCCCCTATTTTACTTCCCACAAATTCACTGACTCTGTGATATTGGCCAGGCTCTTCCCATTTCTGGCCCTGTTTTCCATCTGTGGAAAGCAGATGCATGGGTTGGATTAGGTCAGGGATGACAAACGACTTTTATCTTGGGTACGAACCCCTTATCATTCTTATGGACTGCCCAGGCCACCTCTGTGATGAGAAGGCATGTCTGATAGATGGTGAGAGCACTGTGACTAACAATGTTGGCTAGGAACATGAGAATGAAGAATGACCTAAAAAGGCCATGTATTTCCTATATACTCCATAATGTGAAGGTCTCATACAACTCTAAGAGTCTGGCAAAAGGTCTCATACAACTCTATGAGTCTTTAAGCAAAAATATTAATCTGAATTTGGAAAGTCATAGGGGTTGGGGGTTCCTAACTCCATGTATTTATTTTTGTTAGGTTGCACTGAATCACTAATTTTCTTTCTTACTTCACAGAACCCACGACCTAACTTAGAACTTACTAAAGCAGGAAATGGCCATGGCGGTGGTGTCTCAATTGTATTTGCACCCATTTTGTCCTGTCCCAAGGACAAGGATTAGATCTGCAGCTGTTGTTTCAGCCTCTTCAACCAGAAACAATCTGAAAGCCACAGCTGTTGCAGGCATAACCTGATCCTGGCTTTGTCCTTGGTTTATGTCTCATGTTTTGGGGAACTCTGAAAGCCACTCTTCTGGGGCTGATTCAGAGGAGGCCACTTTTAATCATTACCCTTCTGGAAAGCAGAAGTGCTAAATGCACATTTGTTAGTGGACTTTCCAGCATGAAGTGGGACCCATTCCAGTCTTGACTCAAGGCCCACAGAGGAGAGATGATGTTCCTAAAGTCACACATCAAGTTCAGCCTACACCCAGCTTTGCCCACAGCAAGTGAACATGGATTCTTTGCTAAAAACCTGATCAGGCTCTCAGCAGCTCGGCTATTTGGAGGAAAGGCCAGTCTGGAGGGCTTGACTGCATCCCAGCTGAACCACACTAATCTACTGCAGCTTCCACAGAGAACAGCAGGCTGTATTCAGGGGTCTCAGCAACAGCTGTGCCTTCCAAACCAAGACACTGTTCAGCAAGATGATCCGAAAGTGGGCCGGGTGTTTCAGCAGGATTTGGTGGGGCTTTCCTACTCAAATGGCCCTTTGTGTGCTTTTAAAAGACGGGGCATTAACCTTGCGCGTGGCTAAAGCATGATGGATGACTTGGAGTTCTCCATTTACATTTGGCTGGTGGCCACAGCGGAACCGTCAAAATGCCTGAGTAACCGATGGACAGTACCCGGCTTGTTCAGACTTGTTTCTGATGGAGTAAGTGGATCCAGGGGCTTTTGCTCTGCCCAGGTTTGATAAACTAAACATGGCCAGGCTGTTATAAAAGCTGACTCCAGGATTCCTCTCGTGGCAGCAAAATTCAGTGTCCTGAATTCGAAGCCTCTTTAGTCATCTTTGTTTATATTCAGCATCTTTATCTACTTCAGCATCTACTCTGATCTCTGCCCATTTGTCACAAGATGTGTGTGGTCCTGCCCAAGACTTGGGCATCAGGAGGACAGGGCCTGTGCTCAGATCACTTCTACCCAGCTCCATAAAGTCACCTGCTTGATTCTTTTGCCTTCTCAGTAAGATGCTTGGCAAGTGAGTGAGATTCTGGATTCGTCAGTTCTCTAGACAATCTTGTCAGGCCAGACAGAGTCGGAAGTTGACCCTCTGAGCTGTGCTGGCACCATTATGTGAGAGCACGCAGCACTCGCAGGCAGGAGCTCGGTAGGGTTATTAGGCTGTTTTCTGGCAGACCTGGGTCTTAACTCCTCCATCAAAGAGGAGCTATTGGATGTTGAACAAATCAATTGCTCCTCACTGAGCCTGTTTGTTCACCTTTCACTTGTGTTTTCCATGAAACTCAAAGGAGAAAGCAAAGTGTTCTGAATGGCTTTGTACAAACCTGAGGAGGTGGTAGTGGCCAGTACCCTTCTAACAATTGTCCCATCACGTCTTGAGGAGAGACAGAAGCACAAGTGGACCCTTAAGTAAGATAAACTTACTTCCCTTCCAATCATTTTTTCAAGCTTGGCTTTGCTCTAGCAGCTTGGAGGATTCCATCCGGGTGTCCCAGAGACATATAAAATAGAGCAGAGAGGGTACGCATTGATCTATTGCTAATAAAACAAGAGGGAAATACCGGGACGTAACTCCTGCTAATGGCAACAAATGTGTTTGTATTTATTATCACCCAACACTGTGTATAATCATTAACCTTCCACAGCAATCCTGTGAGGTGCGTACAATTATTATTCTTATTGTACGGAAAACTGAAGATCGGAGAGGCCAAGTTACTTACACAGTGTCTCATAGCCACTGCCCTAAAAGTGATGGAGCCAGGAGCCTTTCCCAGATATGCCTGATCTCAAAACTGCTAGGTGAAAAATGTGCAGTGTGAAAAGCATTCCCTGGGCTTCAAGATATTGACTGGCTTCTTTTCCTTCTTTTTTTTTAAAAATCTTTATTGGGCAGCCTCCCAGCCAGAGTAGGCTCAGAGACTCTCTTGACTGGCTTCCTGCATCACACAAGGAGTCTGTTTGTATGTCCATGTGTTTGTCCAGACTCATTTGCAATAAATAAAAACCCACTACCACCACAACCCAAAAACAAACAAACAAAACAAAAAAACCAGCTGGGCACAGTGGCTCACATCTGTAATCCCAACCCTTTGGGAGGCCAAGGCTGGTGGATCATGAGGTCAGGAGTTCAAGACCAGCCTGGCCAACATCGTGAAACCCCATCTCGACTAAATATACAAAAATTAGCTGGGTGTGGTGGTGAGCACCTGTAATCCCAGCTACTGGGGAGGCTGAGGCAGGAGAATGGCTTGAACCCAGGAGGCGGATATTGCAGTGAGCTGAGATCATGCCACTGCACTCCAGCCTGGGTGACAGAACAAGATTCTGTCTCAAAAAAAAAAAAACAACAAAAAACACTTGAACTAGCTAACTGTTCAAGAACCAGTGGGGATGAGCCCTGCAAGAACTAGAACCAAAGACTCACTGTCAGGCTCTATGTCCTCCTGTCACTGCTTCTGTGTTGCAATGATTTGCTCCTACCAAAGATGGGCTTTATCCAAATCCCAGAGAACGTGGCCACAAGTAGATCCGAACTCACATTCTTAGAGAATCATCTTCCATGACGAAAGCAAAGTTGCCTGCCTGTAATGTCCACTTAGAAAAATCCTTGTGAAGGCTCTGACTGGCCTGCTGGGTAGGACACCGAGCCCTGGGCTAGTCGCTATGACCAGGTGCACTGTTGTGATCAGCCACACCAGAACTAGAGGATCTTTCAAAGGAACAGACAGAAATAGGCATGGTTATCACAAGCAGACAGCAAGGTAGCAGGTGTCCACTGTGCTCTGGCAGGTGGCGATGGAATTAGGGATGCGTTGGTGGCCCCTTTAATCTTGCAGCTACCTTTCAAGATTTCTTCCAACCTAAGCTAACTCAGGATCTGGACAGGGTGTTCGTATCTATGGAAGGGAGGACTTAACCTGAGAGTTCTACTTGACATGGATCTTACCCCAGGATAATTTGTCCACAGGTTAACGTGACAGAGCAAAAAGAGTGCTGAGTTTGGAGGCAGATAGACTTAAGTTCAGTTCTTTTTTTTTTTTTTTTTTTTGAGACGGAGTTTCGCTCTTGTTACCCAGGCTGGAGTGCAATGGCGCGATCTCGGCTCACCGCAACCTCCGCCTCCTGGGTTCAGGCAATTCTCCTGCCTCAGCCTCCTGAGCAGCTGGGATTACAGGCACGTGCCACCATGCCCAGCTAATTTTTTGTAGCTTTAGTAGAGACGGGGTTTCACCGTGTTGACCAGGATGGTCTCGATCTCTTGACCTCGTGATCCACCCGCCTCGGCCTCCCAAAGTGCTGGGATTACAGGTTTGAGCCACCGCGCCCGGCTTTAAGTTCAGTTCTTAACTCTTCCATCACTTGCGGGGTGGCATTGGGTAAGTTGCTTCACCTCTGTAAGTCTTTGATTTTTTCATTGGCACAATAAAGATAACACCTATTTACAAGCTTATTATAAGGACTAAGTGAGATAATCACATAAATCATCAGATACAGTGGCATATACTAGTTGCTCAATAAAATGTACCTTCCACTAATTAATTCAACAAATATTTACTGAGCATGCAATACATTGCAGGCACAGTGTTAGGTGTTAGGGATAATGCATCAAGCAAGAGATATAATGTTCCAATTCTTTTGAAGTTTCTAGCAGTGGAGGTTGGTGGAGAGAAAATAAGCGAGGAAATAAATAAACAAGACAATTACAGGTAATAAGTGCTTTTAAAAAATAATTTTTTTTCAAGCAAGTTCTCACTCTTTGGCATAGGCTGGAGTGCAGTGGCACAATCTCAGCTCACTGCAGCCTCTGCCTCTCAGGCTCAACCAATCTTCCCACCTCAGCCTCCTGAGGAGCTGGGACTACAGGCGTGTGCCACCATGTCCACTAATTTTTGTATGTTTTGTAGAGATGGGGTTTCACCATGTTGCCCAGACTGGTCTCAAACCCTTGGCCTCAAGTGATCCATCTGCTCTGGCCTCCCAAAGTGCTAGAATTATAGGCATGAGCCACCATGCCTGGCCAGAAAAGATGAAACTATTTTTTATTCTTACATTTATTATTAGTGTGAAAAGCCTCCTACGACAATGTTTGAATCTCCCTGTTCAGTCTCTCACCACCCGTTTATCTATGTGTTGGGAACCATTCTCAGAGCTCAACAATTGCTTGGAGCTTGACTTTGAAAAGGCACTGAACTCTTAAAGTGACTCGGAAGAGAGGAAAGAAAAATGGGATGTTGGTAGGAGGAAAATCCCGATGTTATCCCTTAGCTCCCAAATTTCATTTTTTTTTTTCCGGGATGGAGTCTTGCTCTGTCATCCAGGCTAGGGTGCAGTGGCATGATCTCCACTCACTGCAACCTCTGCTTTCCAGGTTTCAAGCAATTCTCCTGCCTCAGCCTCCCAAGTAGCTGGGATTACAGGTGCATGCCACCACATCGGGCTAATTTTTGTATTTTTAGTAGAGATGGGGTTTTACCATGTTGGCCAGGCTGGTCTCAAACACTTGACCTTATGATCTGCCCAACTTGGCCTCCCAAAGTGCTGGGATTATAGGCATGAGCCGCCATGCCCAACCCCAAATTCCATTTTGTAAATCATTACCTGGTGGGATTCAAAATCACCTCAGAAGCCTTTAAAAGATACAGATTCTCAGACTGCATCTTCAAATATTCAAATGCCAGCAGTTCAGGGTATTTCTTTTTTTCTTCTTTCTTTTAAGTTTCCTGGTAATTTATATGGGCAGTCAGACATAAGAAGCATTGCTTGCCAACCAGCCTACGAATTCCATTAGTCAGTCAGGTTGAGAATACAGGGCTGCAGCTGTTATTCTGCTGGTAATGTATACTTCTTTTCTAGTTTCTAGGAGAAGACATGGGTCATGCTTGGCCCCCAAGGAGCTTAGAATCTTGGGGGAGATATAAACAAAGTTGCTATGGGAACACAAAGCAGGAACAATTAGTCTTTGAGAATTAGAGAATATTTCCTTGAGGGAAGAATTCTGGATGAGTTAGAAATTGGTTCCGCTGCATATGACACAGAGTACAAAATTACAGTGGATTAAACTGGATAGAAATGTGTTTTTGCTCTCATATAAAAGTCCTGAGGAAAGTAATCCAGTGCTGGTGTGAAGCCTCCATCTTTTTTTTTGAACCTCCTCAGCCTGAGTCCTATGTGGTCCTAAAGGGTTGCTCAGATTTCAACCATCAATTCCGTATTCCTGACAGTAGGAGGGACAAAAGGACAGAGAAGGGCATCATCTCTCCCTTCCATTGTAATGTTACAGTTCAGAGCTTAGGTACTTGGTTACACCTTGCCTCAAGAGATGAAACAAAGTCTATTCAGAATGGCCATGTACGTAACTTAAAACTCATGTTCTATTGAAAGAAAAGGAAAGCAGCCACTGGGAAACAAGTGGTACACCTCTACACTGAGATATGAAAAATGAGTAGCAATTAGGCAGGGGAGGTCACATAGCAAGGACTGTCCAGGAAGGAGAACTAATGCTTATCATGCCCCCTCAGCAGGAGGGACACCAGGAAACACCCTTCAGTCCACATTTTTGTTCTCATCCTTCATGCTGTGATCTAAAGCCCTCCTGGATAGTAAAGCCCCGTCTCTACTTAAAATACAAAAATTTGCTGAGCATAGTGATGGGGGGCTGTAATCCCAGCTACTTGGGAGGCTGAGGCAGAAGAACCTGGGAGGCAGAGGTTGCAGAGAGCCTCACTCAATTGCATTCCAGCCTGGGCAACAGAGGGAGACTCTGTCTCAAAAATCAATGAATGAATGAATGAATGAATAAAGTCCTCTGGGATGAGTCTGCCGGCTCTAGCTATTCAGTGCTTGGATTTACAATAACCTCAGCACACTTCTGACCTCAAAGCCCTTCATATCACAGGAATGATGACTGCTTTGAGAAAACCCCTCCTTTTCATTTGTCAGTAAGAGAACTCACTCTAAGATCTCATCATTGACATTTACCAGGACAAATTTCTGAAATCTTTTAGAAGAAACTATAATCCCAACCCTTTGATATGATTAGTCATGGCATATCTGCTTGAAGCAATACTACACAAACATGGAAGGTGACCATTTATGAAGGCATAGAGTATGAGAAACAGCTCATGATAAAATATTGAGAAAATGTGAGACTATGCATATGTTGTGATTATAATCATGTGAAAAATGTGTGTGTATATAGACAAATATTAGAAAGAGTATCATAAAATAAAAATGATTATTAGATGGTTAGAGGTTTTTTTTCTCCTTGGAAAATTCCCTTTAGTGTGGTTATGTTGTTTTCATAAATACAATTTGAAAATAAGTTTTGCAAACATTACATGTTGTCAAAAAAAAACTTTCATGGTGTCGACGGTAAATGTACATAAGAATCAGCTGAAAGGCTTACTAAAAATACATATTCACAGGCTCCAGCCCAAGAGATTCTCATTCTGTATGTCTGAGGAATGGCTGCATTTTTAACACGCATCCAGAGTCATTTTGTTGGAAGTGGTGCATTGGCCACATTTGAAAAGCACTGCCATAGATGGTATCTCGGAGACACCTAAAGATAGAGTTGTGACATTATCTGTGCCAAAACAGCTCACACCTATAATCCTAGCACTTTGGGAGGCCAAGGTGGGTGGATTACATGAGGTCAGAAGTTTGATCAAGACCAGCCTGAGCAACATGGCAAAACCCCATCTCTACTAAAAATACAAAAGTTAACCGGGAGTGGTGGTGGGCACCTATAATCCCAGCTATTCGTGAGACTGAGGCAAGAGAATCACTTGAACCTGGATGTGGGGGAGCAGGGGCTGCAGTGAGCTGAGATTGCGCTACTTCACTCCAGCCTGGGTGAAAGAACAAAGCTGTGGCTCAAAAGAAAAAAAAAAAAAGACTCTAGGCCAATATTCCTCTATCATTGTTGGGAAAACAGCAAGAAAGTTTAAAACAAAGACTCCATGTTAAGAAAAATGTACTCTCTCCCTGGTTTGTAAAGTGGAATATCAATAAAAAATGTAGCTTTGATGACTTTTCTTTGAGTCTTCCAAGTAAACTTAAAGCTGTCTGATAAAAGCAACCCAGTTATGAACAGTTACATCTCTCTAGTTCTCTTAGAGTTCCATGCTTCCTGTATCTTATTCCATGCCTTGCTAACAGACCCCACACAAGTTCAGCTGTAATCTGCCTTCAAGGGTAAGGCATGGCAATTTCAAGCCTTAAAACTGGATAACATATTCTGCATAAGCCAGCCTTCTGAATAATTCAATATTCATTTTCTTTATTAGTGATGTAGGATTTTTCTTTTTGGTCACTTTGCAAGCTGGGGACCCCTGGCTGGCAATGCCCCACCCAGGCCTCCCTCAACCACACTGGCATGCCCCAGCTCGCCTGTGTGATTGATAGTTTGTACCCACGTTCGTTGGTTCTCATGATCTTGTACCATGCCCAAGAAGAATGAGAATAGGCAGGACATTGAAGGATGAGGAGGGTAGAGAAGAATTTTATTGAGTGATGACACAGCTTTTAGCAGAGAGGGGACATGGGGCTGGTCCCCCTACCCGAAGATGGGAAAGTTCCTCTTGTGGCTGAGTCTGCCTTTTATGGACTCAAAATAGGGATTATGTGCTGACTTGTTTGTGTGTATGCAAAAAAGTTTAAAGTAAAGATACCATTCAAAGGTGGGCATGATAGTGCAGAAAAC
Organism: Sapajus apella; assembly: GCF_009761245.1. Taxonomy (NCBI): domain Eukaryota; kingdom Metazoa; phylum Chordata; class Mammalia; order Primates; family Cebidae; genus Sapajus; species Sapajus apella. The sequence continues at coordinate 2,502,054 of NW_022437050.1, read as the reverse complement.
CAATTAGGAAAGGGTAGGTATATATAAAATAGGTGAAGAGTAAGGACCAATCAGAGGAAAGTGGGCCAAACGGGAAGACAAGTTCTCAATCCGGTCCAAAGATTTAACTTGTAGCTTGGTTTTCAGGCTTTAAACTGTCTTCGGCTTAGGGTGGGGTTTCACCATGAACCCGCCCCTATGTGCCTAGGCATTTGGCAGCCACCCGACACTCTCATTAAAGTGACCAACTCTTCCCAGTTTGCCCAGGAGTTTCCCGATTTTAGCACTGAAAGTCTCATGTTTGGGAACCCCCTGCTCCTCAGTCCCATGCAAACCAACACCGGGACAGTTGGTCACCTTACCTTCCATACAGTTTAAAAGAAAAGACATTCTCCAGGAGAAGGTGTCAGCCACCACAGTGTCCCAGGGAGCACCGGAAAAAACTTAGCTTTCTAAAGATCTTCTTTTGAAAAAAAAAAAAAAAATACATATATATATATATATATATATATATATATATATATATATATGCAGGTAAGCTGCTGTTCATTATTATTACTATTATTATTTTTGAGACAGAGTCTCACTCTGTCACCAGGTTGGAGTATAGTGGCAGAGCTCAGCTCACTACAACCTCCGACTCCCTGGTTCAAGTGATTCTCCTGCCTCAGCCTCCCAAGTAGCTGGGACTACAGGCACCTGCCACCATGCCCAGCTAATTTTGTATTTTTAGTAGAGACAGGGTTTCACCATGTTGGCCAAGATGGTCTCCATCTCCTGACCTCATGATCCGCCTGCCTCGGCCTCCCAAAGTGCTGGGATTATAGGCATGAGCCACTGCGCCCAGCCTGCTATTCATTATTTTAAGAAATAGGACATTTCAGCTCAGCACAGTGGCTCACACCTGTAATCCCAGCACTTTGGGAGGCCAAGGCGGGCAGATCACCTGAAGTCAGGAGTTTGAGACCAGCCTGACCAACACAGTGAAAACCTGTCTGTACTAAAAATATAAAAAATAATCCGGGCATGGTGGCACTCACTTGTAATCCCAGCTACATGGGAGGCTGAGGCAGGAGAATCACTTGAACCTGGGAGGTGGAGGCTGTAGTAGGCTGAGATCACGCTATGGCACTCCAGCCTGGGCAACAAGAACAAAACTCCGCCTCAAAAACTAAAAACTAAAAATAAAATAAATAGGACATTTCCCTCAAGTGGTTTCAGAGAAGGAGCCAGAGATGTAAAGGTGTTGCAAGCGGCCCTTTCCTATTCCCCACCTTTTCTTACAAATGTTCATTACTTTGAGAAAATTTTACTAACATTTGTGCATACTAAACTCATCATCACAAAGGAGAGATGTAAAGTTGGATCAGGTGGTCTGAAAGCAGAATTCAGAGATAAAGGGTAAATCTGTCAAAAGGATGTGAAATTTTTCATCAAATAGAATAAAAGCTAACTCCTATGCTTGTTTTTAGATAAGTAGTTTTATTGTGATGCCTCTGAAATTTCTCTTAAATCCTAAAAAGTTATTAAGATGACCTAGAAATCTAAAAAAAATGGTGTGCCCAGCAGAATCTGTTCCAAAATGTAGGACAAAAAATCTTCAGAATTATTCTGCCCACATCAAAATTATACTACTTTAAAATATTGCAAGCAGTTCATAGAATCTCCAGACATTCATTTCAACATCAGTTCCAAACTACAATTTTCAAAAGCAGCTCATATTTTTGGCTCAGGAGTAATCCTACCGACAGCTGGTTGACAAAGTGAAAAATATACTTGTGTATCTATTTAGCACATTTGCCTACTTGAATTCTTGGGTGCAATATCAACTTTCCTCAAAAAGCCAGTTTAAATAGAAAAAGAGGGACTCCCCCCTAACTCATTTTACGAGGCCAGCATCATCCTGATACCAAAACCTGGCAGAGACACAACAAAAAAAGAACATTTCAGGCTAATATCTGTGATGAACATCGATGTGAAAATCCTCGATAAAATACTGGTAAACCAAATCCAGCAGCACATTAAAAAGCTTATCCACCCCCATCAAGTCATCTTCATCCCTGGTCTGCAAGGCTGGTTTAACATATGCAAATCAATAAATGTAATCCATCACATAAACAGAACCAATGACAAAAACCACATGATTATCTCAATAGATGCAGAAAAGGCCTTCAATAAAATTCAACACTGCTTCATGCTAAAAACTCTCAATAAACTAGGTATTGATGGAACATATCTCAAAATAATAAAAGCTATTTATGAGAAACACACAGCCAATATCATACTGAACGGGCAAAAGCTGGAAGCATTCCCATTGAAAACCAGCACAAGACAAGGATGCCCTCTCTCACCACTCCTATTCAACACAGTATTAGAAGTTCTGGCCAGGGCAATTGGGCAAGAGAAAGAAACAAAGGGTATTCAGATAGGAAGAGAGGAAGTCAAATTGTCCCTGTTTGTAGATGACATGATTGCATATTTAGAAAACCCCATCATTTCAGCCCATAATCTCCTTAAGCTGATCAGGAGCTTCAGCAAAGTCTCAGGATACAAAATCAACGTGCAGAAATCACAGGCATTCCTATACACCAGTAATAGACAAACGAAGAGCCAAATCATGAGTGAACTCCCATTCACAATTGCTACAAAAAGAATAAAATATCTAGGAATACAACTCACAAGATAGGTGAAGGACCTCTTCAAGGAGAACTACAAACCACTGCTCAAGGAAATAAGAGAGGACACAAACAAATGGAAAAACATTCCACGCATACGGATAGGAAGACTGAATATTGCGAAAATGGCCATACTGCGTAAAGTAATTTATAGATTCAATGCTATCCCCATCAATCTACCATTGACTTTCTTCACAGAATTAGAAAAAACTCCTTTAATTTTCATACGGAACCAAGAAAAAGCCTGTGTAGCCAAGACAATCCTTTGCAAAAAGAACAAAGCTGGAGGCGTCACGCTACCTGACTTCACTATACTACAAGGCTACAGTAACCAAAACAGCATGCTACTGGTACCAAAACAGATATATAGACCAATGGAACAGAATAAAGGCCTCAGAAATAACAGCACACATCCACAACCATCTGATCTTTGACAAACCTGACAAAAACACGCAATGGGGAAAGGATTCCCTGTTTAATAAATGGTGTTGGAAAAACTGGCTAGCCATAAGCAGAAAACTGAAACTGGACCCCTTCCTGACACCTTATACAAAAATTAACTCGAAATGGATTAAAGACTTAAACGTAAGAGCTAACACCATAAAAACCCTAGAAGAAAAGCTAGGCAATACCATTCAGGACATAGGCCTAGGCAAGGACTTCATGACTAAAACACCAAAAGCAATGGCAACAAAAGCCAAAATTGACAAATGGGATCTAATTAAACTAAAGAGCTTCTGCACAGCCAAAGAAACTATCATCAGAGTGAACAGGCAACCTACAGAATGAGAGAAAAATTTTGCAATCTATCCATCTGACAAAGGGCTAATATCCAGAAGCTACAAAGAATTTAAACAAATTTACAAGAAAAAAAAAAAAACAACAACCCCATTGAAAAGTGTTGAAGGCTATGAACAGACACGTCTCAAAAGAAGACATTTATGCAGCCAACAAACATATGAAAAAATGCTCATCATCACTGGTCATTAGAGAAATGCAAATCAAAACCACAATGAGATAGTATCTCACACCAGTTAAAATGGCGATCATTAAAAAGTCAGAACAACAAATGCTGGAGAGGATGTGGAGAAATAGGAATGCTTTTAAACTGTTAGTGGGAGTGTAAATTAGTTCAACCATTGTGGAAGACAGTGTGGCAATTCCTTAAGGACCTAGAACCAGAAATACCACTTGACCCAGCAATCCCATTACTGGATATTTACCAAAAGGATTATAAATCATTCTACTATAAAGACACATGCACACATATATTCACTGCAGCACTGTACACAATAGCAAAGACTTGGAACCAACCCAAATGTCCATCAATGATAGACTGGATAAAGAAACTGTGGCATATATACATATGCAGCCATAAGAAAGGATGAGTTCATGTCCTTTGCAGGGATATGGATGAAGCTAGAAACCATCATTCTCAGCAAACTAACACAGGAACAGAAAACCAAACACCACATGTTCTCACTCATAAGTGGGAGTTAAACAATGAGAACACATGGACACAGGGAGGGGAACATCACACACCAGGGCCTGTGGGAGGTGGGGGACTAGGGAAAGGATAGCAGTAGGAGAAATACCTAATGTAGATAATGGGTTCATGGGTGTAGCAAACCACCATGGCACATGTATACCTATGTAACAAACCTGAACACAAGTAAAATTTTAAAAAAAACAAAAAACGCCAGTTTAATATCCAGTAAATAAACAACAATAAGTTTCAGTTTTTCAATCTTTTAAGATAATTAAGATACAATGAAGAAAAGTTTATGCAACCAGTGCTTTCAGTAAGGAATTTGAACTGCCCAATGCAGAAAATCATAAGCGAAGTCAACAGTTTTTAAACCAAAGTCACCAGCTATTATCATTTTCTGAAGTGTGCTCTGTGAGATGTTAGTAAGCGATATGTTAACGCAAAAAGTTGGGGAGAGTTCACGATAAATAAGATTGGGAAAACTCCGAAATAGAGTTTAACAAGTTTCTTTATTGCAAGACTTTTGAGACAGACCAATGACAACGGACACTGACACTCTTCAAGATGGGGTGTGACATGTTTTATTCAAACTTATTTGACCAAATTTTGTCAGAATATCTAAAGGGCTTGGATTCTCATGGACAAATATAGAGAAATACTGCTCTTCTCTTCCTAAACTTGGTAACTCGGCTCCTTGAAAGTTCAAACTCTATTTTCAGTCAATTTGCAGGGAAACTAATTTTTATTTGCAAATAGTGAGAGCAGCTTTGTCCAACAAATGGAACAGTTTGAGTGACATTCTAAACATATTGAGATTTCAACACACTTTGAGACTATTCTTATAACAAATATCATTATCGAACAAACAAGGCAATGAGACCTATTAGAAAGTACTTGTGGCTTTGAATTAGGAGAATTTCACTTTGATGACTTAGAAAGGCAATGAATTACTGCCAGTGGGGCAGGGCTTTGTTTGGTCTGTAGATCTCCAGTCAGTGGTTTGAAGAGCTATAAATGATCAGATATGGGGATTTGTAGTTGGGCACATTCATCTGCAACTGGGTACTTTCTAAATGAAATATTCATCTTTCCCAGCCCAAATTGTTCCTTGGACCTATAAACCATCTAAACTCCTGGCTTCTGATCCCAGCACTGAGGAATAGGAGGAAGAGTAAAAGTAAAAGAATTGCCCAGCATTAGTCACTAAAATAAAAGCTTAAGGAAAGAATCGGAGAGGGGCAGGGCTACCCTGCAGACAGGCCGTTAGGATATACTGACCTATGCTCTATCTCATTCTCTACTTTACACAGTGATTTCATCAACCAATTTGTCTATAAGAACAAGGTCTTTGGTAAAAACTGAGTTAGTCACAAAGGTGCTATTAAATGAGATGAGGTAAAACGGGTCAAATTGTTGCATACATTTTTCCTTAACGGTATAGACATCAAATGTGTAGACAACCAAATGTTACTTTAGTTCAGATGTAAGGTGACATAATGTTTGCTTTCTATCACCAAGAAATTCAAGTTTTGCTCTTTAACGACATCAAAACAGCATCGTGCACAGTAATAAAGAATATAAAAACATGAAAACAAAATTTTTATTGGGAAAGGAAATGTTATGTACATTAAGTATAAGGCCGATAAAATGTATGACATTAGCAAACTTTAAGAAACAAATACAGGTTTAGTAAAGGAAGAAGGTGGAAGCTTACAACAGATTTTCATACACAATTTCCACACGGTTTTAAGTAACAAGATCTCAATTTGCGTAAATTATACAGATCGAGGGAAAAGTGTATTGGTTGGTGACTATTTCCCATCATCAATTCACTTTGTACCTTACAGATATTTTACCATGATCCCAACTTTGGTAGTCCTAACACTGTTCTAAAAAGGTCTTCTGAATCCATAAGTGGGTACTTACTAAGAGGTTATGTCACAAGTAGGGGTTTTTTTTGTTCATTTTGAATTAAATAAATTCCACATGCTCTTAAATAAACTTCATGGTTTTCAAGACAGCTGCTTGAGCCAAATCTGGAAGAGTTCTTCTGTTCTGGGACATGCTTAAGTCATGTGTACATATGTGTAAAGAGTTTGGAAATGGCATCAGAATGTGTGTGCATCTTTGTTGATACACAGTTTAAGTCTCATGTGAGCTAACAGAATCTATGCAATTCTGGAGGCTATTGGTAAAAATGGGTATCTGTATGTGGTGTAGAAAACAATCTTCTATAAACAATACTCTGTTTGCTTATTTCTATCCCCCAAACAGAAAACATCTAACAAGAACAATTTTATCTATGTTTATTTAATTACAACAAAAATAGAACAATATATGCCAAATGGAAAAGGATATTAAAAAACGATGATAAAATATTTAGAAACAGAAATGACTAAATTTAGCTGAAGGAATTATCCAGGTGCCATTAAACACATTTGGAACTTGTAATTGGTTATTAGTGTAAATTAAATTTAGCAACTGAGTCCCAGTTCACTACTAAGAGTTGTCAAAATATTTTCTTTTTTTCTTTTTTTTTTTTTTTTTTTATAAAGACAGGGTTTCACCATGTTGGTCAGGCTGGTCTTGAACTCCCGACCTCAGGTGATCCACCCGCCTTGGCCTCCAAAGTGCTTGGATTACAGGCGTGAGCCACCATGCCCGGCCTGTCAAAATATTTTCAAAATGTCACATCAAAAATTGGCAACAACCATAAGTATTACATAAACACCAAACAAAAAAATCATTTAAGACAAATAAATGTATCTTGAGATAAAATAAAAATCACACTATGCTAGATATATACCCCCTTTTCCCTCACATACAATTGTGAGGCTTTAGAATTTTGCATGTTCCAGGATAAAGTAATGATAATATATATTGATGCAAATTTCAGCCATTAAAAATAAATTACTTAATATCTTAAATATTCCTACAATGAAACATCCAGACTCTAGTTTCACTAATCAAAATTTTATGAAGACATAAATTGCATTTGGTTTTAACTCCTCAAATCATGACTGAAAACTTTCAGCAAAGCATTCTAGGCTTTTCTCTCTCATACCAACTGACCCAGAATATATTTTAAGAAATGTTTATTTTCTGTGTATATTTGTTTTAAAATTATAAATTCCTGAGTACTTTTTCTTCTTCCTCCTCATCACTGTCAGTGACATTGACTTGCTGGATGCTAGAAGGAGTTGATGTTGGGGCTGTGAAGACATTCTCCAAGGTTCCAATGTCCAGCTGAGGCACAGGGTTTAAGTATTCTTCCCCACTGTGGCTATGACTGTTATAGTAAGAGGTTCCATCTATGTTCTCACAACTCCGAGAATTTTCGCTGTGTGTGCGTTCATCTTGGTAGTCTCTAAAAGGATACTCTCTATTTAAAGCTGAAAATATAGCCTCATGTTTTTGGTACGTGTCTTCATAATAACCAAGGCATTCTGGCATAGAACTTGGAAAATTTCCATAGCCAAAGGGAGGCCGACTATAAGGGCACGTGCTGCAGCATAAAGACACAAACAAGGAATTAGATCATACCTTGCCCATGTATTGCCTTGCATATAAACTAAGGGAGCAAGTTAATGCATCCTCTTTGGGGCTTGGAAAGTTCCTTTCTGTAATCACTTCATGTGTTCCTTTGCTCTTTTCCCACTGCCCAGTCCCCACCCAGAAGAAATAGGAAAGGGAGCTTGTAACTGGAATACTCACCAGCACTATTATCTATCCTTAGCCTCCAGCTTCTTACCTTTTGACAATCTTGATAACGAAATTGCTTATTCTGTCCTTTCCCTCAAGATGCCTAAAACCATGTAAGGTTTTGGAATGCAGATGTGTGTTGAGCTTTGGAATGCTGATGTGTATTGAGCTATGTAAACAATGCAACAGTTGTTTTTACTGATATCTGTGAATGCTCTATTTTCTTGTTTCTCTGCATATCTTGTAACTTTTTTGTTGAAAACTGGATGTTTTGAATATTATAATGTGATGTCACTAGAAATCAAATTCTTTCCCTTTTCCAAGGTTTGTTGTTGTTGCTTGTTTTGGGTTGTAGTTGCTTATTCGGTTTTCTAGAGTATTTTTGTAAAGGGTGTATTCTTTGTTATGAATGGTCATTGAAATCTCTGTTCAATTGGCTTTGTGGCCAGATAGAAATTTGATAGATATTTCCTTAAAAACCTAGAAACAATTGGCAGCAACCCTTACTGTTCTCCAACTGCCACAGGTGATCCCAAGGCAAGCAGGGTCTGGAGTGGACCTCCAGCAGTCCTACAGCAGAGTGGACTGACTGTTAAAAGGAAAACTAAAAAACAGAAAGAAATAACTTCCAACATCAACAAAAAGGATGTCCACTCAGAGACCCCACCTGAAAGTCACCTACTACAAAGATGACAGGTAGATAAATCCACAAAGATGGGAAGAAACCAGCGCAAAAAGGATGAAAACACCAAAAACCAGAATGCTTCTCCTCCTCTAAGGGATCACAACTCCTCACCAGCAAGGGAACAAGGCTGGATGGAGAATGCGTCTGATGAATTGACAGAAACAGGCTTCAGAAGGTGGGTAATAACGAACTTCTCTGAGCTAAAAGAACATGTTCTAACCCAATGCAAAGAAACTAAGAAACTTGAAAAAAGGTTAGTCAAAATGCTAACGAGAATAAACAGCTTAGAGAAAAATATAAATGACTTGATGGAGCTGAGAAACAACACGAGAACTTCACAAAGCATACACAAGTTTCAATAGCCGAATTGACCAAGCAGAAGAAATGATATCAGAGATTGAAGATCAACTCAATGAAATAAAACGAGAAGGCAAGATTAGAGAAAAAAAGAGTGAAAAGAAATGAACAAAGCCTGCAAGAAATATGGGATTATGTGAAAAGACCAAATCTACGTTTGATAGGTGTACCTGAATGTGACAGAGAGAATGAATCCAAGCTGGAAAACACTCTTCAGGATATTATCCAAGAGAACTTCCTCAACCTAGCAAGGCAGGTCAACATTCAAGTTCAGGAAATACAGAGAACACCACAAAGATATTCCTTAAGAAGGGCAACCCCAAGGCACATAATCGTCAGATTCATCAGGGTTGAAATGAAGGAAAAAATGCTAAGGGCAGCCAGACAGAAAGGTCAGGTTACCCACAAGGGGAAGCCCATCAGACTCACAGTGGATCTCTCAGCAGAAACCTGACAAGCCAGAAGAGACTGTGGACCAATATTCAACATCCTTAAAGAAAAGAACTTTCAACCTAGAATTTCATTTTTTTTTTTTTTTTTTTTTTTTTGAGACAGAGTTTCACTCATGTTACCCAGGCTGGAGTGCAATGGCGCGATCTCGGCTCACCGCAACCTCCGCCTCCTGGGTTCAGGCAATTCTCCTGCCTCAGCCTCCTGAGTAGCTGGGATTATAGGCACGCACCACCATGCCCAGCTAATTTTTTTGTATTTTTAGTAGAGACGGGGTTTCACCATGTTGACCAGGATGGTCTCGATCTCTTGACCTCGTGATCCACCCGCCTCGGCCTCCCAAAGTGCTGGGATTACAGGCTTGAGCCACCGTGCCCGGCCTCAACCTAGAATTTCATATCCAGCCAAACTAAGCTTCATAAGCAAAGAAGAAATAAAATCCTTTATGAACAAGCAATTGCTGAAGAGATTTCATCACTACCAGGCCTGCCTTACAAGAGATCCTGAAAGAAGCACTAAACATAGAAAGGAACAACCAGTACCAGCCACTCCAAAAAAGAACCAAATGGTAAAGACCATCAACACAATGAAGAAACTGTGTCAATTAATGGGCAAAACAACCAGCTAGCATCAAAATGGCAGGATCAAATTCACACATAACACTGTTAACCTTAAATGTAAATGGGCTAAATGCCCCAATCAAAAGACACAGACTGGCAAATCAGATAAAAAGTCAAAATCCATCAGTGTGCTGTATTCAGGAAACCCATCGCATGTGCAAGGACACACACAGGCTCAAAATAAAGGGATGGAGGAAGATTTACCAAGCAAATGGAGAGAAAAAAAAGCAGAAGATCAAATCCTAGTCTCTGATAAAACAGACTTTAAACCAACAAAGATCACAAGAGACAAAGAAGGGTGTTACATAATGGTAAAAGGATCAATGCAACGAAGAGCTAATGATCCTAAATATATACGCACCCAATACAGGAGCACCCAGATACATAAAGCAAGTTCCTAATGACCTACAAAGAGACTTAGACTCCCACACAATAATAGTGTGAGACATTAACACTCCACTGTCAATATTAGACAGATCAATGAGACAGAAAATTAACAAGGATATCCAGGACTTGAACTCAGGTCTGGACCAAGCAAACCTATTAGATATCTACAGAACTCTCCACCAAAATCCACAGAATATACATTCTTCTCAGCACCGCATGGTACCTACTCTAAAACTGACCACATCATTGGAAGTAAATCACTCCTCAGCAAATGCAAAAGAACAGAAATCATAAGTCTCTCAGACCACAGTGCAATCAAATTAGAACTCAGGATTAAGAAACTAATGCAGAAATGCACAACTTCATGGAAACTGAACAACTGACTCTTGAATGTTGACTGGATAAACAATGAAATGAAGGCAGAAATAAAGATGTTCTTCGAAACCAACGAGAACAAATATACAACATATCAGAATCTCTGGGACACATTTAAAGCAGTGTCTAGAGGGAAATTTATAGCAATAAATGCACACATGAGAAGCAAGGAAAGATCTAAAATCGACACCCTATGATCAATACTGAAAGAGCTAGAGGAGCAAGATCAAAAAAACTCAAAAGCTAGCAGAAGACAAGAAATAACTAAGTTAAGAGCAGAACTGAAGAAAATAGAGACACAAAAAAACCCTACCAAAAATCAATAAATCCAGGAGCTGGTTTTTTGAAAAGATCAACAAAATAAACCGCTAGCCAGATTAATAAAAAAGAAAACAGAGAAGAATCAAATAGATGCAATAAAAAACAATAAAGGGGATATCACCACCAATTCCACAGAAATACAAAGTACCATCACAGATTACTACAAACAACTCTATGCACACAAACCAGTAAACCTGGAAGAAATGGATAAAATTCCTGGACACTGGCACCCTTCCAAGACTGAAACAGGAAGAAGTCAAAACCCTGAATAGACCAATAACAAGGGCTGAAGTTGGGGCAGCAATTAATAGCCTAACAACCAAAAAAAGCCCAGGTCCAGATGGGTTCACAGCCGAATTCGACCAGACATACAAAGAGAAGTTGGTACCACACCTTCTGAAACTATTCCAAACAATCCAAAAAGAGAGAATCCTTCCCAAATCATTTTATGAGACCAACATCATCCTAATACCAAAACCCAGCAGAGACTCAACACAAACAGAAAACTTCAGGCCAATATCCATGATGAACATAGATGCAAAAATCTTCAATAAAATACTGGCAAACTATTGCAACAGCACATCAAACAGTTTATCCATTACAATCAAGTAGGCTTCATCCCAGGGATGCAAGGCTGGTTCAACATATGCAAGTCTATAAGCGTAATCCACCACATAAACAGAACCAAAGACAAAAACCACAATTATCTCAATAGATGCAGAGAAGGCCTTTGACAAAATTCAACAGCGCTTTATGTTAAAAACTCTCAAGAAACTAGGTATCAATAGAACGTATCTCAAAATAATAAAAGCTATTTACAACAAACCTACAGCCAATGCCATACTAAACGGGCAAAAACTGGAAGCATTCCCTTTGAAATCTGGCACTAGACAAGGATGCCCTCTCTCACCACTCCTATTCAATATAGTATTGGAAGTTCTAGCCAGAGCAATCAGGCAAGAAAAAAAAAATAAAGGGTATTCAATTAGGAAAGGAGGAAGTGAAATTATCTCTATTTGCAGATGACATGATTATATATTTAGAAGACCCCATCATCTCAGCCCAAAATCTCCTTAAACTGATAAGAAACTTCAGCAAAGTCTCAGGATACAAAATCAACGCGGAGAAATTACAAGCATTCCTATACACCAATAACAGACTAAAAGAGAGCCAAATCAAGAGCGAACTCCCATTCATAATTGCTACAAAGAGAATAAAATACCTAGGAATACAACTGACAAAGGATGTAAAGAACCTCTTCAAGGAGATCTATGAACCACTGCTCAAGGAAATAAGAGAGGACACAAACAGATGGAAAAACATTCCATGCTCAAAGTTAGAAAGAATCAATATTGTCAAAATGGCCATATTGCCCAAATTAATTTATAGATTCAACGCTATCCCTATCAAACTACTTATGACCCTCTTCACAGAACTGGAAAAAAACCACCTTAAACTTCATATAAAACTAAAAAAGAGCCCGCATAGCCAAGACAATCCTAAGCAAAAAGAACAAAGCTGGAGGCATCATGCTACCTGACTTCAAACTATACTACAAGGCTATAGTAATCAAAACAGCATGGTACTGGTACCAAAACAGAGATATAGACCAATGCAACAGAACAGAGGCCTCGGAGGCAATGACACATCTATAACCAGGCCAGGCATGGCGGCTCATGCCTGTAATCCAAGCACTTTGGAGGCCAAGGTGGGCGGATCACCTGAGGTCGGGAGTTCAAGACACATCTATAACCATCTGATCTTTGACAAACCTGACAAAAACAAGCAATGGGGAAAGGATTCTCTATTGAATAAATGGCGTTTGGATAACTGGCTAGCCAAGTGCAGAAAACAGAAACTAGACTCCTTCCTGACACCTTACACTAAAATTAACTCCAGATGGATTAAAGGGCCAACACCACAAAAACTCTAGAAGAAAACCTAGGCAAAACCATTTGAGACACAGGCACCAGCAAGGACTTCATGACTAAAACACCAAAATCATTGGCAACAAAAGTTAAAATAGACAAATGGAATCTAATTAAACTCCAGAGCTTCTGTACAGCAAAAGAAACAATCATTAGAGTGAAAGAGCAACCAACAGAATGGGAAAAAAAAATTTGCCATCTACCCATCTGACAAAGAGCTAATATCCAGAATCTACAAAGAACTTAAATTTATAAGAAACAAACAAACAAGCCTACTCAAAAGTGGGCAAAGGACATGAACAGACACTTTTCAAAAGAAGACATATATGAGGCCAACAAACATATGAAAAAATGCTCATCATCACTAGAGAAATATAAATTAGAGAAATACAAATCAAAACCACACTGAGTTACAAATCAAATACAAATACAAATACAAATCAAATCTCACACCAGTTAGCATGGCAGTCATTAAAAAAATCTGGAGACAGCAGATACTGGAGAGGATGTGGAGAAATAGGAACACTTTTACACTGTTGGTGGTAATGTAAATTAGGTTCAACCATTGTGGAAGACAGTGTGGCGATTCCTCAAGGATCTAGAAATAGAAATTCCATTTGACCCAGCAATCCCATTACTGGGTATATATCTAAAGGATTATAAATTGTTCTTTTTTAAAGACACATGCACACAGATGTTCACTGTGGTACTCCTTACAACAGCAAAGACCTGGAACCAACCCAAATGCCCATCGATGATAGACTGGACAGGGAAAATGTGGCACATATACACCATGGAATACTATGCAGCCATTAAAAACGATGAGTTTGTGTCCTTTGTAGGGACATGGATGAATCTGTAAACCATCATTCTCAGCAAACTGACACAAGAACAGAAAATCAAACACTGCATGTTCTCACTCACAGGCAGGTGTTAAACAATGAGAACACATGGACACAGGGAGGGGAGCATCATATGCTGGGGTCTGTTGAGGGAGACTAGTGGAGGAACAGTGGGGAGTAGGAAGGTTGGGGAGGGATAACATGGGGGAAAATGCAAGATATGGGTAATGGGGGGATGGAGGCATCAAATCGCATTACCATGTATGTACCTATGCAACAATCCTGCATGATCTGCACATGTATGTCAGAACCTAAAGTATAATAATAATAATTTTTTAAAAACCTAGAAACAAAACAAAAAATATTCTCCTGGTCTTTGCAGACTGGCTTTGAGTTGAGGCACTCCTTAAATACTCAGCTAGGCTGTTTTCAATTCTGCCTTAGTCTTTACTTCCTGCTTACACAGAGCCTATAGATCAGTAAGAGTTCAAAGCTCAGGTGTTTTTGTATGTTTTCTGAACATGGGTCTAGCTCTAGATATGTGTGGCCTTCTGGATTTTCATATATATATATATATATAAAATGTATTATACATATAACACACACACATAGATATCTCATATTTCCACATATATATATATATATATATATATGTAATTTAAGAGATGGAGTTTTGCTCTGTCACCCAGGCTGGAATGCAGTGGCATAATCATAGCTCACTGCAGTCTCAAATTCCTGGGCTCAAGCAACCTTCCTGCCTCAGCCTCCCAAGTAGCTGGGACTACAGGTACACCACCACACCCAGCAATTTCCAGAGATTTGAATGGGTGGTTTTAAAAAATAGTTTTCATCAGTTACACTTGTTTGCTAGAGACTGGGTCCATGGAGCTCCTTGTGCTGCCATCACAAAAATGAACTGTACTCTCACTTATCTTTTCAATCATTTGATTCTATTTCTAGCCTTGAGGGTGCTCTTGAATGCAGTTAAATTACTTAGAAACAAGTTGGTTCCTTCAGGTCTTGCTTTTAAGAATTTTTAGCCAGACCCGACGGCTCATGCCTGTAATCCCAGCACTTTGGGAAGCTGAGGTGGCTGGATCACCTGAAGTCAGAAGTTTGAGACCAGCCTGGCCAACATGGTGAAACCCCATCTCTATTAAAAATACAAAAATTAGCCAGGTGTAGTGGTACAGCCTGTAATCCCAGCTACTCCAGAGGCTGAGGCAGGAGAATTGCTTGCTTGAACCCAAGAGGCAGAGGTTGCAGTGAGCCAAGATTGTACCACTGCACTCAAGCCTGGGCGACAGAGTGAGAATCTGTCTTTAAAAAATTAAAAAAAGAATATTTAGAGCACAATGGCTCATGCCTGTTTGAAACCATCCTGGGAAACAAAATGAGGCCCTGCCTCTATAAAAAAATGAAAATATTAGCTGGGCATGGTGGCACACACCTGTAGTCCCTGTTACTTGGGAGGCTGAGGCAGAAGGATTGCTTTGGCCAAGGAGTTTGAGGCTACAGTTAGCTATGATCATGCCACTACACTCAAGACTGGGTTTGTAGCAAAACCCACCTTGTCAACATTCAGGCTAAAGCTATCTGAAGCAAGAGTACTTCTGAGTACTCAATGTTCCGTGCCCCACAAAAGTTTTCCAGTATAGTTGGTGGGACTATTCTCAGCACTATGTTAGTGCATGATTGCCAGATACTGTTTTCTCTAATCCTTTCAGGTGGATTAAATGTTGTTTCTTCACAAGTATGCACTAATCAGTACTTCATTGAATACTCAAGAGGAACCCTACACAGTCATCTGGAGTTCACTGTGTGTGTAGCTCTCTTCTCTCTGGTACTCTATCCTGAAAAGTCTAGCTAATTAGGTCTCACTGGACTTGCAGTAGAGACAGGTGAAACCAGTCTATATATTTCAAAATACAAAATTAGCTGGACGTGGTGGCAGGCACCTATAATCCTAGCTACTCAGGAGGCTGAGGCAGGAGAATCACTTGAACCCTGGAGGTAGAGGTTGCTGTGAGCTGAGATTGCAACATTACACTCCAGCCTGGGCAAAAAGAGTGAAACTCCATCTCAAAAACATAAAAATAAATAAATAAATAAATAAATAAACGAACGTCTGCATCCAGTGGATAGGGTGATTTTAGATTCTGAACCAATGTGTGAAGCACCATGGGGATTTTACATCTAATGAAAATCACATAGAGCCCTGGGTAGAAACAAGATTATTTTTGTGCTTTATCTGGATCAATGTCAAAAAATTTCAATTCCTTTTATCAAGATTAAAAAGTTATTCCAGCTGGGTGTGGTGGCTCATGTCTGTAATCCCAACACTCTGAGACCAAAGCAGGTGGATTACTTAAGGCCAAGAGTTCAAGACCAGCCTGACCAACATGGCAAAACTCAGTCTCTACTAAAAATACAAAAATTAGCCAGAGCTAGTGGCACACACCTGTAATTCTAGCTACTCAGGAGGCTGAGGCACGAGAATTGCTTGAACCCCGGAGGCAAAGGCTGCAGTGAGTTGAGATCACACCACTGCTCCAACCTGGCAGGCAGAGCAAGACTCGGTCGGAAAAAAAAAAAAAAAATTTCCAGGGTCCTGGCTTTATGGAGAGGTTTTAGTTTCAGTACCTACCCCACCTTGAGCAGGGGAGCAGAGCAGGGTCAAGACCTCATCTCTTTTCCCTTCACAGTCATTAAAACTCAAGTTTAGGGTTTTTTATTTCTGTTTTTGTTTTTGTTTTAGAGACAGGACCACAATTGTTGCCAAGGCTGGCCTTGAACTCCACCTCAGCCTCCCAAGTAGCTCAGACTACAGGCACATGCCAGCACATCCAACTTAAAACCCAAGTTTATAACCAATGAAACTATTTCTGAATCTGAAAATCATCTCCAAGATCACTGTAACTAGTTTTCAACTTGTTAATCATTCTGGCACATAGTGAGTTCCTTGCTGGTGAGTTCAGGTAGGTATTAAATTGTTCATTTTTAAATTCAACATTTCTAGCTAGTTACAACAGAAGGTATTATATGTTAACGAAGTCTATCATGTTTTGGGACTGTAAGTTTCCCTCCTCCATAAAAGTTTAGGCAAAAGTTTGTATATGTGTGTAGATATGCATTAGTATGGAAAGAGTCCATAACTTCAATCAAATTCTCAAATGAAACAAAGTTTAAAGAGAATTGCTTTAAACCTTTGATTCATTTGCCTAAAATGTTGCAATTTAGATGCTATTTCTACAAATCCAGGAATTATTTGAACTTACTTTCCCTACCATATATCTGAGTGTATTTTCTATGTATTTCAAGCTAGTAAATCCCCATTTGTCTTCATATCTTTCTTTATCCCTAATTACAATAGATTTTAAACACATAGTTTTTTATTCAATGGCCAATAGAATGAAGATCCTATGTATCTCCCTTGAATGTGAAAGCCCAATATATGCAAGAAGAAGAAAGAGGAAGGGACAGGGAGAAAAGAACTAGTCTGAAGAATTAATGTAGTACACAGAAAGACAGCATTTTGATAAACACGGTATGATAACGGTTAACATCTGAAGACAGAAATAAGGTGTTAACCCCAGAGACAGGGAGCAACACTTCTGAGTGTACATCTGTTTTATAAAGTGACCCTTGATTAAACCACCTAGGCTACTCGATTTTTACTTTAGATACACAGGACAAAATGAACTGTTTGGCAAAAAGAAAAGTTTTGGGGTTTTTTTTTGAGACATGGTCTCACTCTGATGCCCAGACTGGAGTGCAGTGGCGTGATCTTGGCTCACTGCAGTCTTCACCTCCCAGGCTTAAGTGATCCTCCCACCTTAGCTTTCAAGTAGCTGGGACTACAGGCACACACCACCGTGCCCAGCTAATGAAAAAAAAGTTTGAGAGACAAGGTCTCACTAAATTGCCCAGACTGGTCTCCAACTCTTGGGATCAAGAGATCCTCCCTCCTTGGCCTCCCAAAGTGTCTGGATGACAGGTGTGAGCCACCACACCCAGCAGAAATTTTTTAATAATGAATAATCATAAATATATATATACACACACAAAATACATATTTATATGTATATCTTAAATGTCCATTACAATTATAACATTGAAATAGTTAGATAATTCCACATATAAATAACTAAATTAGGGAGGAAATTTTTTTTTTTTGAGACAGTCTTGCTCTGTTGCCAGGCTGGAGTGCAGTGGTGTGATCTCAGCTTATTGCAACCTCCGTCTCCCAGGTTCAAGGGATTCTCCTGCCTTAGCCTCCTGAGTAGCTGAGACTACAGGTGTGCATCACCATACCTGGCTAATTTTTGTATATTTAGTAGAGATGGGGTTTCACCATGTTGGCCAGGATCTTCTCAATCTCCTGGCCTCATGATCCACCAGCCTTGGCCTTCCAAAGTGCTGGGATTACAAGCATGAGCCACCATACCTGGCATTTTTTTTTAGATGGATTTTCACTCTCGTCGCCTAGGATGGAGTGCAGTGGTGTGATCTTGATTCACTGCAACCTCCACCTCCCGGGTTCAAGCGATTCTCCTGCACAGGTGCCCACCACCATGCCTGGCTAATTTTTGTATTTTAGTGGAGATGGGGTTTCATCGTGTTGGTCAGGCTGGTCTGGAACACCTGACCTTAGATGATCCACCTTCCTCGGCCTTCCAAAGTGCTGGGATTACAGGCATGAGCCACTGAACCTGCCCAGAAATATTCCTTACAGAAGATTCCATTCTCAGGTAGGAGAAAAGAAAAACTGAGAAAGAATCAACTAATTTTGGCATTTAGAGTTTACTGAAATATACTATCTAGAAAGTCATAAATAGATTATCTATTTCCTTGGAAAAACTATCATCAGACACATACAGGTAGAAGTCAGAAAAACAATTGAAAAATATTATAATTGATAAGACTGGTCTTCTTTTTTGAAAAACTATGCATAGCTTAAGATCACAGTTGACATACTGCTCTGACGTTCCTAAGTGAAATAAAAATTCAGTATAATAACTACTTACTCACTTCATTTGGTTCTTCCAAAGCATTACTATTAATTAGCAATAACAGTAACAACAACAAAAAAAGATAGTTTCTGACTTCTGAGAACTTACTTTCGGCTGAACACAGTGGCTTATGCCTGTAATCCCAGCACTTTGGGAGGCTGAGGCGGCACCTGAGGTCATGAGTTCACGACCAGTCTGACCGATGTGGTGAAACCCTGTCTCCACTAAAAATACAAAAATTAACCAGATACAAATACAAAAATCTCCTCTGCACCTGTAGTCCCAGCTACTCAGGAGACTGAGACAGGAGAATTACTTGTTCCCAGGTGGTTGCTTTGAGTCAAGATCACGCCTCGGCACTACATATTCCAGCCTGGGCGACAGAGTGAGACTCTGTCTCAAAAAAAAACCAAGAAAAAGAATTTACTCTCAAGAGCTTCCTTTTAAAATGTTCCTTAACTTAAAAGTGTGTCAGATAATTTATACATTAATAACCAAATCTTACAAGCCTTGTCATGAATAAGTAAGGTAGACTTCTATGATTTAATCTACGTAATATTTAAGGAAACATTACCTGCCCCAACCTCCACTTGACCATTTAAATTTTTTATTCGAAAGTATATTTTTTCCAGATGATTCTCTGCTAGCAACTAAAAGCTGCCAATCAAGAGGAACCATTATAATGAGAAGTCTTACTGATGTAGAAAAAAAGACAAATCTGGCTGGGTGCTGTGGCTCAAGCCTGTAATCCCAACACTTTGGGAGGCCGAGGCAGGCGGATCACGAAATCGGGAGATCAAGACCATCCTGGCCCACACTGTGAAACCTCGTCTCCATTAAAATACAAAGAGTTAGCCAGACATTGTGGCATGCGCCTGTAGTCCCAGCTACTTGGGAGGCTGAGGCAGGGGAATTGCTTGAACCCAAGAGGCAAAGGTTGCAGTGAGCCAAGGTCGCACCACTGAACTCCAGCCTGGCGACAGAGAAGACTGTCTCAACAACAACAAAATGACAAATATGAAATTCAAAATCAAACAAACCTGAATTTGACTATTGGCTTTCCCACTGTATAATCTTGATGAGGCTATTTATTAATCCATTTATATAACTGAAAAAGTAGGGAAATATACCCAAGTCACAGGATTTTTATAAGAACTACATGTAAAAATTCTTAGCTCTCAAAACACTAAAAAGAAGAAAAATGCAACAAACAAAAAAACCAATAACAGCTAGAGTGAGATTGTGGCACATAGTCCATTGTAATTAACTCTTTTTCACCTCACCTATCCTGTGAATAAACAGGGTCCAAACATTTCCCATATTACAAAATTAATTATGTAACAGATACAATTTCCACAATTTTTGTTATAGGCCTCAAGTTTCTAAGGTCACGTGTTTTACTCAGTTATCAAATTCCATCTACATCCTTTATATCCTTCTTATATCCAGAAAACATTTTGTAAAATTATGCAAAATTCCTGTAAAATCCTAGATCCTAGCAGATAGCAATAAGAAGAGATTATCAACTCCCCGGCATTAAATTAAAAGTCTCTTGAGGTTTGATCCCTTGAACTAAAATATTTACTAAGGCTGCAAAAGAAAAAAAGATTCTACATAAAACAAAACAAAACAAAACAAACCCTAGATAACAAAACATTTCCCTTTCTCCTGATCTAATCCTCTGGTTCCACTTTCTTCCAGTCCTGAGCGAAGAATCCAAAAGCAAGTAATCCCATTATAAATTGAAGCAACATAATAAATACCTCAAAAGTTGTTTCTATTGAGGTGTAGATATACCCTAGTGGGAAGTAGATTTACTTGCTAAGTAAGAATAAAAGATTGGTGTTAGACACTTTAATACTCCCATCTCAACATAAATTATCTTTGTCTACATGTTTAACAGTAATTGAAAAGTAGAGGCTAGGGCCGGGCGCGGTGGCTCACGCTTGTAATCCTAGCACTTTGGGAGGCCGAGGTGGGTGGATCACCTGAGGCCAGGAGTTCAAGACCAGCCTGGCCATCACGGTGAAACCCCATCTTTAAAAATAAAAATAAACAAATGAAAAGTAGAGGCTAATACCACTCTATCAGAATACTTCCAAGGGAGTTAAATTTCTATCATTCCAAAATGAAGTTACACATTATTTTCCCAAGATATTTCCCTATGAAAATCTATTTCTTTATTGGTAATTTACATGGGAAATTTTCTACTTTTCACTTAGACCAAATGCCCTCTTCTATACCCTTGCTATTCAAAGTGTGGTCCACAAACCAGCAGAATTGGCAATCACTTGGGAGCTTGCTAGAAACGCAGAATATCAGGGACACTATACCCCTATATAGGGTACTACTATACCCCAGACCCAATGAATCAGAATCTGCATTTTAACAAAATACTACATGATTTATATGCACATTAAAGTTTGAAAAGCACCTCCTCTATACAATCAGCACACCTCTATACTTTTGACTAAATGATCTTAAGGTCCCTTACAGTTATTTTGCATGAAAAATTATATCTGACAACACTGAAGCCCATATATATATATTTGTTTGTTTGTTTGTTTTGTTTTTTTGTTTTTTTGAGACGGTCACCCAGGCTGGAGTGCAGTGGTATGATCTCACTGAAACCTCTGCCTCCTCCCAGGTTCAAGTAATTCTCCTGCCTCAGTCTCCCAAGTAGCTGGGATCACAGGTACGTGCCACCACATCTGGCTAATTTTTTGTATTTTTAGTAGAGATGGGGTTTCGTCATGTTGGCCAGGCTGGTCTCAAACTTCTGACCTCAAGTTACCCAACCACCTCGGCCTCCCAAAGTGCTGGAATTATAGGTGTGAGCCGCTGCACCCAGCCTGAAGCCTATATTCTTACATAACAAGAGTCAGCTGGAGCTGAGTTAGAGCAGGCACTCACTCTAGCTCCTCCACCCCTCACCTGGCCCTCTTCATCTATTTATGTTAACTGCTTGACTTCTATTCAGCAGAATTCAAGAAGTGCCCTTTTCAGTATTTTTTTTAAATGCTGTCAGAGGTAAAAACTCATTAGCTGAATGTTTAGGTAAAAGGAAAAAAAAATGTTACTTTACCTTGATGGGAAGTAGTGAGGTCCCGGTAGGAAGTAAGGGTGATGAAAAGAGAATCTTGGTGGTGTCCCAAACAGTGTGGCTGGATGGCCCAGGGGAGGGGGCTGGTAGACATGTGGGTGTGGAATGGGAGGAGCCTGGGGGATCCGAGCACTTCTTGGGCAAGCAGAAATGCTGGAATACTCCTTAGGAGGTTGGATGGTCGAAGTTGCAAATCTGGCATGGGCAGTACTTGCACTAGTTGAAATCCTGTTGGGGCTCTCTAGAGAGACAGGGGTGGGTCGCTTCACAGTGTGAGTGGCTTCAGAATGCAGCCGAAGGGTGTCCGTTTGGGAAGGCCCAGCAAATCGTTGGGGTGGGAGTGCTGGGTGGAGAGGCAGACTTGGATCCTGGGCGGTCACCTGAGCAGCACTGGAGACGCTGGGCTGGAAAAGTGTGACAGGGCTTGGGCGCTGGACTGCAGGTGTGGGCAGTTGGATGGCAGGTGAGGTTTCACCTTTAGAAATAAAAATAGCATAAATCAAGAATTAACTGAGTCATTCCATGTTTTTCTTCTTTCAGTAAAGTTTAATGAATTGTATAAGCAGAGGCCTTCATCAGCCACCTTACCTAACTGCATGATCATATCACACCACTGTTTCCTTTGCAGCATTTTGAACAAACTGAAGTTATTTTGTTTTCTTGTTTATTTACATTTTTTGTCTCTGTTTCCCAACTAGATTTTAAGTGCCATGAGAAGAGCAACGTTTTCTGTTTTGTTTGCTGCTAATCATCCCCAGGGCAAAACATTCTGCCTGCCACAGAAGAGGCCCTCAACGAATATTTTTAGATGAATAAACAAATGAATAAAACTGTTGATTGATAAAAGACTGAACACACATAAATGCTAGTAAGCATATATAAATTTAAAAAATAATAATATGAAGCTATTGACATTAGTTACCTTTAAGGAGCTATGATCTAAGAGAGGGGATAGGGCAGTGGGGCAGGAGGAAAAGCTAGACTTACATTTTATACCTACTAGTACTATTTGAATGTTCTATTTATCTAAATATGTTAATCTTATTTTTAATATTAGGGATTTCAGAGTAGCAGTATGGGCCATTTTTTATTTTATAAACTTCTCTATATTAAACTAAATTATAAATGACATTTAATTTTTTTAGTTGAAAAAAACTTAAAATTATTTCACTCTTGTATTCAATGTGAACATGAAAGGAAATTTTCAAGTGAGAACAGGGCTTGCACAAGTCAACCATTTGTGATAGATATAAAAGAAATACTATTGCACCAGAGCATGAAAGATATGGCAGAATTTTTAAAGGTAAATGAAACAATTATGTGTTTTAGCTTCCTGTTCCTTAAGACAGGTCTACTGATTGAGCTATTAAGTTACCTAAATGACATACCTAGCCTAAATTTAATTCAACTTTCTTGAAGAAATACAGATAGATGCCATAGCAAGAGAGTCACGATCTAGTGTACTGCAATACAGTTTGGAGTCTGTTAATAAAGAAGATGGAGTCCAAGAAGATTCTGTGGCTGAACATGTCTCTGTCAGAGACAGAAAGAAAGTGGACCTTTCTCCAGCCTCATCCAGGTAAGATGTCCCTCTCCTTCCTTTTCTCCAGATAAAGCAGATAATGCCCCTCTTAAAGCAGGAAGTAGGGAATTAAGGGACATAGCCACCTGTTTGAAGATGGCCTCTGACCCAGTGAAGTAGAGGAATAGGAAGTAATGAAGCTGCCCTGATTCTCAGCTGATAGGGTTATATGGAATAGTCCTCCTATCTGTGAGGCACAGACCCTACTGTTGCCTCTCCTGATTCAACAAGCACCAGTTAATTTCCTTTGTCCATGTTCCCTCTAAACCTTGTAAACCTATCACCTATCATGAAATAGTATAAAACTTTGTGATTATTTGCCTGTCTGCCACCCTGACCATGATCATTAAGAGCAGGAGCTCTCGCCGGGCGTGGTGGCTCACACCTTTAATCCTAGCACTTTGGGTGGCTGAGGTGGGTGGATCACCTGAGGTCAGGAGTCCAAGACCAGCCTGGCCAACATGGTGAAACCCCATCTTAAAAAAAAAAGAAGATAAGTTTAAAAAAAAGAAAAGAAAAATAAAGAGCAGGAACTCTCAATTTCCTATTCATATCCTGGTTAATAAAAAATAGTTAAGAAAAGTATGAATGGATACAGCTTTTATAAAAGTTCCAAAACCTTTAAATGAATAGGAAGACTCACATAAAATGAGAATGCTGGCATAACTGGCATCAAAGACATGTAATCAAATATCTGAAGAGAATTCCAGACTACCATGTTATAAGTGAAATAGGGTGGGGGGGGCACTCAACTCACCTTCACTTATGTATTTTTCCACACATGCCCACCACCAGAGCTTGTAGCACCACCACAACTGATACCATACCCACCTAGGATTGTAAAACTAAAATCTCTAGGACTGAAATAGTAAAATCTCCATGCAGGGAGATTTTCTGATCATGATCAACATATGAGTTAGCATGATTCCTTACTATGTCTGCACACCCTGCACTCCATGCTGCATATACAATGATGCTCACCTACCCCATGAATTATGCATATAACCGTCCTTGGGAAGGGAAGGGACGGGAGGGGGGGGGAGGGGAGGGGAGGGGAGGAGAGGGGAGGAGAGGGGAGGGGAGGGGAGGGGAGGAGAGAGGAGCGGAGGGGAAGGGAGGAAAAAAGGGAAAGGAAGAAACTTGGTTGAGAGCCAAATAATGGAGAAATATTACTATAAATCCATGAATTCAGTGTGTGAAATATTATGCAGTAGAAATCACAACATATTTAAATTTATGACCCTGGCTAAAAAGAAAGTCAAAAAATCTACCCTGGGGTTATTCAATTTTTGGAATATTGATATTGGCTAGGGAAAAAAGGCTGATAGAGATTAAGTAAAATAAAAAGTTCATAGAAAAATGGAGATTATTTTACAAGGCAATGCTAAAAACACAGAAGAAAGAAATGTGCCGCAAAATCACAAAGTTTACTATGGCTAGCTGTCCAATAAAAAAAAAGAAAAACCTTCAAAAGCTTGTTAAAAGGTACAAATAAGCCCAAGTGCGGTGAGGCAAATGCAAAAAAAAAAATTAGGCAGTCCAAAGGAAAACTGAAGGAGCCATATCTAAGAGAACTCAAAGTTCAATACTAACTGACTCCAAATATTTTTACAGAAAGGAAAGAATCGGCAGAATTATTTAGTCATTAGGGTGTAAACAGTAACTGAAAGAGGACAGAGAGACTCAATAAATCCCTTTCTACTAAAGAAGACCTTAAGAAGATTTCTGAACCCTAACTTTCAAAGCAAATAGGTTAAGAATATTAGATCAACTACAGTATAATGGCAAGTTCAAAGAACGTTCCAATCTAATTGACAAAAAGAATATAAATAGATCTTAGGTGGCATTCCTAAGAATTATTAAAAAAAAAAAAAAAAAAAAAAAAAAAAAGGCCGGGTGCAGTGCTCATGGCTGTAATCCCAGCACTTTAGGAGGCTGAGGGGGGTGGATCACGAGGTCAGGATTCTAGACCATCCTGGCCAACACGGTGAAACCCTGTCTCTACTAAAAATACAAAATTAGTGGGGTGTGGTGGCGTGTGCCTATAATCCTGCTACTCAGGAGGCTGAGGCAGAAGGATCACTTGAACCAGGGAGTCAGAGGTTACGGTGAGCCAAGATCACGCCTGGCAACAACGCAAGACTCGGTCTCAAACAAACACCTCTGTCCCAGCATGGTGGCTCATACCTGTAATCTCAGCACTTTGGGAGGCCAAGGCGGGCCGATCACCTGAGGTCAGGTGTTTGAAAAACTAGCCTGACTAACATGATGAAACCAGTCTCTGCTAAAAACACAAAAATTAGCCAGATGTGGTGGCAAATGCCTGTAATTGCAGGTACTCAGGAGCTGAGACAGGGAAATCACTCGAATCCAGGAGGCAGAGGTTGAAGTGAGCTGAGATCGTGCCATTGCACTCCAGCATAGGTGACAGAGTGAGATTTCATCTCAAAAAACATATAGATATAAGTTTTTTAAAAAACCCTCAAGGGTAGAACTGAGAAAATTTTAGACAAAGTAGGTACAAATGCCCCCTGCCAGAGATTTTTAGAAAGTCAGCATAACCTTCGGCTATTGAAACGTGATCTTGAGAACCCTAGCTTGGTGAGTCTACATCTGAAATGGTGGTGAAATCTATACAGTATGATATTAATGCACAAAGCTTACTACAAAAAAATAGGGCAAATTGTTTCTATATAAGAAAAATTATGTACCTCACTATCTTGATATCTTTCATGGGAATAAAGCAAACATGCTTGAAAAACAAAATTACCATAACTTCATATTTAGAATATGAAATTACTTAAAACAAACAAAAAAGTGTATAAATTAGCATCTGCACATGACAAGATATTAAAATTATGATTCCCTAAGAGATGTGTGCTATAATCTGTTCTAACTCGTTTCACAAATAATTTAGAATATTAAATATACAGTGAAATTTCCAAATTTGCAAGTGATACTAACTCCTCTAGGTAATATAATGCCAAGTTGATGAGAACAATCTATAAGAAAATATTTCAAAGCTGTATGATTGAGGAACAAAATAGCAGATAAATTTCACCATTTATTATTAAGATGTATATCTTAATAATTCCTAAATTATGCTTATAAGATAATGTTCTCTGTTTATCTTTTGAGATGCAAGAAATACTTGTTTTTTCTTTTTAGAGACAGGGTCTTGCTATGTTGCCCAAGCTGGTCTTGAACTCCTAGGCTCAGGTGATCCTCCCACCTTGGCCTCCCAAAGTATTAGGATTACAGGCATGAGTCACTACAGCTGACCCAAGAAATGAATCTTTACTGACACTATATATCATCAGAAATAAGGGATATTGCAAAAAACTAAGCACAAACAAGAAAATCATTCTTGTCTTAGATTTTATTACTGTTGTGTATAGCTCTGAAACGCTTCCTATAATTCTGCCTACCATACTTAAATATAACATCATGGAGAAAGCACCCTATCAACATTAGAAGCAATCTTCCAGTTTTTACTCAATCCTTGTCTTTGCTCAGAATGATATAAAATATATCAAATGTCAGCTGCTTCAAATAAGAACATTGTTAATTCTGTTTCTGGGAAAATATACAGCATTTAACAGTGGGTAGAAGCAGATGTAAGTAACGTCTCGGAAAAAGGGACAAAAAGAAGAAACTTATATTATGAAAACAAAAATCATAATATAACACAGGCTGGGCATGGTGGCTCATGCCTGTAATCTCAGCACTTTGGGAGACCAAGATGGGTGGATCACTTGAGGCCAGGAGTTCAAAGATGAGCCTGGCTAACATGGTGGAACCCTGTCTCGACTAAAAATACAAAAATTCGATGGGCATGGTGGCATGCACCTGTAGTCCCAGCTACTTGGAGGCTGAGGTGGGAGAATTGCTTGAACCCAGGAGGCAGAGGCTGCAGTGAGCGAAGATCGTACCACTACACTTCAACCTGGGCAAGACTCTGTCTCTAAATAAATAAATAAATAAATAAACAAACAAATAACATAACAGAAAAGCAAGGAAAGCGGACAAAGTTATACTTAAGACTGGGTTGAAACACAAGATTAAATAAGTCACTACCAAATAGTGAAAGCTGAGAGTGCTTGACTGTGCTAGGAGGGAACAGGGCTATAGGATCAGCTCTCTGCATCACTCTCTTGAATCTAAACAACTGAAATGTAGCTTGTTGCTATCAATTGCTAAAATGATACATTTTAAAAAAACTGAAAATGCTTAGGATTCTAATAACTCAGTTTCCAAGGTATCTAAAACTCTCAACTCATAGGGGTGGCTTTATTACTAGAAGGTTTTAAGGAAAAAAAAAAAAAAAAAACTAGGAAAAGCAGTATGTTTAAGCAGTCTTAGCAGTTTTAAGAAAGTGGACTGGGTGTGGTGGCTTACACTTATAGTCCCAGCACTTTGGGAGGTCGAGGCAGGTGGATCACTTGAGCCTAGGATTTGACACCAGCATGGGTAGCATTGCAAAACTCTGTCTCCATAAAAAAATACAAAAAATTAGCTGGGCATGGGGGGTGTGCATCTGTAGCTCCAGCAACTAGGGAGCCTGAGGTGGGAGAATCCTTGAGCCCCGGAGGGCAATGCTGCAGTCATCTGTGATCCTGCCACTGCACTACAGCCTGGGTGACAGAGTGAGACCCTGTCTCAAAATTTAAAAAAAGTTATAGGAAGTAGTGAATGTATAAAACTCTCCTTAAAAGATGGTTAAAATACGTTCTGGAAAAACAAACCAATGATGGATAGCCCTATAACAAGTTATTAAGATATTAGGTTCTCAATTTTTGGTGTTTAAAATCAACAAGAAGAATGTAAAGAACTCAGAGGAGGCATTTAGATTAATATAATGAACCAAACAAATATTTGGTAGAAAATAGATTACTTCCATTGCTTTTCTAGAGCAGCAGAGAATGGTCTCAACAAATCAGCATCATTACTAAGTTCCAGGACAGGATGCCTCATACCCCTTAGCAAGGCATTCTTTTATACAGATAGTAAAAAGACTCTCCTTTTTCCTATTGAATTACCTCAGTCATTTCCTGCATTATCTGCCTAATCTATGGGCTCATCCTGATTTCCCTGAAAGGTCTGAGGTTTTACACATGGATTATTTGCTACTCTGACAAACGAAGTGTTTTGATGTCTGCTGAAATTTTTTTTCTCTTATTTAATGTTCTCTTTCCCTCTTCTTGATTTTTTTCTTAATACTGTTGTTCCAAATTCTTAAGACTAACAGAAAGAAAACTTCAACTTGAGGTAAAATTTTCTTGCAGCTATTTAAAAAATAGTCATCTACAATAAAACTAACTCACCAACTGGATGAGTGATGGGATTCTGTAGGCTGGGAATTACCACAGAGTACGTAGGTGAGCGGTAAGGATAAACTGTTGTAGGATTTGTAGTGATGATATTCTGTGTGGTACCAGAAAATACATTGGAAACACTTAGAGGGAAGCGTTTTCGCTTCCCTGGACGAGGCTGATAAACCCAACCTATAGAAGATAAAATACGTTTAAATGTATAGACTCTATTTAGCCTTTAAATATTTTTTTTCATATTAAAATGCAAGGCACTTTAAAGTTTTTAAAAATAAATTACTGTCTAAAGTATCTTTTCCAACTCCGGGATACTATTTCAGTAAATGACTGCTCCACTGTATATTTTAACATACATATCCAAATAGTTCCTGACTAGTGGCCAGTGTTATAACTCCTAATTGAAAGGAAGAGGGTCAAATGTTTTACAACCAATGACACAGAATGAATCTGTAGTAGAGTCAACTTCAAAACCACTATACTTGAATCCCAAAGCTTTTCCTCTACCTTATCAAACAATGCCTCACTATGACATTATTCATCTCCTGTTTCCTCACTTTCTGTAAGATACAATTGAATATATCTTACAATGCAATAGTCACTAATGATCAGTCACTATTTTTATGCCTAGTTCAAGAAGAGTCACTCTCCTAGACTCAGCAATCTCCAAGTCCACAAATAACTCAACTTCTTCCAAACTCAGAACAGTGGAACTATGGCATTTGCAGCCACTGTGTAACTGGAACAATCACTGGTTCCCTATAGTTGCTGCCTCTGACCGTCATTCCTAGAGCCTCTCTGCCAATATTTCAGAAAAAAATTTTTGTTCCATCTTGCATAGTCATGCTGGCCATAAACAGTGCATTTTCCTAAACCTAATCCCAATGTTCTCACTGCTGGGGAGAAATCAGACTCATTTCACACTGTATCATGATGGGGCTAAATCTATCAATCAGAAGGCAGGACTATGTTCCGACAATCATATGTTAAAATGGAATATGGTAATAATCCCTCATTCTCCTTAAGTATGTACTGTATTTTTTTTCTGTTGTTTCATTTTAACACTTCTATAGTTTACTTGAAAAACTATAGCCTAAAACTTTGGAGATGTACTTTTATTAAATTTATATCTTCATTAAATTTATATCTATCTAAGTCAAACCACAAAAAAAACTGCATGTCTTCTGATTTGTATGGGTTGGTGAATATGAAATCAGATATCCCTTTGCTTAGTTCTATTTAAGGAAACTCATGCCCAGTGTCATTTCAATCATTGTTATAATATTCATTATTCCCTTTATTGTACATATTCAAAAAAACTATACATTTTTGTCTTTCAATCTCAACCTAACCTAATCTTTAACTAAATAAATTCATTTAAAAGAAGAGGCATTATTTCATTTGATTACCAGGAAATTCCTCTCTGTGCTTTTCTTTAATCTTTTGTGCTTCATCGTAATAGGGTTTCTTTTGTTCTTCACTAAGTTTGTTCCACTCTAACCCGAGCTGGACACTGATTTCTGCATTGTTGGCTGCTGGGTTGGCTTTGGCTAGTGCTGGTCGGTGGATCCTTGCCCAAACCATAAATGCATTCATGGGTCGCTTCACATGACCATTTCTGTCCTTACTGAAGGGAGTATCTGGTATGCCTATGTGACAAAAATTAAGATACTAAATTAATGTGACATACACACACAATTTTAAGGTGAAGTATGCCTCCATCTACACTTATTTTTGAAATAGCTGGAGAAAATGTACACTTCTATAACCAAAAAAACCTGTCAGTATTCCAACATTCCCTACAATCCCTGAACTTGCCATTCTGAACCACACTTTAGTATGACTTCTTTTCCTCAAAGAGAATAATATTGTTTAAGATATTGGGGAAATAATCATGTTGAAGACAGTAAATTGCTGGCTTATTACTTCTTTGATCTGTATTATTAATACCTCTAACAATAATTAACATTTGGTTCATTTCCCAATAAAAATATTTTATCATTAAAGAACAGGAACCATGCGTGACTTACTCATGACTATAATCTTAGCTAGGTAGAGAGGTTCTTTATAAATGTTCACAGCAACTCATCTACATGCTGCTCTAGTGTCCTTTCAAGCAAAAATATTTATAACATTATAATACTATATTAGTTGTATTTTACTATGAAGGTGAAGCTCCTACCACATTGAATCATCAACACTAGTCCTGTGTCCTGGGAGAAAAATTAGAGGAAATAATAAAAATAATTTTTTGGGCCTGGTACGGTGGCTCACACCTATAATCCCAGCACTTTGTGAGGCCAAAGCAGGTGGATCGCCTGAGGTAAGGAGTTGGAGACCAGCCTGGCCGACATGATAGAACCCCATCTCTGCTAAAAATACAAAAATTAGCCATGTATAGTGGTTCATGCCTGTAGTCCCAGCTACTCGTGAGACTAAGGCATGAGAATTGCTTCAACCTGGGAGGTGAAGGTTGCAGTGAGCTGAGATTACGCCACTGCACTCCAACCTGGACAATAGATGAGACTCCATCTCAAAATAATATTAATAATTTTTTGAAAGTCACTGAAGGCAGGTGCAATGGCTCACACCTGTAATCCCAGTATTTTGGGAGGCTGAGGCGGAGGACTGCTTCAGCACAGGAGTTCAAGACCAGCGTCTCTTTTTGATAAGATAAAATTTAAAAAAATATCATAGAGCCAGTTGAAATTTCAACAAAGGAAGTTATCTAAATTCATCTCTCATGTAGTTTATCAAAAATAACTGTCCATACATTTATTATATTTTAGGATTACTTAATATAAAAAATTTCTTTAAAACACTAAGGATGAAATACGAAGTATAAAGAAAGCTTTCCTTTTCTTTCTCTTAGAAAATGAAAATAAAGTCTAAAAAATACTAAAGATAAAAGCAACAGGGTAGAGTGGAGGGGAAGAATCAACAAATAAAATTTAAAAAAAACAAAGTTAATGAAAATATGAACCAAATATTAATATGACTTTCCAAGATGTGCACTGGCAAAGCGTCCTGTGTGAACTAAATCTTAAGGATTTACTAACAATATATTTGGAAATACTGGATAGAAATAAAAACATCTATTGGTACTTGCTACTGCTACAACTGGTCATTTCTTTAAAAACAATTTTTTATAGCTCATTCTACCGTATTCTTTTCAATATTTCTATAAGTCCTTACCTTTCAGAGGAATAAACACTAAAATATTACATTGGATCACATATTGTTTTCTGCTAGAAGAATGTTGATTGTTCATTTTAAAGACAGCCTCTATAATTGGTATAAACTTTCCAGTTACTTATAATCACTTTTTTCATTAAACATCATTATTTCTTCTGTATCTTGATACATATAAAAGTACTGAGCTAATGGGCCAGGCGCGGTGGCTCAAGCCTGTAACCCCAGCATTTTGGGAGGCCAAGGCGGGTGGATCACGAGGGCAAGAGATTGAGACCATCCTGGTCAACATTGGTGAAACCTCGTCTCTACCAAAAATACAAAAAAAAAAATTAGCTGGGCATGGTGGAGCGCGCCTGTAATCCCAGCTACTCAGGAGACTGAGGCAGGAGAATTGCCTGAACCCAGGAGGCGGAGGTTGCGGTGAGCTGAGATCGCGCCACTGCACTCCAGCCTGGGTAACAAGAGCGAAACTCCGTCTCAAAAAAAA